>NC_041741.1:40602559-40905590 GCF_004115215.2 Ornithorhynchus anatinus
AAAGTCACACAGCAGACAAGTGGCAGAGCCAGAATTAGAACCCAGGTCCTTGTGTCTCTAGCCCGTGTTCTATCCATTAGGCCACTCTGCTTTTCTTTCCCTTTTCCTCTCTTGCCCCACTCTCTCTTGCCCCCCTGCCCACCTCACTCCCCTTTCTCCCCCCTCTCTCTTCCCCCTCTCTCTTCCCCCCTCTCTCTTCCCCCCTCTCTCTTCCCCCTCTCTCTTCCCCCCTCTCTCTTCCCCCCTCTCTCTTCCCCCTCTCTCTTCCCCCCTCTCTCTTCCCCTTCTCTCTTCCCCCCTCTCTCTTCCCCCTTCTCTCTTCCCGTCTCTCTTGCCCCCTTTCTTCCCCCCATCTCTTCCCCCCTTCTCCTCCCTCTCTCTCTCTTCCCCCCTTCTCCTCCCTCTCTCTCTCTTCCCCTCCTTCTCTCTCCCCCCTCCCCCCCTTCCTCTCTTTCCCTCTCCATCCTAAAGTAACTGGAACTGTTGTGCAACCGGGTCCATGAAATCATTATCAGATTCCACTCCAGAGAAGACTGACTGCATTTCTAGGAGGAGAGGAGGAAGGATTTCTTTACAACTGTGTTTGGTCTATAATTTCAGGCAATTTCTTATTAGAACCTAGGAAGAACCCCATGCTTAGAAGAAAATTGCACTTAGCCCAAGGCTTGGTTGGGAATCTGAAGACTAAGCCTAAATAGCAAATATGTTATTCCTTTACTTGTTCCCCACTAAAGAATGAGTTAAGGCTTAATAATACTGTGATACTTAGGGTCAACCTCTTTTTTAGCCACTTTGGTCATTTAGAAGAATCCTAATGGTTATTTTTCCAGAAACCCTGTTGCGATCATTGTTGAAGCCCTAAAATTAAATAGAAAAGCTTTGATATTGTCCTCAGTAGTTCTGGGGGTAGTCTTCTTAATTGCAAGCGATTTCACGTGAAATGCAAGGAGCCAGATCATCACTAGAGTGGCATTTGTTTTTCTCTGAACGCTTCCAAGCCACTTTTGTAGCTTTTGGGACTTTCATCAATTTCTAGCCCAATTTTTCAAGGCCATTTTCTCATTCATGTGAATGGGAAAGTTAGTTCAACATTCATGGTTTCAGAGGGTTATCTGTATTTGATGTCCAAGGACCGCTGTAAGCCTCTTCAAATAAGCTATCCTAAGATCACTTTTTCTTTAAAGCCTATGAAACTGGGAAGTAGTGTTGCCTAGTGGATAGATCATGGGCCTGAGAGTCAGAAGAACCTGGGTTCTAATCCCTGCTCCACCATTTGCCTGCTATGTGACGTTGGTCTAGTCACTTCACTTCTCTAAATCTCAGTTACCCCATTTGAGCCTCATATGGGACAAGGACAGTGTCCTACCTATTTAGCTTGTATCTATTCTAGAACCTAGTACAGTTCCTGGCACATAATTAGTGCTTAACAAGCACCATAAAATAGTTTGGGTTTAAAGTCTACACAAGGCAATGGAAAACAAAGTCAGGAAAAAAAAAGCCCCACTAAATGAAAAATGCAAGTTTTTTGGCTCCTTAATCACTGTACCTATTAAATATGTTTCAAATTTGAAACGGGTAATGGGTTCCAAGGGGAAACCTTGAGTTAAAGATTATTTTAATGCCTCCAATTTGCTTCAAATGGTTTGTTTGAATACTAAAACCATGTCTTCCAGAGGGACTATACTGTAGTATTTGTCCCAAATCATCCAATCCTGGCTCAGTTTCCATATTAATTATTTATTTGACCCAGAGAAAACAAAAATAGGCAGCAAAAATACTATGAAGTAAGCAAACTTTTATTCAAAGTCAAACCAGTTCTGCCATGCCTATTAGCAGGTATATCCTGAGCTGCTTTAAAGCTGTAAATGGTCAGCAAACAGGAGAACTTTCACAGGTGAGTGAAGAGTGATGAGGAGAGTAGGAAGAAAGGGAGGAAGCAGGAAGTGGATAAAGATTCTGGTTCAACCCAGGGATTAAACAGGCAACAGAAGTTTGCTGGCCAATTTCCTCGGGTGTCCTAGCCCCCTCTCTGCATCTCTCCCCCTTCCTCTGTCTTACTTGCTTCCAGATAAGTCCTGAACTTTCTCGTCCCTCCTTCCCCATTGCCTTAGATCCCTGTTTCTTTCCATTCCCCCTGCAAAGAATTGAAACTACCAGTTGGGGCTGGGTGACCGATAGCCAAGGCAAACTTTGGTTGATAATCAGCTGCAGCAGCTGGACAGACTGGTTTCCTTAACAGGCTTAGACAAAGCTTCTTGCCAAACCAAATGTTGCCGTTAAGATGGTACCACCCACAAGTAAATCTATCTCGTGGCTGCTCAAGAAAATGAACTCCTGGTCACAATGTCATCCTGACAAAATGTGCATTTCTTCTTTAGCTAATTTGATGGCATTAAAGGAGGATGAGTCATTTCTCTATGGTACTAACAAGTACAACCTGTCCAGATTCACTTCTGATCCCCACTTTTCAGTGAGATTAAATGGGCTGGGGTTGGGGTCGGGAGGGCGGAGTGTCAGTTTTTGTCGCTGAAGCATTTCATTAATAGTGAGAGATGGTATGGCCTAGTAGAAAGAGCATGGGCCTGGGAGTCAGGGGACTTGAGTTTGAATCCTAGCTCTTCCACTTGTCTGCTGGGTGACCTTGGGCAAATCACTTCTCTTTGCCTCAGTTTCCTCATCTGTAAAATGGGGATTAAATCCAACTACCCTCCTACATAGACTGTGAGCCCCCTATGGGCCAGGGACTCAGTCCAACCTGATAACCTTGTACTTACCCCAGTGCTCAGAACAGTGCTTGACACATAGTAAAGTGCTTAACAAATATTATTATTAACAAATATTATTATGCCTGGCACAGTAATCTGTAAGCACTTAACAAATACCATTAAAAAATTGATATTCTTCATTAGGATAGTAATATATTCAAAATGTGAAGTGGGGAACACTATCCAAATGCAGTTTGAAAAAATGTGAGATTCTAAGAAATGGCTTCTGAAGACATATCACTGGCCCCTTGCTTGTAGCCAATAGTCTAAAGGTTAATGTTTTCAAAGTCAAAATGTCAGCGTAGGCAATGGTAGCTTTCATTATCAAACACAACATTAGGTTTCTGTAGCTACTGCTGTAAGGTGGGAAATCTAAGCAAGGGTCATCAACCAGATGCTAATCAACTCTGCTAAGAAAGTTATCTCTTACCTTCCTGTTCTCTTCCTGTGCTTCCTCCTCCATTCCCCTCCATACCCCAGCTTCCTAACTCTTCATGACCAGATCCTTCTGGTGGGGGGGGAAAGGATGAAGGACAGGATTTAGGGCTGTCAATCTTTAGTAACATGAACTACTTCTTAGGTGAATACAAAGTTGGCTGTTTCTGCTTCTGGTATCCTTCAGAGGACTCCACGAATTGGTCAACCATATGCTCATACGTACCCGCATACACATACAAACATACGTGCATATTCACACAACAGCAGTGTGCACTTCGAGAGGCCCTAGGGACTTAATTGTTATTTACAAATAACTAGGCTTCTCTAAGTGCACACAGTGAAAACAATTTACCACTTAATCCAATAAAATTAACGCAGAACGTTCTTTTTATCGACTACGTCTCTGGCCATCTATTTTTTAACATCTGGCAATGATTATATAATATATGTTTCTGCTGACTCTTTAGTAAACAGAAACCACATGAATGTCCAGTGTTCTAACACAGTAGCACCCCTTCCACCCAGTGCTGAATTTGATGGAAGGAGCTGGAGAATAGGGCAGAAATGAGCATTGAAAGAGGTTTAGGGATTCAGCTAAACCAAAGTCACGTTTACTGAAAAAAAAAAATCCATATTCCATAGGTGGTGCAAATCTGTTAGAGATTTTTGACAAAGTCTATATGGGCTTCGCCCCCGAATTTACCCAAAGCTTTAAGGGATAGAAATGGAAAGGGGTTGAAACTGGGTGACATTTTTTTACAAAAATGTATCCTCTTATGTTTTAATGTTTTATGTATCAGTGAATGGTATCTGTTGAGTCTTTATTCTGTGCAGAGCACTCTACTAAGCCCTTGGGAGAGTACAATACAGCTGAGTTAGTAGATACAATTCCTGCCCTCAAGGAGTTTAGGGTCTTGTGGAGGAACTTGGAATTTCATGTGTGGCCTAGTGGGAAGAACATGGACCTGGAAATCAGAGGACCTGCATTCCACTTTACCTGTTGTGACCTTGGCTAAGTCACTGAACTTCTCTGTGCCTCAATCTCCTCATCTGTAAAATGCCTCTTCTCCCTCTCCTTCAGACTGTGAGCCTCATGGGACTGTCTGACCAGACTATGTCGATTCTATACTAGTGCTTAGAACAGTTTTGCACATAGTAAATGCTTAAAAAATACTGCTGTCATTATTATTTCTATTACAAGAGGGACAGGAAAGATTCAGTTTCAAAATTTCAACTTCTACTTGTAATTGAGCAACAGGTAATTGACATTCTTATGCCAATGGGAAGTAAAATGAAAACAAACATACTTGAAATTTGGGAACCAGACACAAAATTTACTTAACTGACTCCTGAAATCAGAGTCAATTTTAGAGTGGAATAAATTGAAACTCTGGAATATCATTTTCATCTTAAATCAAAACAATTTTCTGATGACAGTTGAGGGAAGTGCATTAAAATTTTTCTCTGTGTTAACCTGGAAAATTGGTAAGTTGCCCTGACCAAGTAAGGTTAATGATTCAAGAATGAGCCCTGCCTGGTCCAGAAGAAGGGTCTTAGCCCCAACTGGTCTTCTACTATGCCAGTCTTGCGCCATCTGTAAGGTGGCAGTGGAGCGGACACTAAACCTAAGCTGTGATCGGGAACTCACTTTGAGGGGCCACTGACCGAGAGCAACCCCTGGAAAGGAGGTCTGACTCAAGTTCAGTTGGATCTACCTGACGTCGATTTTGTGACAGCCCTGCCGCTCACTGAGTCAGAGAGGACCAGCTGGGTTGACTTTTTATTCACCCACTTCAAGGAAATGCAGGTCAAATCAGGCCTTGTAGTCAAATCCCTTGAATTATCCAGGGAAGGTATTCTGCTTCTGCATTATCCAGGCTCTACACTTTCCCTTTCTTTTGTCATTTTGGACCATTTCTTGTGGGAAAGGACCAGCTTGACACAAACACCATCCATCCTACAGCTTCTACTTGTTTATAGTTTCAAAGGGGAAGCAAATTAAACTAAAGCTAAAATAAGGTGACAGAATTTATCTGTGGCTTTCACTTAACATTATTCCTGCCCGTCATTCCCTGACTGGTTACATTAAAATATAACCAGAATTCTTCTGTGCCATAGCTAGCACAGGGAAGATACTTAATAAATACTAAATCAGCCAGTCAATTGTGTAGTGATTGATGACCAATTTTTTTAAATGACCCAGAACAAGCAGACTAGCGATGAGGTTTATTTCAGAATGAGTAATATTTTCCCAAGAGCATCTTCTAAAGCTTTTTAAGGAAATAATATTTTCCTTCATAGGAAATCAGCTGGAAGGTCCTGCACACCTTGACCTCAAACTTGCCAAGTAAAATAGCGGTAGAGTATTTCTCTTCAAATAGTGAAAGAATTTGCAGTCATTTTTGGAAAAAGGAAAGAATGAGTTCAACCCCTCCCTCCCAAATGTAGGTAATATAAATGTTGAAACTATGCAGTCGATTATTTATTGAGTGCTTACTCTGTGTGGAGTACTGTATCATTAAATTGGGAGAATTCACTAGGGTGAATGGACATGATCCCTCCTGTCAAGGAGTTTACAATCCTGTGGGGGAGAGACACACACACACACACACACACACATATCCCCCAACCACCCCCCCCCCACCCTCCCGAATGGAAGTGCATAAAGAAAATTCTATTGTTAATTTGTCTTTTTACAACTAGGTGTTGTGAGTGACCTGGGATTTTACTGAGAGGTCCAAGAACCCAGGGGAACTTCCCATATCATCCTGATTGTGGCCACAAAACAAAAGGGAATGAGCCGGAGATGGGCATTTTAGCAGTGACTCAATTTGCAGATGGCTATAAGTGGAAGTGAGGCTTTAAAACAACTCCCTTCAATGTCACTTCTTGAGGACACATTCTGATCCCTCTTGGTACTTTCTTTTTAATCTGGCAGTAGATATAAATCATTGACTCCATCTGCCCTTTCCCATAAGTGAATACGTGCTTGTGATTTCACATCAAGGCTGGAGCCAAGTAGAAGTTTAATTCATTTTTCCGCTGGAATGGCTGGCCAGGAAATTCTGAAATGCTCAGCAATGTGAACTTTAAACCGTACTGTTCCCTAACAAGACATCGTTCCTTTCAACCCCAAGACTGCCCTGGTCTTCAAAAGCCTGGGAAGAACCGCACTTAGTAGTAGTCACTAGGCTCAGCCTAACACATTCACCCGCTGGGACAGGACAGGAAGAGCCCTCAGTGTATTCATGATTTTCCTCATGGGTCCTACCTCCACTTGTCAAACCAGGAGTTAGCAGGGAGCTGGCTAAGACTGATGGATTTCTCCAGTAAGAAATGGATTTCCAGGCATCATCTGTGTGAAGAATGGCCATGTCCCAACCACTGGGGCTTTCCCTACTAAGAAGATATGTCCACCCCTCCCTGAGGGTGACCTCTTCAGGTTACTACTGTGTTCCTAATGAGACTACATCAAAAATTATGTCCATTGTCCTTCCCTATTCTGATACTCCAGAGGAAAAACCTGTCCATCCTAAGAAAACAAGAAGGCCCCTGGGACAGAAGCTCTGAGAATCCAGTGAAAACATCTTGTAATTCATTAGAAGAGAATTTCCCAGTCTATCCACAGCTCTATAAATATAGCCTATATGTGTACTCTCCCCATTTTTAAATCCCTACTAAAATCATGCAGCCTTACCTAAGTCCTCACTTCCCCTGTTCGCCCTCCCTTCTGTGTTACCTGAACACTAATAATAATGTTGGTATTTGTTAAGTGCTTACTATGTGCAGAGCACTGTTCTAAGCGCTGGGGGAGATACAGGGTCATCAGGTTGTCCCACATGAGGCTCACAGTTAATCCCCATTTTACAGATGAGGTAACTGAGGCACAGAGAAGTTAAGTGACTTGCCCACAGTCACACAGCTGACAGGTGGCAGAGCTGGGAGTCGAACCCATGACCTCTGACTCCGAAGCCCAGGCTCTTTCCACTGAGCCATGCTGCTTCCCCTAGAGTCTGTACCCCCATAAGCACTTTGATTTTAACCCCCTCCACACACATCCATCTATGGCTTGTTTTAATGTCTCTCCCTCTAGTCTGTAAACTCCATGTGGGCGGGAATCATCTCTTCCTATTCTATTGTACTCTCTCAAGTGCTTAGAACACTGTTCTGCACACAATAAGCGCTCAATAAATATCACCAACTGATGGGTTTATCCCTCATTCCAATGATCTCCTTCTTGTTATGTCTAATAGATTGTAATCTAGCCTAATCTCCCTCATCCCCTCCTGATGAAATCTTGCTCTAGCCTTGCTTTTACTGACTGAGAGTTCTTCTCATTTTCTTTCTACCTCTCCGACTGCTGTTCTCAGTCTCCTTTATTTGTTTTTCATAATTTCCTTTACTACGTGGGTGCTCAGCTGCGCATCCCAATTGCATTTATGTGCCTCTCTTTACACTCTGTCGTTTCCTCCCATCTGAATTTTTTTTTTTTAAATAACTGATGCCTGCTTGTAATCTAAGGGGGGAAAAGGAGGTAAAGAAGGGAATGTACAGTACACTTGGAAAAAATTATACTCTCACAAAGAAAATATATACAGTATAAAACTATGGAAGAGTCAAGGAATGAAGAAGTGATTTACTCATTAACATTTATACTGGATGCTACCAAGGGCCTCAGACCCTACTCTGACCACAGCAGGTGCTCAATAAATATGTTGTTGACGGATTGCCCAAACAACTGACTGGTGAAAAATAATTCTTCCTACCTGGATCTATTAAAATTCAAAGCCCAATAAAGTATGGAAAAAAACCCTCAAAATACTCTGAACCCTTATCTTTCAAACTATTATGCTCCAAACCATTCAGGTGCTGCAGTGCATTTGGGGTGAGTTATCTGGGTCATTTTTCAGACTCTCACTTGGATTTGGCTTTGGAGACCAAGCTGCAGACATTCTGTATAAGTCAGCAAGAACTATGATAGGTCTAGCAACAAAGCTTTCAGTGCGTTTTCTTCTAGACTATAATTTCAACCAAAAGGATAAGGTAAAAGATCATTTTTCATCAGATGGTGTTGTTCAAGCTAGCCCTACCTTTCTCTCTCTCTCTCTTTTTTTTTTTTTTTTTTTTTTTTTAAACAACTGTGTCTGCCTGAACATGGATCTGGGGTATTGGCTGATGACAAGCCAGAGTTCTCAGTACTTTCCCCAAGTGCTTGAGCTAACCTTTCAACCAGTCAGAGGAGATTCAATTCTCAGCAGTGGCATGTACCCAGAATTTCCTAGTGGACAGAGCAGGAACCTGGGCATCAGGGGACCTGCGTTCTATTCCTGGCTCTGCAACTTGCTTGCTGTTGTGACTTTGGGCAAGTCACTTAATTTCAGTCCCTCAGTTTCCTCATCTGTAAAATGGGGATTCAATATCTATTTGATATTATAGACTGGGGGACAGGGACTGTGTCCAACCTATCTTGTATCTACCCCAGAAATTATTACAGTGTTTGGCCAGAGCAAAGTGCTCAACAAAAACCATAGTCATTATTATCATTTCCTTTAGCGTGATGGCTCTGTTCCATGAAAGACTGTAAGCCCGTCAATGGGCAGGGATTGTCTCTATCTGTTGCCGAATTATACATTCCAAGTGCTTAGTACATAGTAAGCGCTCAATAAATACTATAAAATGAATGAATGAAAGATATTCACAAGAAGGGTTCTTGTCCCACTGTGCTCTGGGTGAGTTCTGAGCCTATGACAGAGCAGAGTTAGACCTGGGTTCACAGGAAGTTAGGTTCAAGGGAGTCTGGGATAGGAGAGAGTAGCTTGGCCTAATGGATAGAGCTCAGGCTTGGAATTCAGAAGGATGTGTGTTCTAATCCTCCAACTGCTGTGTGTCCTTAAGCAAAGCACTTCACTTCTGTGTGCTTCAGCCTCATCTGTAAAATGGGGATTATGACTATGAGCCCCAGTGGGGAAGGGACTGCATCCAACCTGATTAGCTTGACTCTACCCCAGCACTTAATACAGTGCCTAGCACAGAATAAGTGCTTACATACCATAATAATAATAAAAAAATGAACACGGGGTATTCACCCAAGCCATTTGGATGAGCACTAAAACCAGGGCAGGAGACTGAAAGGAGGGGCTGCAAATTAGTTATGTGACCCTCAAGCAACCAGCTCTCTCCCCATTTCTAAGCTCTATTGAAATCATATCTTGTCCAGGAAATCTTCCTGAACTAAGTTCTCATTTTCTCCTCCCCGCAGCCTCTCTCATGCATTTAGTCCCTCCCCTACACCACTTCGGTATACACCCTCGAAGCTGATACAAAACAAAAATAACTTGAAACTATTTGGTTGAATTCAGACGAAGTGTGTTTTTCTTGTCTCGACTTTGATAAGTGCCTCGATCCTCTCAACATTCCCATTAGGTTTGACCAGGGGTGGTATAGATGAGAAACATGGATGTGGGTGAAGGCCTCTGAGGTAGGGAGACATTCAGCTTCCAGAGGGGCTGCAAGAGAGGAGCCCCAGTAGCTGCTGCTGAGTTGGCTGCTACAGTTTCTTCTGAGAGCAACAAGGCCATTCTGCTGTCTCTACTGCAGCCTTCTCCCCTTCCTCCCATCCTGCTTAAGAGGTTAGCACTAGTAATAATGGTACTCTTAAGTGCTTACTTAGTTCAGAGCACTGTAATAAGTGCTAGGAAGAAGCACATAAGTATAATTTAGACAATATTCCTGGTCCCCGAAAGGGCTTACAGTCTAAGAATGAGGACTGGCAACCGACATGGAAGAATGGAAGTATAAAAACACAAAAAATAATATCAAAGACAAGGGCAATGACATGTAGCAAACTCCTTTAGGCCATGTAGCAAAGCACGGGACTGGAGCAGTGTTTCTCGGAGTTCTTTTTCTTCCCTCTCTCCTGAACTATCCCAAGCAACTGTTGATGGGCATACCATTCAAGCCAATATGTTCCTCAAACCCTTTTCACTAAAAAGAATAATTCAATCGAACGGACCTGATTTATGCTGTTTCTATTTTTTGCTGCCCCAAACATTATGTATTTTAAATAAATGAGGAGAGATCAGAATGATATTCAAACTTTGGATGGGAGAGGAGAGGCAGTTTCTGAATTTAGAGGCTGACTTTTCCTGTCAGATTTTCTTACATGAATCCATATCCAAAAAGGAAATAGTAGTATCTGGAGAGGCTGCTGTTGTGTGGAAAATGAATATTTTGCTAATTTTAGGAAGATGGCTTTAGTTATTAACAGGAAGACTTAATGGAAGGAAAAGCTTTGAGGTTTATTTTTTATATATATAAGGAAATATAGTTAACAATTTTGGCTGATGGGGAGTCTGTGAAACCCAAGATAGACACACCGGTAAAGGGGCTTTATTTAGGAAGTGGAGGTGACAGGATATCTGTTTTTAGAGGGGATTTAAATTCATTGCAATTCTTTGCTGCCATTTGAAGGAAGTTGTGCTGAGGAATATTTTTATAAAGCCTATGAAACACAAAAAGGAATCTTTGAAGGGATAGAGAGTTGGCCCTAACCATGAAATAGAATAGGCTCCCTAAATTCTAGAGTCAACCCCAAATTGGAACCCATAAAATGCTGTTAATGGTTTTACAGTGCAGTGGCTCATTTAAAACAACCCTTATTTAAGTTTGTATGGCATCTCATACCGTCTGATTTAAGTGGGTAGTTACCAAGGTCCTTATGCTAATCCTCAGAAATGGAGGGCCAATTAGCCTAATTTAGCCTCAGTTGGTTTTACCTGATCACTTTATTTGGGAAATCTCACTCCATCTCAGATCTTGTGGTATTTTTAAAAACCAACCCCTACAAAAACATCTATAACCTTTTTAATTGGTCTCCGGGAAAGGAGCTACAGTGTGTGGGAGAGACAAAGGGGGACTGTCTCATAATCACCAACGAGAGAAACGTAGAAGAAGCACACACTCTCCTTGCCCTCACCCCTTGAGGTCAAGAAAAAGTCAGCCTCAAGTCTTGGAGTCCAAGCAGCCAGCCATGGTTGACCATTCTGATTACTAGGGTCTGAGAGGCTGCTGTTCTCCCTGACGCCTTTTAAAATGGAGAAAGATTGTAGTTTTTAAGCTCCTTGAGGGCAGGTCAACTGAGTCCATTGCAATCTCCCGAATTTAGGAGAGTACAGTGCATCTAAAAGGCATTCAACCAATACTATTAATTGAATGGGAAAAGAAATGTTTTTTGTGGCCCAACAGACTTTTCCTTGAGCCTCTTACTGTGCTTCTGTTTCATCAGGGGCTATTACAGATAGATAGAGCATTCCTGGGCCAACCCCCTGAACATCTTCTGAGGTAGTAATAGAAGTAAGAGAGGCGACAGTCATTGAGAAGCCATTTGGTGTGATGCTCTCTAGTAAGTGCTTGGGAAGTAGAGAATAAAGTTAGTCATAACTGAGCTCTCAATCAGCCAAGGTCAAGTATCAATTGGCCATCAGATTGCAGAGAATTTGTTCCTTAGTGATGTGTACTTCGTACCTTCTTGTATTTTTTCATCTCTCACTTCTGCGTCAAATCCTCTATTCAGTTATCTTAAGCACTTATGGGTAGGACTATTTTACTGATTTGCCTATTTATGCTTTACATTCCTGCTCTTATTCTTTTCTGTATCGTACGTTTGCAATTTATTTCTGATTGTCTTCTTCATTGCATTGTAACCTTCCCTCAGGGCAGGGACCATATCTTCTTATTTATATTTTCTATTCCCAAGCACCTAGCATGAGGCTCCGTACATAATGGACATTCAATAAATGCTGCTGCTGATAATACTCAAGCGGTGAATCATTTGAGTAAAGAAAATTAGAACAGTTCCCAACCCATGAAAATCTTTTATGCTTCTCCCTCCTTCAAATCAAAATGATTTTATTTCTCCCCAAGTTCCAAAAATTCTACACACAGAGACATATAAGCGCCTGCAGAGTCCTTTTGGAGGAGGAGTTGAATAGGCATTTCAGATGGAAAAGATTTCCACCAAAAGTTACTGTGACAAAATAAATATTTGGGGGAAATGGCTCCATTAGCCCTCCAGGATTGGACTACAGATTAAGGTAAAGGAGATGAAAATAGATTTGTCAAAAAGGGTGAGAGTATTTAAAAACTATCCCTGATCAATTGGAGGCCATTTTCTTTGAGAAAAGCATCTCTTGGATGAAATGGAAGTCAAACATTCGACCTTCCAAAAGTGAACCAATGTTATTGCGTTATCCGGCATATTGCTGAGAGTGGTTATAAAAGAGGGGAAAAAACACACAAGAATAAAATGTGTAGGAAAAGGGCCACATTTTTGACTGGAGAAGATGAGAGTGGATAGTTCTGAAGGATTCAGAAACTGGAGTGCCAAGTGAAGAAATGGAGCCAAAACATCCAAGAAACTGAAATAGCTTTCTCCTGTGGCTTTTCTTGGGTGAATTGTATGTCCTGAGTCTGGAAGAGGAGTTAGTCTTATTAGCTTAAGTAGTTTTCCAGAGTGTAGTTTATACTGTAGCCTGGAAGTTTTTAACGATATGCTATTTATGACTTTCCATAAACTTTCAAAACCTATTTTCTTTGGTTAAAGACAACCTGCTTTAGGTACAGCACTTGAAGTGAAAATTCCAGTCATAATCTGAGTAAAGCTAGCATACTGAAAATTCTAGTGACTACATGCTTTATGCTTCTCTGCTATGAAGACATCAAGCATCACCAAATAGCCTATAAAGATGCCTGATTTTGCCACTGAAAATGAAATTCATTTCAAAGATGGTGTTTAATACTCCAAACAGAGATTTATCAAGTGGCCCCAAAATAGCGCAGAAAGATTGTCTCCAAAAATTGGTTCTTCCCACTGACAGAATTCCATAAGGTTAAAAAAAAAATGTCTAATGTCAGACGTCACAACTAGTAGTCCTTATTTTCTTTGCAAATTATATATCAAAATAATCGAAGAAACTTCTTCCTTTGACTTTTCTTTTGAACTGATGTAATCATTCTCATGCTCCCTCTAATTTCTAGGTTGCTGCATTAACTTGCCTCGGCTGAAGACAGATTTGATTAGTCAACATGTCAGGATGCTGTAAACAAGTTCAAAAGCTGGTTGTAAACTAATGGTGAATGCCTCATTCATACCCTCAAACTTGCTGGGCGCCAGGATAGGACTAAGTAGTCAAGCCCCAGGCCTGAAGCAATCTGATGGTTGGGTCGGGGGTGGAGGGAAGGGTGATTGATCAAGGATAAAGGAAAAACAAAATTCACTGCCCCTCCCTCCTTCCCACTACTGACTACTAGCATGTGGTTGGGGAGAAAGACCTGTGTGAGGTGGTGGGGACTTCAGGTCACTGATGCCATGAGCACAAACCCTCCCCACCCTTCTCCTTTCAGAGATGCAGCTGTGACAGGGCAGGAGAAAAATCAACTGAGGTGAGAAGCAGCATGGGCTAATAGAAAGAGCATGGGCCAAGAGTTGGAGGATCTGAGTTCGAATCTCAGCTCTGACACTTGCCTGCTGTGTGGCCTTGGGCAAGTTACTTAACTTCTCAGTGCCTCAATTTACCCATTGGTAAAATTGGGATAAACTGCCTGTTCTCTCACCCCCTTAGACTCTCTCTGGTCTGCCTATATTGTATATACCCCAGAGCTTAGTACAGTGCTTGGCACTTAGAACTTAACAAATACTTCGATTATTATTATTAGATGAAGGTGCCTTCACAGTGGGTGGGGCTACACGAATCAATAAATAGTATTCATTGAATGCTTACTCTATGCAGAGCACTATATTAAATGCCTGGGAGAGTACAATTCAATGGATTTAGTAGATAGTTTCTATGGTCGCAAGGATCTTATAGTCTAGAGGAGAGGACAAATGGAATGAATAGAAAGAAGCAGGAAAATAGCAGGAAAAGAAAATCAGCAGTGCGATATTAGGTGAGCCCAATGGATGACCCATCCCAATCTCCTGGCCCCGAAATGGCAGCAAGCCTCTTGGAGCAACCAGGCAACAGTTACCCCCCTGGACAGCTAACTGTGAAGCTGGAATAAACCATTCATACCCTCATCCATTAGAGACCACTCATCCAAGAACTCATCCTAAACCTTCTTTAATAATGTTGGTATTTGTTAAGCGCTTACTATGTGCCGAGCACTGTTCTAAGCGCTGGGGTAGACATAGGGGAATCAGGTTGTCCCACGTGGGGCTCACAGTCTTAATCCCCATTTTACAGATGAGGGAACTGAGGCACGGAGAAG
Organism: Ornithorhynchus anatinus; assembly: GCF_004115215.2. Lineage (NCBI taxonomy): Eukaryota > Metazoa > Chordata > Mammalia > Monotremata > Ornithorhynchidae > Ornithorhynchus > Ornithorhynchus anatinus. The sequence goes on from NC_041741.1 coordinate 40,617,028, forward strand.
TTAAGTGACTTGCCCACAGTCACACAGCCGACAAGTGGCAGAGCTGGGATTCGAACTCATGAGCCCTGACTCCAAAGCCCGTGCTCTTTCCACTGAGCCACGCTGCTTCTTTAGCTTAGAGAAGTCATTTGAATCAGATACTCAACCCTTCCCCCCATCAAATACGACTGTACAACTTCACCACTGCCCCAGTGGCTATAGGGCCCTAAAATTGTGTCTAGTGAGAAAAGCACCCGATCATAGAACAAACATTCCCTAGGTTCATCCAGCATATGGTGGGGGAAAACAATTTCCCACCCTATTTCTCCCTTCCTGACCCACTGCCTCACCTAGTGCTTGATCCTCCCCTACAGCACCTATGTCAGTATCCTTATACTCTGATGATTCCCCCACATGAAGTGTATTTTAGTATCTGTCTCCCGTTCTAGTATGTAAACTCCTTGAGAGCAGGAATAATGTCTATTAACTCTAATGGTTGTACATTGCTTTTCAGAGTAAGCAGAAAATGCTATCGTTTGAGATCGGGGGCTCTTGAGTTTGAAGAAAGGTCTCAGAGAGTGAAATATCCTCACTCTTCCCTTTACCCCTCTCCTCCATGGAATTTTGCCATGATTCCTATTAATGCCTGTCCCCCCATCTAGATGGTAAGCTTATTGTGAGAGAGAAAGGCTCTACTAACTCTGCTGTATTGTACTCTTCCAAGAGCTTGGTACAGTGCTCTGCACCCAGTAAGCACTCAATATCATTAATGATGCTGATCAATGATAGTGTTTGAAAACTATTATTATTAATATTATCATTATTATTATTAGCAGCTTCTCCTGCTCCCTTTATTGATTGAGTGAGCAACAGCTAGCTCAGGGCCATAAGATATTTGCTACTTTCCTAGGGGGCTGATTCAGTGCTGAAAATCAGTAAACAAGGAGTCCTGTGAGGTGCCAACTCCAGCTTGTCCCCAGGAATGTTAATGGAGAGTGGATAGAGTTTAACCAGAAGAGCTCACTGTGTTTTTATTAACTACATGAAAGCTTCTAACTCCATTTGTCGTAAAAACCATTGGCCCGTTCCATTAGAAAAGGGGTTTCCTGCCGCAAGGCTGAATCCTCCAGCTTCAAAACAGACTCAGGAAAATTAAAAATGGAAATGGGCCAATGAATCATCCAGATTCCTGAGATCCAAAAATATTTGTCACGTGCCTTTCCTCTGTTTTCAGGGTTTAGAAGAAAGAGTGATCAGATAGCGGAGGTTTTTTTTTTTTTAAAAAAATTATTTTAAAAATCATCCTGGAATGAAAAGAGCTGCACATGCTCAATCAATTTACCTTTATCCTTTAATTGAATAAACCCCAGCACTACAATCAGAAAGAAAAACATTTTGCTAAGCATTTCATTTCTACCGTGATTCATATAGCTGTGGTCTTCAAATTGACATGATGGGAATGAGGTATTTAATGTTGGAATAATTTTTCTAACCACATCATAAGAGGTTGGAATGGCTTTTTAAGGTTCATCATCTTTTAATGGCATACATGTATAAAGCATACACAGCTAGAAAATATTGAAGAAGCCTGCATTTGGAAGCCAGAATTAAAATAGTATTAACCAGAGGGGAATGCAGGTTTTGTGCATTCTCCAGCTTGTCAGATTATTTGTTAAAATGATTGTTTGGGAAGACAGAATTCTACAGTTTGCACCTTTGAGACTGGAAGACTGGAAGCATTTAGAATTGGTTTCTCCCTTCACCTAGCACTCTGTTAAAAATAGGGAACACTACAAGCCTTTCTTGGTGCTGGTTTGAGCCCATGTACTTTCTGTTACTGTTAAGAATTTATATAGCTCTTTAGGTTGCTAAATGTTTTACAGTTGTTTAGGTTTTTCCTGCGAGTGCTCCATTAGAAGCCATTAAGAAAATTAGTACCGTTTTACAGATTGTGCAAAGGTACAGAACGTAGGCTTAAGGGTTCGGGGTGAGGCAAGCCCAAGGGGCTAGTCCCCACCAAGTCTGCCGGTCAGGCTCGGGCCAGGCAGTGACCATAGGCAGGTGGTCATTCTTCCTGGACTAGAGCCATCCCTGAGAATTTTGAGACTTGGGAACTAGCACGTGCCCAGGAGTGCATCCAGGGTGGCCTAGCGAGAAGCAGCATTCTCCTCGCTGCTTCTTCCCCAACACAGGGATCCCTTGCATTTTTCTCCCTATTAAAGTGTAAGCGATGGAGACTGCACAGGTCTGGGAGTCTCAGGACCCGGGTTCTAATCCTGCTCTGCCAGTTGCCTGCTGTGTGATCTTGGGTAATTCACTTCACTTCTCTGCATCCCAGTTTCCTGTTCTTTAAAATGGGGATTCCATGCCTGTTCTACCCCCTACTTGGACTGTGAGTCCCATAGGAGACTGTGTCTGACCTGATTGACTTGTATCTATTCCAGTGCTTAGAACACTGTTTGACCCGTAGTAAGCACTTAGCAAAATATAACAATAATAATAATAGAGGAACAGGCAGAGGTGAGCTCATCCCTCCAGAATGTAAGCTCACTGTAGGCAGGGAATGTGTCTGTATATTGTTGTACTCTCCCAAGTGCTTAGTACAGTGTTCTGCAAACAGTACACTCAATAAGTATGATTAAATAAACAAATGAATGAGGAGGTAGGGATGGGAGGGTCATGAGGAACCCGTGCAGCAGAAAAGAGGCAGTGGCAGTTGGATCAGTATAAAATTTTTGTTTTGTTTTCTAAAAACAACATGGGATGATGTAAAAATAATTTCTCCTCCAAGAGGCCTTCCCCACACAAGTCCTTATTTCTCCTACTCCTTCTCCCTATTCTCTTAGATCTGTACCCTTCAAGCACTTGATAGCCACCCCACCTTCAGCCCTACAGCTCTTCTGTACCTATCCTTATATTCTGCCATTTTCCCTCTTTGTAACTTATTTTAATGTCAGTCCCCCTCTCTAGACCATAAGCTCCTGTGGGCAGGGAATTTACAAATCTGTCGTTTGTACTCTCCCAAGTACTTAGTATGGTGCTCTGCACAGAGTAAGTGCTCAATTGCCATTGATTGATGGGACATGGGAGATGGGGCAGGAGGGTGGCTTCAGAGTTTGATCACAAGAAGAAGAAGTAGTACAGAGCCTAGCGAATAGTAAGCATATAATAAATACCATAAAAAAGGAGGGCATAGACAAAAAGAGAACTGGGAAAGTGGGAGGAAAGCAGCAAGAAAACCATGGGGTGATTAAAGAAAAATACATCAATGAAGTAAAAAGGCTTGCCTGGGTGACTAAAGACGCATCATGTAGAATTGTAGCATCATTGTGCATTGGAAATAAAACCATTCAGTTAGTGCCATTTGAATGCTTACTTTGTTCAGAGCACCATACTAAGCACTCGGAAGAATACAGTACTTCTGATTCCTGCCCTCAAGGATCTTGCAACTTAGCTGGCAGACTCCCCTTTGACCTTGCCTGGCCACAGTGAAGATGGAATAAATATGTATTTGACAAAAACAGATTAGGATGCTGTCTGACCTGTTGCTGCCGAGGAGATCATCTTTTACATCATCTCGGACTGCATCGGCTACTCCTTCCAGATGTTTCCCCACGCATTGCTGCTAGCTGAGTGAGAACTGTGCCAGAGTGTGGATAATTCAGTGCAACGCATCACCACTCCCTCAAAAATAAACCAAGGCCATGACTTGCTGGTGGTAGGATACGGCTTTACCCTCCCACTCACCAAAGCATAGGCTGAAATCCTATTTGAGTGAGTTGCCCAATTTTAGCCTCTTGCCTGAAGAGGTATCAGTGCTATTCAGCAGGTATTGTTGAAGTCTTTCTGCATGCTTTCCTTGAGGGTAACAATAATAATAATAATAATAATAATGTTGGTATTTAAGCACTTACTATGTGCCGAGCACTGTTCTAAGCGCTGGGGTAGATACAGGGTAATCAGGTTGTCCCACATGAGGCTCACAGTTAATCCCCATTTTACAGATGAGGTAACTGAGGCACAGAGAAGTTAAGTGACGTGCCCACAGCTGACAAGTGGCAGAGCCGGGATTCAAACTCTAAAAAATGTGCCCAAGTTTAACTGGAGGGGAACAGTGTGGATGCTAGCTCTTTGCGGGCAAGGAATGCGTCTACCAACTCTGTTGTGTTGTACTCTCCCAAGTTCTTGGCACAGTAAGCACTCAGTAAATATCACGGACTGATCAGGAGTCAGACCTGTGGGAATAGAGATGCACACCCATGCACACCTACGAATTCAATCAGTTCATCAGTCAATCGATCAATCGTATGAAATGACTGGCCTCATCCCAGTTCGGGGCCTACTCAACTCAGAGAAGCTTCAGGAAACTCCCTTTCACAGGTGCTTGGATTCAAACCTTCTGAAGACAACTCCAGATTCCCCATCCCCACTTTTGTAACATCCTCTTCAGAGAAAAAGCTAAACCTTAGAAAAAAAGTAAGGTGAGCTGACAGCAGAATCATCCTGCTGAAGGTGTTTCCTTCTATGTGTCTTTCAAAACAGTCACCCTGGTGTGGCTGGAACCGTTCCTAGCTCTCTAAAGTCTCAACAGCAACAAACAATGGAAAGCACGATGTTGAAGGATTTGCTTTGTCTGGCAAACCTACAACTTTCCACAAATGTTCAAAAAAAGAAAGAGCCTTGATTTACTCAGGCTTTGGACATAAGAGAAACATGGGGGTGGTCAAGAAGGTCTTAAGGCTGTTTTTTATTTCAGCCAAGTCCCAGCACACTTAGGAAATTGGAAAATCAATGGGCAGCTTTGTCCAGAGAGCTCCCCGGGAGAGAAAATGGCTCTCGCCCAACCCAGGCAAGGTGGATTACGAACAACATTGGCGTGGAGGAAGAAGACAATTACAGCAGGCACTTGCTCAGAATAATGGGGTCTTCCCTACCTCTCTGGATTGCTCTTTTGTAGTGTCCAAAATTTAAAAACCAAAATCAACTAATATATAGTCCCTGGCAGATATAGAAGAACCCGAAGGCCACACTTTGGCCGTTTTCCTCCATCATCTGTCATTCTTTTTCATTCCATGTCTAGCCAGAAGACATTCCACTCTTGACAGTGATTCAGACTCTTGATGACCCTTAACTTAACTGCCCCATGAACAAACTTTACAAGGCAAATGAAAACCAGGAATCACTTAACAGTTGGTGATTGGGGAAAATTGGAGCCAAGGACAAAGCATTTGTGTTCTTCCTTTCTCCAGCATTTTTGATATATCTCCAATTTGCTCAAGTCTCTTTAGACTTGCAGCTTTAGACGTAGACTTAATGTGAACCATTCAACACAGCCCTGCCTGAATTATGGGTGATTTATTAAGACGATGTTAGGAATCCCAACTGCAGGCACTGCTGAGATTGCAGAGGTCTAACGTAATGTGAAAGTTTTCCAAGGAGCCCAGATTTCACTGGACTGATTAGCCCAAAGCTGGTTTCTGTAATTGTTTTTTCAATTATTTTCCTAGAAAAGTCCTGGCCCGACTCTTGAGAACAGATCTCCTACCCACTCTTAGTAGTGGCCATGAAGTCTGCTCTTGGCCTACCTGGGCCAGCATCTTCGACGTTTCATTTGTTCATTCAAAACATTTGCCACAGATTTTAAAAAAACTTTAATAATAAAAAATTAGAATCACAATGGCATACATTTCCCCTTTTTTTGCTCATCAGCAACTTCAAAATAGCTGTGACCAAGGCTTCTCTATGGTAACAGAATCTAAGGAACCATTTGAAATGTAAATAATGCAGACAATCTATGACTGCTTTAGAAAAAAAAATCCAGTGATTTTTCTTTTACTCTGTGTTGGAATAGGGTCATTCTGTACATCCTATGTTGTGGTCACCCTGCACGCAGGGAAGGAAAGAAATCTGACTGTCAGAACAATTAAATAGATTTCTAGGAGGCTTGCTTTTATGTGGCAGGGGTAGGGGTTCTTTTTTTGTTTATTAATAGATCCCACACACCATTTTTTCCACTGACATTTGCTCATGCTTTGAACCAGGTAAACTGTGGGGAGGATTTGTTTTGTATTTTGCTCTCTATCCTGAGAAAATGGAATGCAGTTGAAGTTTTTCAGGAAGAGCAGGTTGTTAGAGATAGGGAGATGAATTGTGTGCATGAATGGATATGAAGGTTGTGAAGAACACCTAGAAATAATTTCTGGGTGGTGATGACCATTCCCTAGGGTAAGATAATTGAGTGGCAGAGCCTGCCAGCCCAATAGCAGAAGCAGCAGATCACTTATTGAGCTCCCTTAGTTGCTCCTAGCAATATAGCTTCCTTCTAGATTGTAAACTCGTTCTAGGCAGGGAATGTGTCTGCTATATGGTACTCTCCCAAGCGCTTAGTACAGTGCTCTGTACACAGCAAGTGCTCGGTAAATACAACTGACTGACTGTACCGGGCACTGGAGAAAAGTCCTTTCGTTCAAGATGCTTACAATCTAATTAGAGCAGATATAATAAGGCACTGGCAGCCCACATGAATTAACCAGCCCACTGGGACCAGTTTTGGAAAATCGATTGGCGATTTAATTTTACAACCATGGGTCTCGTGGCCTACAGGAGATCTAACTCTCAACGTAAGCCTAAGTAATTGCAGATTCATTTATTATTACAAAGTAAAATATTCCCATTGAGTTTATGAAGGATGAGAATCTGGCTTGGTATTCTTTAACAGCATTAAGGCTGAGTCCAAGGAAAGTTGGGTGTTTTTTTTAAAACCCCCTTCCCACCCCTCCAGCCCCCTGCCCCCCGTCCTGCAACTTGCATTCAACCAATCCCTCTTTTCCCTATAAAATTCCCCCTTAGAGTGAATTGCTCTATTGTTCCAGCTATGCCCCCTCTTCAAACTGAATTATGTTCCAACACTTTCCTGCTGCGTATTAGGCCTCCCATAAAGTTATGTAGCACAGGGACCCGTCTCACTGCACTCATAGCAAAGAGACGGTTTGTTTCCTTAGGAACAAAGGGACTCTAAACACTCAAGATTTAAAATCAAGGGAGTAAAATTCACAAAGAGGGAAAATTCATTAAGATCTGGTCCATGTTTACTAAGCTTACAAAGTCATCTTTCTCCAAATGCCTTCTGAGAATTTCTGAGAGAAATTCTGCCTTGGTTGAACAAGGCAAAAACTTTAAAGAAGAGGTGATTTAAGATACCCCAACCAGAAAACAGAATCCAGGAAGCTGAATTTCAGTTCAGTGTGGGCAGGGAATGTGTCTACCAGCTCTGTTATATTGTATTCTTCTAAGCATTAGTAGAGTGCTCTGCAAACAGTAAGTGCTCAATAAGTAATGATGGATTGATTTTAATCCCACCTGGGTCCTCCACATCCCTAAGAGGAAGCCACAAGGAGGACCAAGGAATTGAAAGAGAAAATAAACTTTAGGCATCTGTGTTGATCATGGTAGATGGTGGGGAATTTCCTATTCCAAAGGCACTTTTATAGGAAATCAGAGTGCAGCCTTGATGGGAATTGAAATCCCTGAGGAGGAAGCTAGGGAACAGCTTGAGAAACCAAAGTACTGTAAATCGCCAGGGCGGATGCTATTGATTTGAGGGTTCTGAAAAAGGTAAAGTGTGAAACCGACAAGGATATGTAGTATATCCTTCCAAACAAGAACTTTTCCTGAGCCCTGGCAAGTCTAGAATACATTGGCTGGTTTTGAAAGCAGGAAAACCGAGAGTGAAACTTGTCTGAGAAATGGGGGAACTGGCTGATCCTAAGTAAGGAGAGGACAGCAAAACATTTAGCTAAATAAAACTTGTCACAGTAAAATCAGGCTGAAGTCTGCCTGAGGGGAAACACAGTCTGTTTTAAAGGAAAACTTTTCTAACAAAATGATTCTAAAATGAGAAGCCTCATTTTCGACAAGCCCCTTCATATGTAGTCTAAGAAAAATGCATTCAGAATTGCAGAGAAAAGGGCAATATTTTCCACAGGTTAAACACGGGCTTGGTGAATTAGCCATCATTTGTGGCAGGATACCTGATTTGATAGGCTAATCCGATTAGGAAATTGGACCCAAAAGGATAAGGGATTTGGAAATTTATTATCATTAATGTAGAAATGAGTCAGGACTACAACCTGGCTTAATTTCATTTCAGATTTAGGTTTTATTTTCATTAGCAAGCATTTGGAAATTACTGAAACATCTGTAAGCGAATGATCCATTCTCGTTTCTCCTGTCTGTAATTACTCTTATTTTTACCCACACATACATACTCTTGCTCTTATTCTTCCCTTCCCTTCTTTTTCTCTCTCTCTTGTGCATTTTTTTTGTCTTTGAGAACTTGAATTTGTGTCATACACCACGTTATGGTAATCATTAAAGTCTTTGAAACTTTCACCTATTGTTGTGGTATGCTAAAAACTGTGCTCTGGAGGCCCCTATACTAGAAAATAAGTAGGCCAGAGCACTGTGGACTGATATTAACCATAAATGATTCTGGAATTATTCCAACCAGTACCAGGAAAATCTTTTATTAACAGCACAGCTAAAAATTACCAGCGAATTCTGCTCCTGGGACACTTCACTGTCCAACAATAAATAAAGTTGAAAACAGAACCCAGAAGAGCACCATAACTTTTGGGAAACCAACGGGGAGACCAGTAGATTTGTAACTACCGAGAGCAAATCTCATATCCATCAATTGTATTTATTGAGTTCTTACTGTGTGCAGAGCACTCAACCAAACTCTTGAGAGAGTACAATATAATAGAGTTCGGAGGTAAGTTCCCTGCCAACAACAAGCTTACAGTCCAAATGAAGTCCAGGAAGCTCTAATGTCCGAACTTCCATAGTACTGTGAGTCCCTGGCTCACAAAGTAGGCAAATTCTACTGATCGTGCATTTGGGGCAGGATCAACCCACAAGCCATTCTTAACATCAAATGGATGGACAAGGTCAGCAACAGTGAGGACCCGGAATCCACTGGCAAACCAGTAGAAGGTTGATGCTCATCCCATACCTTCACTAGGCAGGACTAAAAAGAGAATGGATGATAGCAGAATACCCAGCACCCAAAATGCACCCAAGATACCAGCAAACTGCTGTGATTTCACTGGAATGGTAGCATATGTGAACAGAGGAGATGGAACGGATGTTTTAAAAATGTACTGAAACACAATTTCAAATAATGTGATATGACTTTAGCAAATAGGCCAGCCTGACATACCGGAAGCAATTTCAAAAGTAAATCTTCACCTTGATTAGGATGAGGATGTTGACTAAGGACAATCTCACTAGTCGCTTGGGAGAGTACAATATAACTATAAACATAAACATGCCCTGCCCACATAAGCTTAGAGTCTACCCACCTCTATATGCCTGCATGGGGATCTCACTATCGATAGTGCCATCTTGGTTTTGACAGGATAAAAGAAAAGATTTTCTTTCACTTTACACTTTACAGAGCCCAGTACCACCCAAGCTTGTTTTTTTTTGTACCCTCTTACTTCCTGCCTTTAGTCTATATCTTTTCCATCCATGGAGAGAAGAGGTTTCAGGTTAGTTGAGTTTGAATGAGTTTCAGCTCTCCTACTCTGGATTTCACCTCAAACACTCCCTCTTTCTCACTTCTCTTTAGTGTCTCTCAGTAGAAGCATCAAAACCAAGGGTTGTTTGGTACTTTTTTCTTTTCATTTTGGGTTTGAAATCCGTGTTGCTGCTGTGAATTGTATTTTATGTTATCGGCGGTGTGGCCATAAGAATTTATGTTCCCTGGAATCCTCTTAAAAAAAATCCAAAGTACAGGCCCATATTTTCCAATCATTGTACAATGATCTCCTTCAAAGAGTGGAATTCCCCATGGAGAAAAGAGGAGGGGAAGGGAAGGTGTAATATGAACTATTAAAATCAACATTTTGGGTTGTGGTGTACAGATGAAATATGTTGTCATCTCAGAAGAGCCAAGAGCATAGGAGAGAATGGGGAGGAGAAGAGAGAGAGAGAGAGAGAACGAGAACATACAAGCAACAAAAAAAATTCACAATTAGAAGCTACACGGTCTAGGGAAAAGAGCCTGGGCAAGGGAGTCGGTAAATCTGGGGTTCTAATTCTGGCTCTGCCATGTCTCTGCTCTGTGACCTTGAGTAAGTCACTTAACTTCTCTGTGCCTCAGTTCCCTCATCTGCAAAATGGGGATTAAATCGTACTCCCTCCTAGTTAGATTATGAGTCCCACATGAGTCAGGGATGGTGTCCAATTTAATTAACTGTATCTTCTCCAGTGCTTAATACTGTGTTTGGCACAGAGTAAGCGCTTGACAAGTACCATAATTAACCGGCTGGATTGGAATCATTTAGTGACCAGAACCCAGGCTAAATTCACACCAGGCTCTCGGGCCCCTCCAGGGCCCTCAGCTAATCACAGGGACCTTTGAAATCCACATTGCCTTTGAAATCCATCAGTCTCGTCCTGGTGTCCATGCTGCCCGAGGGATGACCCAGTGGTAGGGAGAGGGGAAGGGCGGTATAGGGAGGGTTGTTGCCTCGAAAATCTCCACCGGAGAAGGAGTTCTTGCTGTCAGCCTTGGCCAACTGAAGGCCCACCTTAATAATAATGGTGGTATTTGTTAAGTACTTATTATGTGCCAAGCACCGTACTAGGACTGGGGTAATCAGTCAATCAATCAAGCAATGATATTTATTGAGTGCTTAGTATGCGTAGAGCACTGTACTAAGTGCTTGGGCCAGTACAGCACAATAGAGCTGATAGGCCCATTTCCTTCCCATAACGAGCTTACAGTCTAGAGGGGGAGAAGATACAAAATAATGTTGGTATTCGTTAAGCGCTTACTATGTGTAGAGCACTGTTCTAAGTGCTGGGAGAGATACAGGGTCATCAGGTTGGCCCACGTGAGGCTCACAGTTAATCCCCATTTTACAGATGAGGTAACTGAGGCACAGAGAAGTTAAGTGACTTGCCCACAGTCACACAGCTGACAAGTGGCAGAATAGGGATTCGAACCCCTGACCTAACAGGTTGGATAAATTATCCAAAGTATAATTTAATAATGATTATAAAATATCCAGGCTAAATTATTGTAATTCCTGTGACATAAGGGGTGATGGACATACCTTTCCTCATTTTATGATAAAGAAAACAATAATAATAATAATAATGTTGGTATTTGTTAAGCGCTTACTATGTGCCGAGCACTGTTCTAAGCGCTGGGGTAGACATAGGGGAATCAGGTTGTCCCATGTGGGGCTCACAGTCTTAATCCCCATTTTACAGATGAGGGAACTGAGGCACAGAGAAGTTAAGTGACTTGCCCACAGTCACACAGCCGACAAGTGGCAGAGCTGGGATTCGAACTCATGAGCCCTGACTCCAAAGCCCATGCTCTTTCCACTGAGCCACGCAGGCACAGAGAGGTTGAATGGCTTGCCTGGTGTTACCCAGCAAGGCGGAGACTGGGCCGGAAAGAGAGCCTGGGGCAGTACTGTGGAGTGGTCCGGGGGCAAAGAATCATAGAAGTATCCCTATAAACTCCAGAGTCCCAGAGTATTAAGAAGGAGTAATGCTACCCAGAAAATCACTAAGAATCGACAGTTCTTTCATTATGTAGCAAGCTTTCCAACTGAACTCATAACTAGAGATTTTATCCCAATTCAAATCCAGCCAGCCCTGGAAAGAGAAATTTGCAGAGGCATGACCACATAGAAATCAACATGAATATTTCTGTGAATAATAATAATGAATCATAATTATGGTACTTGCTAAGGGCTTACTATATGCCAAGCACTGTTCTAAACGCTGGGGGAGATTCAAGTTAATCAAGTTGGACACACTCCCTGTCCCATACTCCTACTCTTATCTCCATTTTACAGATGAGGTATCCGAGGCCAGACAAGTGAAATGACTTGTCCAAGGTCACACAGCGGACATGTGGCAGAGCCAGAATTAGAACCCAGGTCCTTCTGACTCCCAGGCCTGTGTGCTAGTCTATAAGGTCCTCGTGGGCAGGGAATGTGCCTGTCAACTCTTTGGTATTGCACTCTCCCAAGATCCTAAGAGTGAAGCTTTGAGGTGGTTTGCTTGTAAATTTGTCCTTTAGACTGTAAAGGACTGATGAAGCAGCGTGGCTCAGTGGAAAGAGCACGGGCTTTGGAGTCAGGGCTCATGAGTTCGAATCCCAGCTCTGCCACTTGTCGGCTGTGTGACTGTGGGCGAGTCACTTAACTTCTCTGTGCCTCAGTTCCCTCATCTGTAAAATGGGGATTAAGACTGTGTGAGCCCCACATGGGACAACCTGATTCCCCTATGTCTACCCCAGCGCTTAGAACAGTGCTTGGCACATAGTAAGCGCTTAACAAATACCAACATTATTATTATTATGTGTACATGCACACGCACACATATCACCCTCTGTAGGCCCTGATCCTGCTTTACTATGAATCACCCAGAATGTAGTCATTTTATCCTTTTTGAATCAAAAACCATATTGGATTTGAGGCCTTTTTTATTTCAATTTCTCTAGTAAGAGAAGTCAAATTTCTTGAGAAACATAATCTGAATATAAAAATAGAAATCAAGGAAAGGAAGAGGACAAAGAATAATGCAATAGATTGAATTCACAAGAAATTTATCAAAGTCTGAGGGATCTTTTAAGTGAGGGGGCTTTACTTTTATTTTATTTCAGGCCATGTATTTTAACCTCTTAAATTACCAGGCACTTGACTTTCACCCAAATATGGCTGAAGTGTTTTAGCTAGTCATTTGCTGGTAAGCAAATAGATGCACACCTTTCCAGACAAGCATACTGGTGTCAACCAATTCTACTTAAAGTTTGGTATCACAATGGGTGTGGCTTGGGGAGTGGTTTGACTGCAATGAGAACTGGTCGACTGAACATGAGATTTTATATTTGTAGATTAACAGTTGGAAAATTTAGCTCAAGCCCTACCAGATTGCAGAATTCTGGACAGAAAAAGAAGGACCCTTCCCTCTAGAGTGTAAGTTCTTAGTGGGTAGGGATGTGTCTACCAAGTCTTATATTGCACTTTTCCAAATGCTTAGAACAGTCCTCTTCGTGCAGTAAACACTCAATAAATGTGATTAATTGACATAAAATCCTATCTCATCCTGGTTAAGCAGGGAGGAGTCTTGGTGGAAACAAGTCCGTTCTGAGCATCAGGGTCTGACTTTTCAAGTGGAATCATCAAAAGTATTCTAGCTTCCTGGACTTTGAAATTCAATTCCAAGAGAAAGGTCAACTAGGAGACCGACCTGTTTGACATGGCCAGTTTAAAGTAGCTTTGTTGGGCCTACACAAAATATAGATCAGAAAAGCCTCATCTTCTATGGTTGATGGAGATGGTCAAGATAAAGTGGCAAGGAAAACAAATGGAGTGGAGAAGGGACATGAAAAGCTAGGTTGGTAGACTATGAATGTACAGAAAAGGTTAGAGGAGTAACTTGGATTCTGAATTCAGACTCAGTTATGACTTGATTGACAAAAAAGTCTTGGTGAGCTAGCTTATGATTCCAGTAAGGTTTAGAAAGATTCTGAATACTTAAGAAGGATAGATAGGAAAAAAAGCAGATGGAAGTAACCTTGTACTTCAAGGAACTAAAATAAGGATTACTAGATAGCACGTTGGATATTGCCCCTGTCCAACAAGGGATCACAAGTCTAAGTAGGAGGGAGATCAGATATTGAATCTCCACTTTGCAGATGAGGGAACTGATGCACAGAGAAGTTAAGTGACTTGCCCAAGGTCATACAGCAGACAAATGGTGGAGCCCAGAATTAGAACTCAGGTCCCCTGACTTACCAGGCCTGTGCTCTTTCCACTAGGCCATGCTGCCTCCCTGAAGTCGAAACATTAGATTCCACAAAAGAGACAAGCTGTTCTTGGATATTTCCAGCACATTTTTAATAAATACCGGGAGCTTGGGTGGTGAGAATAAACATCCGATAAACATCTGATCCTTTGGTTGCCGAGAGCAAAGTGTTTAGATTTGTCCCTTGCAAAAAAGAAGTTTAAAAATGCCAAAATATATCTTTTATGAAGCTGGGACAAAGAAGAAATTTAGAGAAGGGGGGGGAGGGGGGATTAGATAATTCCTGGGGACCAGAATGTGGTATTTCCTGAGTCGATTACTTAGTTGAATTTTCTGAAAGAACTACAGTAAAAATTGCCTTTTTAGCTATCCTTCCTATGTTCTTATCTTTAACTCCAACAGTTTATCCAACACAGTTCCACCTTTCCTCTTTTCTTTTCAGTCTTCATTCAGGGCAGTACCCTTTATTTTCCATTCTGAATGACGGTAGCAGAAATGCAGGAGGCTCTCTCTAGGGTTGTATCTGGCAGAGAACTATGATGCTTTAGCAGAAGAAACAGATGCTATTTTGGAGAGTTGTGGGTTAGCAGAGATTTTTATTTCTGTGAGAGACTGTGTTTTTTGTATTACAGTTTTAGGTTTCTAGTTGCTGGGCTGACCAACAAGCCTTAACTGCTAATTCCATGTTCTTTTAGTCCATAATGGTGAGCTTGAAAGACCTGATTTGGCTCTGGGGCGTTTCCACCCTCCACCTTAAAAAAAAAAAGTGCTCTTTGATCATTTTCAGAAAGAGCTAAAAATAAAATTATTGGAGGAAAAAAAGCACCCCCAAATTGTGTCTGTGAAGTCAATAACAATGCCTTTCTGGTGGCACAGACATGTAGTTGTTAATTTAATCTAGCAGCCTGTTTACTTATTTTGATGTCTTTCTCCTACCCTCTAGACTGTAAGCCCATTGTGGGCATAGATTCTCTCTCTCTCTGAATTGTACTTTTCAAGCACTCAGTAGTGTGCTCTGCACGCAATAAGAGCTCAATAAATACTGTTGAATAAATGAATTTCCTCACCAGTTCCTAGTACCTTATGAAACTGTATGTCACTCTCTACTGCCAGATGTGAGTCAGTGGTCTGCCCTTCGCTCACAGATGGTATTGTGAAAGTAAAAGGGAGGCACTTTGGACAGAACATAGGACTGAGAGGTCAGGAGCCTGAATTCTAGGTCCAGTTCTGCCACTGGAATTGAGGTGACCTTGGATTTGTTCTTTAACTTCTCTGGACCTCAGTTCCCTTCTCTATAAAATAGGAATATAGCGCCTGTTCTATTTCTTCTTACACTGTCCTTTGTGGGACAGGGACTGTGTCTGAAGTAATTGTCTTGTATCTACCCCAACCTTTAGCACAGTGCTTGGTATACAGTCAGTGTTTGATAAATATTATTATTGTTATTATCATGGCAAGTGCCGACACCCTAAGAGGTCCTGTAGTCTCCTGTTGCGTATCTCTAGACTGAGCTGGTCCTTCAGTTTCAAGAAGTCAAGAGACTGCCTCCAGAAGGACAGTATCTATAATACATATTTAGTTATCCAATAGATAATCCTTTTTTATTTTCCATAATTTAAAATGGAAAGCAAATGCTGGCTGCAGAACCCTAGCTAATTTTTCTACCATTCAAAGAAATGAAAAGCTGAAAGATATTATGAAATTAAAACACCCGTGAACTCATGACCTTCATGCCTGGGACTTTCTCAAGGAAAAAGCATTTGTTCTGCTGAAATATTGTTTTTAGGAAATCTAGATTTGGAGTGCAAGCCTTGCTCTGATCTAAGTGGCCAGGAGAAATGGATTTCTCAATGCTCCTCTTCCCACCCCCCTCCCCGCTTCTAGACTGTGAACCCACAGTTGAGTAGGGATTGTCTTTATTTGTTGCCAAATTGTATTTTCCAAGTGCTTAGTACAGTGCTCTGCACATAGTAAGTGCTCAATAAATAAGAGTGATCAGACATCCAGGATTATTGAGTCCTGTTTGATTAGAACTAGATATATAAAATGAGATTTTTCTAAGATACCCCTTTCATTGTATAAATGAGTTATTCCGGTCAAATTTCTTAGTCACTGATATTCTCCCTGGTGGACATCAAAGAAAGGAAGCCATCTTGTATCATTGGCCTCGAGAGTTTGATATCTTCCCTCTAGACTGTAAGCTCATTTTGGTGGAGAACATGTCTACCAACACTGTATTGTACTCTCTAGATCGAAATCTGTGTGCTCTACACACAGTAATTGCTCAAATACCACTGATTGATTCCTACATAAAATAGTCTCTTCATAGGCAAAACAAGAAATGCATTTTAATAAGGAAAAATTGTGTAACTGAGATTGTTAAGACCAACAAGAAATCTTATTTCAATATTACTCTATACAGTTCCTTAAGGAAACAGAACGATAAATGACCTGTCGTTTAACATGACAACCTATTAGTGATACTAAAATGCAGATTATCCTAGTTCTGAAATTTTGTCCCAAATTCAGTTTGTGCAGAGCAGATGGCAGGGGCCTGGTATTTATCAATGGTTACTGTCAATGAAGAGAGAAGAGGGAGCAGGGGTTGAAGAGAAATCTGGAGTTCTGCCCACTCTTAAATGGAATACAGAAGAAGCTCCAGGAGGACAGATTCGTGTGTCTTGTTTCTTTTGTGTGCTCCAAAGCATGTATCTGCCAACTCTGTGGTACTATAATCTTCCAAGCGTTTAATACAGTGCTCTACACTCAGTAAGTATTCAGTAAATACCACCTATGATAGATTAGTAAAGTGTTTGGCACCCGGGTGGTCAATAAATGCATCGATGATCATGAATGACTCAGCGAAGGGATGGCACGAAGGACTCCATAGCAATCTCTATTCAGGTTATCCTACCTTACAGAAACCAAAGGACAGGGAAGAGGAAGCGTTAGCCAAAATTGGAATCCAGCATATTTTTGCAGGCAAAGGCTTCCCTCCTCCAAGGAGGCCTGCAGAGATCATAATGAGAACATCTTGGCCAGGGCTGTAGCTCGCAGTCCAAAGCTGGGCCGGGACAAGCAGCGCTCAAATATCTTTACAGTTTTTCACATCATTTTCAGCCCAGTTCCTTTGTTTAAGAATGTCACTCATGGTTAGTTCAGATAGACACAAAACCCATCCAATTCACACGTCCTGAGGGCCAGAGTCCTGGGAAGGGTGGGGAATTGTCCATGGCAAATCTCAAGAGCAGGAATGAAGGGGAGTGGGGATGTTAAATGGACCAGCTCCTAAGGAGGAGTGAATACTGCTGCTGCCTTTCTGCAAATAGTCACACAGTCTCTGGTTACTGACGAGGAGAGGGGGGAAAATATCACCCTTGAAAGCAATAGGGATCAGCACATTAGGGAGGAAAAGCAAATGCTAGACAGCTCCTTCAGCAAAGTTATCAAAGAGGCCTCCTTTTCCAAGTTCAAGACGGTCTATCAAACGTAAAACTCATCCTCAAAGCTTCCATTTGCTCTTCTCTGGAAAAATACTTTTCAGTCCTAAAATTGTATTTTTCCTTCTTAAAAGAGACTGGGATTTAAATTATATTTTAGTTGTATTTTCTATTAGTGGTATATATCAAGGGCTTCATGGGTGCTGAGCACTGTACTTAGCACTTGAGAAAGCATAATAGAGTAGGAGGACGTGGTCCCTGCCTTCAAGGAGCTTACAGTCTAGTGGGGAAAGCAAACATTAGTCCGTCCCTCTAGATTGGAAGCTCTTTGTGGGTAGGGAATGTGTCTACCAACCCTGTTATATTGGATTCTCGAAAGCGTTTAACACAATGCTCTTAACACAAGCTCTTGATAAATATAATTGATTTTAAAATAAATTACAGGTAGAGGAGACAAGTGACTACGGGGATATGCATGTAAGTGCTGAGGGGTGGGGGTCACAACTAAATAGTCTCTCATTTTAGGAAGTGTTTCCTTCAACCTAACAGATCTCAAAGATTTCTGCGGTCCAATAGATCAATAGAATTTATCGAGCACTCTTTTATTGGTATGTGTTAAGCATTTACTATATGTCAGGCACCGTACTGAGCACTGGGGTAGATGCAATAAATAATATTTATGGTGTTTGTTAAAAAACTTTCTTTGTGCTGGGCATTGTTCTAAGCGCTGGGGTAGATACAAGTTGGACACGGTACGTATCCTACATAGGGCTCACAGTCTTAATCCCCATTTTACAGATGAGTTAACTAAGGCACAGAGAAATGAAATGACTTGCCCAAGGTCACAGAGCAGACAAGCAATGGAGCCAGAATGAGAACCCAGATCCTTCTGACTTCCAGGCCCGCGCTCTATCCACTAATCCATTCTGCTTCTCCTGAATTCAGAGCATTATACTAAATGTTTTGGAGTGTGACATGAGCAAATAGACAATCAAGGATCTTACAATCCGATGGGGGAGATTTATTAAGGTCTTTGAGATTATTATGGGTGGGTTCCATGGGAAGTGATGGGCTAGCTGTTCTCCATCTCCACGGCTCCCAGAATCAGAGGCTCACAGTGCAGCATGAAAGATTCAGAATAGACTCAAGGTAGAACTTCTTGTTAAGGGGAGTTGTTGAACACTGAAGCGGGTTACGGAGACTACACTTTCTATGATCCTATAAAGAATAAACCATGGAGTCTTTAGTGATCACCTGCTTGCTCCTGGATGTAATGGATAATATGTGTTAATTAGTTTTTAATGACATCGAAAGCAACGATATGGCAAATCAGCCTCTTGGAACAGAAAAGAATGCCTAAGCCACTCAAAACATTTGTAAAATGTTCACTATCTTCTGTTTTGTTCTTGTTATATCCATTTGCCAGCGATACAACCCCATGAAAAAAATCACCCTGTTGACCCAATTTCCTCATTAAAACGTCTTTCATTTACCTGTCCAGGCTGCTCTAATGAAAGTATCTCTGGCTTTGCTTCTCACTGTCAATATTTGCTCTGCATCTGTGGCGTCCTGAAGGGGAAAAAGAATGTCTTCAGTGTCAAACAAGTATTTATCTAAAGGATTTGCTGGCTTTCTCAAAGCTACAGTAAATCAATCACTTGCTGTTAACCTTTACCCTCAAAGGGGTGGTGGGCTTCTTTTTCCCTCTTGAAATGTCCTATCCATCAAGTCTGACAGAAGCACGGTTTTTCAACCTACAAGAATCAGCGCAAAAATAACTTCCCAGAGAAACCCAGCCAGCAAATACTTTTCCACTCAATACTCATCAGAGCCCAACCCAACCTGGAGATTGTTACACTGAATCTTCGTGATGTTATAGAAATAGTTTCTACTCTCTCTGCAACTGGAAAAGCCCCACAAAGCCTGAGATTAGAGTTCAGAGAAGAAGGCAAGCCACCGCTTCCTGGCAATCAGAGACCAACACAGTTAAACTACACGGCTACAAGCTGCCGGTATCAGCCGCCTCCAGGGAGCTGACCTCTTTGTGTCGTAGCAAGTTGTTTGTCATAAAGGGTGATTGTTTCAGGGTTTGGTCCAATGGAATGGAAAATCAAGTCGATAGAACAGATTCTGGGCAAGAATTCAAGCAGTCGCAAACAGTGGCTGCACTCTGCTCTGACAGGAAAAATATTTTCATATCTAAAACTTTCAGGGGCCTTGGCTAATTAAGGAGCCCCCTTGCCGTCTCACTTCGAGAAAGAGTGACACCCCCAACGTACCCACCTCCCCAAATTGACATGAGTTCTTTGAAAAGCAGTCTGCTTTACTTGGGGAGAAGAGCCGTTTCAGTTGGAAGACATTTCGGTCAGTCTAAGGCAGGGCAAATTGTGCCACATCATCAAAAAAAACCCACATGGACACATACACAAGAGAAACATTGTATAGTGAAATTCCCCCCCACCTATTCTGCGGAGAGGGTGCCATTGCAGATTGGGAGAGTAAACTTGGGTCTCCAGAGTTGTATTAATAGTATTTATTAAGCACCAACTCAGTGCAGGGCACTGTATTAGGAGCTGGGAAAGAATACACAGTTGGGAATTAGACGGTGCCTGGGACCCCTCAGAAAGAGTGGCTGGGGTTCTCCCTTCTTGATCCTTTTGAAAGGTCTAACCTCTTTCTGGGGCAGTGACTTGTCTCTCCTGCTTTCTCCCCTTGCAGAGCCACACTGGCTCCTTTTAGAAATGCTGTCCTCTACAGTATTGGTAAAACCTTGGAAATCCCCCCACAAGATAGACCTTAGATCTGTCAAGTACATATTCTTATCTCTGTAAGTGGGCTGAGAAAAAAAGATTTAATTCTTTGTTCCCCTCTCCCACTTCTTTCCTCCACCCCCTTCCTCATCTCCACCCCAGCCCTTTATTAATAATAATAATAGCAATAATTGTGGTTTTAAACACTTACCATGTACTAAGCACATTGCTAAGCAAGGGTTACATACAAATGCAATCAGATGAGAAGCAGCATGGCTCAGTGGAAAGAGCCCGGGCTTGGGAGTCAGAGGTCATGGGTTCAAATCCCGACTCTGCTGCTTGTCAGCTGTGTGACTGTGGGCTAGTCACTTCACTGTGCCTCAGTTCCCTCATCTGTAAAATGGGGATGAAGACTGTGAGCCTCATGTGGGACAACCTGAGTACCCTGTATCTACCCCAGCGCTTAGTGCTCGGCACAGAGTAAGCACTTAACAAATACCTACATTATTATTATGAGACACATTCCCTGAACCACTTGGGGCTCATATTGTACAGCCAAGGAATAATAGGTATTTATTTAATCCTCATTTTACAGATGAGAAAGTGGAGGCACAGGGCAGTTGCGATTCACCCAGTGTCACACAGCATGCAAGTGACAGAGTCAGGATGAGAACCCAGGTCTCCTGGTTCCCAGTCTTGATACTCTTTCCACTAAGCCACGCTGGTTTTCCTTAAGAAGGATTAGTTTTCAGCATGACTCTGATGCCACTGAGTTTGCTTCTGGACAAATCAGAAAGTGTGGTTGTGGATCCAGGGAACCAGAAATGAGAATTCATAGTAAACCCAACACTGGCAAGAGAGTCCTTAAGAAGGTTTGGCAGGAGAGAAACCAATATTGTATCTACTCCAGTGTTTAGTACAGTGCTTGGCCCTTAATAAATACTATTATTGGTGTTATTATTAGTAACAATAATAATAATAACACTGGCCAACTGTTTCTAACAATAGAACAATCCTGAATAGTCCAAGCCAGTGCTGCCTCTTTCATGAGCAATAAATTAGATTTAAGTGGTCTCCTAAAACAACAGCTCCACCTAAACTGTTATCACTAAAGTCTCCCCACTTAACTCATGATTACTAAGAGGCCAATTTTTCGGATCCAAAGGTCACAGCTGATGGGAGGGGAGGTGGT
Organism: Ornithorhynchus anatinus; assembly: GCF_004115215.2. Classification (NCBI taxonomy): domain Eukaryota; kingdom Metazoa; phylum Chordata; class Mammalia; order Monotremata; family Ornithorhynchidae; genus Ornithorhynchus; species Ornithorhynchus anatinus. The sequence goes on from NC_041741.1 coordinate 40,638,225, forward strand.
CATCCTTTTGTTGGGGTTGGATTGGGAAATGGAGTTAAAAGCCAAAATGTGTAATTAATTAATTTTCCCAATTTGGAACCCAGGGATGTAAGGTTTACATTTTATGTATGAGGGACAGTGTATCTCATGAACTTGACAGAAAAAAGATATCAATATTGTTCTCATCAAGAAATCCTGTTGTTTAAAAGCAGATTTGGAGATTAGCCCTTGAAGATCAGTCACATGACATATTTGTAGATCTTAAAACAAGCTCCTAACATTTGGTTGTTTTAAAATGACTTCCTGTGCATGTGCAGTTCACAGAGTTTTTACTCTTGTCTAAAGCATAGAGAGCTATCGGCATCCTTGATGTTCAACTGCACATCAAAGGGAGAAAGAGCAGAAGGGGACACATTTGAAGCTCAAGAATGTTATCCGTTATGCAAAGCATTTGCCATTCTTGGAGAGTATATGTTGGAGCAAGCAAGCCCCAGTTGCATCCCAAAATTGTATCCTAATGTAACTCTTCCTCTTCTTTCAGCTGCTTCTAAATTTGGCCTAGTAAAAAGAGCATGGGTCTAAGGAGTCAGGAGGCCTGCATTCTAATCCTGGCTCCACCACTTGCCTGCTGTGTGACTTTGGACAAGTCACTTCTCGGTGCCTCAGTTTCCTCATTTGTAAAAATGGGGATAAAATACTTGTTGTTATGCTGTGAGTACCCCATAGGACAGGAACTATGTCTGATCTGATTATATTGTATATACCCCAGGTCATGGCACATAGCACTTAACAAAGTATTATTGCTATTGTTACTGCTGTCATTATTATTATTATTTCCCTAATTATTTTATTATTATCATTAATATTATTATGGTACTAATTGAGTGCTTACTGTGTGCCAAGCCATACTAAACACTGAGGTAGATACAAGATAATCAGGTTGCACCCAGTCCCTGTCCCATATAGGGCTCAGGGTCTAAGAAGGAGGGAAAATAGATATTTAATCCCCATTTGACAGATGAGGAAACTGAGGCATAGAAAAGTGAAGTGACTTGTCTGAGGTCACATAGCAGAGAAGTGGCATGGCTGGAATAGAACCCAGTTCCTCTGACTCCCAGGCCCATACTCTTCCCATTAGGCTACATCGTTTCCCACTAAATCATAGGTAAGGGTCTGGTGGCTTCCAAAACATACTGTCAAAAGGAAGAATGTAGCTAAAGCATCGTAAGAGCAGATAAAGAGTGTGGCAGCGAGACAGGTAACATGATAGGCATTTCTCCAGTCTACAGTTAGAGGAGGTCCTTCCCCTCAAAAAAGGGGGGGGAAAATGGGATAAGGGGAAGTATGGTCCCCTGCGGACACCCAGAATGCCTTGGAACAAAAGACGATCAATAACCATCTTTACAAGGCTTAGATACGCTCGGCTCTGGGCACAAAGCAGGAGCCCTAAATCTGAAGATGCAGACACTCTCTTGAATTTAACTTTCTTAAATTCACATTTATTTTGGTGAATTGTTCCATCTCCCCCCCCACCCACTAGATTTGATGTAATCACTACTAGCTGTTTTGCCCGAGTGTAAATCAGGCTTTAGAAGAATGTCACTGATTTAATCCCAATCCAATCTACACTTTAGAGCGACTGATATCATTATCAGTGGTATTCATTAAGTGCTTACTGTGTGCATAGCACTGTGCTAAATGCTTGGGAGAGTACAATACAAAGGTGTTGGTAGACATGTTCCTGCCCACAACGAGCTTAGAGTCTAGATGGACGAGTTTGGGAGGGGAGAGGGAGGGAAAAGTAAAAGAGAAACATCAGCATCAAACTGCCTGAGGAATCAAGGATCAGCAAACTGGCTGACAGCATACTCTAAAAATTGGCAACGTCGCGATCCACATTTCAAAGGGAAAATTGAAACCATGCTTTCATAGACTATAGGCATTTTTCAGATGGAAAGAGATTCTAGTAACCAAGGTAACATGCAAACACCATCCCTCCTTCCTCCTCCTCCTGTCCTTCAAACAGGTCACTAATGAATCTACCTTAGGGAAAGGAATCAGTCAAGTATGAAAATACATAATTCTTAAGGAAAAAAAACCACCCAAAACTTAGTGCTCAGGTCACCAGAGAAATCGAACATATGGATTGTGGGAGCCTCTTGTCAGCTGCACAGAGCGAAGCAATGAGCATCTATTATAGAGGAGGAATTATTATGTGCTATTAGGGACAAAAGAAGCTAGAGCATAAAGAATAATAGGCAGCTGGAACCAGCACTGGCAAAACCACACTATATTTAATAGTCTCCTGTGGCTATACAGGCACCAGCTATCATGGCCAGCAAAACCAATTTCTGCCTTAATTTTACATTTATGATTAGCTGCACTTGGGATCTTTAGGACATGGAGTAAGTGACCATAATCCCCTGTGAAGTTTGTTTATTTGATTCAACATCAAAGAGTGTCATTCAACTCAAACCCTTCTTTCAGCCAATCGCTTCAGTGGGGTGGTGTCACGGGCTTTGAAATCTGTAGTCCATAAAAGTACCGATGAGCGTGAGGAGAACGTTAAAGGGAGAAGAAAGCCTTCCAGGAAATTTGAACTGATTTGGCCTGCTCTCAGTCCATATGACTTCTTGAAGGCTTGGCCAGATCTGGCGGAAACTGGCTTCATGTATTGGGGACATCTGTAAGACCCATATCCCTTGCCAAGATCAAAGAGAGAGAGCTGGCGGTGCAGATCTGAAGCAGGTGCTCCTTTATGCCTGATTTGGGATTGTGGACAAATGAGTGATTTTTTTTTTGTGGCAGAGACTAGAGGAATAAATTCACCTGCAACTTATTTTTTTTTTCCTCTACCTCCAGTAAGCTTACTGTACCTCTGGGAACCTGCCAGTAATATAATAATAATAATAATGTTGGTATTTGTTAAGCGCTTACTATGTGCAGAGCACTGTTCTAAGCGCTGGGGTAGACACAGGGGAATCAGGTTGTCCCACGGGGGGCTCACAGTCTTCATCCCCATTTTACAGATGAGGGAACTGAGGCACAGAGAAGTTAAGTGACTTGCCCACAGTCACACAGCCGACAAGTGGCAGAGCTGGGATTCGAACTCATGAGCCCTGACTCCAAAGCCCGTGCTCTTTCCACTGCGCCACGCTGCTTCTCATAATATTAGAGAAAAACTTTGGGAGATGAAAATGGTAGCCAAAAGCTGACCGTTCAACAGTCAGTCAACAGTGTTTGGGAGGCCAGTAGGGCCAGGAGGTATGAGGAAACATGACTCCAATCAATCAGTCGTATTGAGAGCTTACTGTGGGTGGAGGACTAGTACTAAACGTTTGGAAGACTACAGTATAACAGTGTTGGTAGACCCGTTCCCTGCCTTCAGCGAGTTTATAGTCTAGAGCAGGGAAAATCCAGCCCGGTCCTCCTAACTGAGAAAAGGAAAGTAGTTGCAAATACACAAACACAAAAAAAATTACTAAAGCACAACTGGCAGAAATCTATAAACATATTCAAAAACGCCAAAGAATATGAACCATAGCAACATCTAAACAAATATTTCACGGGAGGCACACAAAGTGCTCAGAGGGTTACTGGAATGATTGAAGCCAGGCGGGGTAAATTTGGGAAGATTTTTTAATAACACTTGAAGCTTGGGAGCAAAGAAGCATAAGTGGAGGCCCCACCTGTGGTTAATTTTTAAGGGCCATCTTGGCATTAGGAGTCTAAGAATCCTCTTCTAAGCCAGCACTTGGTTCATAGTTTACTGTACTAAATACAAAAGAATGTCTCTGTCTCAGCCCCGGATTGAGGAAAGGAGGTGGTCCCTAGCTCTCCCAGCTACACTTGCCACCTCCTTTTGAGAGGGCCCGAGTGTCCTCTGTGATTCCTTGGGTTCTAATCCCAGCTCCACCATTTGCCTGCTATGTCACCCTGGCTAGTCACTTAACTTCTCTGCACCTCCGTTTTCCTCATCTGTAAAATGGGGATTCAATACCTGTCCTATAGCCTACTTAGACTATGAGCCCCAGGTGGAACGGAGACTATTTCTGACTTTATTATCTTGTATCTATCCCAGCCCTATGAACTGTCCTTGGCATATAGTAAGGGCTTAACAAATACAGTTACTGTTTTTATTCCTGGGCTCGCTCTGCCCCTTCCAAACCTTCAAATTTAATAAAGCCTTCACTTGAGATTCTAAACAGCTACTATCATCACTTTTTAAAAGTCTTGAAATAACATGGAATTTCTTTCCAACAGCAAAAAAAAAAAAAAAAAATCAATGGTCAGTGAAAATCTGCTAGCAAAGTGCCTGTTTTTCAGAAATGAAAATGATTATTATAGTTTACCTGGGTGATCTTCTTGGAAGATAAAACGGTGAGTGTAACAAGGGTCTGAATTATATTAACTTAAAGAAACAAGTCACCTTTCTGCGCTTTAGAGATTTGTATCTCTAAGATGTACTTTACCTGCCTAACAGGTAAGTACATCAGGCCTTTGAAGGAATCAATCAATCATATTTATTGTATGCTTACTGTGTACAGGGCACTCCACTAAGCACTTGGGAGAATACAATATGACCAGGTTGATAGACACGTTTCCTGACCACAACAATCTAGAGGGGGACACAGACATTAATATAAATAAATCACTTATACGTACATGAGTGCTCTGGGACTGAGGGAGGACTGAATAAAGGGTGAATACCCAAGTGCAAGGGCAACACAGAGGGAGTGGGAGAAAAAGAAAACAGGGCCTAGTCAGGGAAGGCCTCTTGGAGGAGATGCTTTTTCAATATGGCTTTAAATGTGGGGAGAGTGATCCTCTGTTGGATATGAAGGGGGAGGATGTTCCAGGCCAGAGCCAGAACGTGGGCGAGAGGTCATTGGTGAGATAGACGAGATCAAGGCACACTGAGTAGGCTGGCATTCGAAGAGTGAAGTGTGCAGGCAGGGTTGTAGTGGGAAACCAGGGAGCTAAGGTAGGACGGGGCGAGGTGATTGAGTGCTTTAAAGCTGATGGTAAGGAGTTTCTGTTGGATGTGGAGATGGAAGAAGCAGAACAAACTTTAAATTTAAATGGGTTTCTCTCGTTCAGCTTGCAACCAAGTCTTGACTTGTCCTGTCTGAGGCGGGTAGACAGAGAACATTTATATCTCTGTTCCAGTGATCAGGTGGAGTTCCTGTTAGGGACAAATGGGGGCAGCGAATGCCACTGAAGTTATATATTTGAGGGCGTTGACTGGAAGTGTCATTCGGTTTTGTAAGCACGAGCATGGCTGGGCAGTGCCTGGTGTCCATAGGATAAACAGGTCGGTGGAGTCATTAAGCCCGACTGGAGGCTCAACCTGTAGGGAAGACAGACTCACAGAGAACCTCTTCACCAAAAAGGGCAATCCAAACCTCTGATAAAAACAGTCTCCACTTTTGCTTAAACAATATCTGACCAGTTAACCAACTAATAGAAGGAAGATGTGTCATTAGTTCTCACTGTCATAATTCAGCAGAGCCCTGTACTAGGCAATGTGGGAATTTTTTTTTTTTTAAAGTAAGGGTCTGGCTATTAAATGGGAGGGTTCCGAAACACCAAAAAACAAGAAGACAAGGCAGAGTCAGAGGCATTGTATGTAAAAGATACCCTTTTATATATCTTTTACACTGGGACAATTGTGTTCCACCTGCATTCTCAAAGCCCTTAAACTCTTTTCTAGTACTCTGACTAATATCATAACCACTCTCATTTAACCCAGAGTAAATTGTCTAATGGTGCTTATGATATTTACAAATAGAAACTTTATAGGAAACTGAAAGTCAACTCAAAATGAGGCTGATTCTATCACGAACATTAAAGCTACAGAAATCTCCTGGGACCTCGTTCTAGCCTTTTATTTTCCTTAATAAATCCTATTCACCCTATCTACTCTGTAATAATTCATCACGACAACTTCTAGAACTTAATCGTTGTTTTTTGAGAAGGGAACACTTAATCTCTTCTAATTTTTAATGTACCTCATATTATGGTTTGGCTCTGTGTAAAAATATGAGCAATTTGAATACGGATCTCTGAATGCATAGGGTTGTGCCTGCTTTTGAGTATAATAATATTGTATACAGCAGGATATGCCGGCAGGCGACTAGCTACTTGTCTTGTTGTGGTACTTTCTGGCTGCCAGAACTTCTGAGCATTTGACCACATGTTCTTTTGAGTAATAGGTCAGCAATTACGGCAGGGTTTGGACTTCATAGCTATGCATTATAAAAACTACACTTAAGAGCAAATATTAATGGTTTCTTATTTGTCTGAATTGTAGCTACATCCTCTTTAACTCTTAAAATGATCATAAGGGCTGTGTTTCATCTTTCCCTGGCTCTCTCCTTTTTAGTTAGCCACAGTATTTAAGTGCTATATGCCAAACACTGTGCTAAGCACAGAGGTAGATACAAGGTCATCAGATCGGACAGGGTCCTTGTCCCATTATGGGACTCATAATCTAAGAGTTAGGGAGAGATATTTAATCCCCATTATTCAGTTGAGGAAACTGGGGCTCAGAGAGGTTGAGTGACTTTCCCAAGGTCACATAGGCCAGAGGCTGAGCTGGGACTAGGACCCAGGGCTTCTGGCTCCAGTCCCATGTGCTTTCCCCTTTGCCGGGCAGCTTGTGAATGTGTGCACACACACGGACTCTCTCTTGATTATATATGGTCAGTGGTCCATTTTCCTTAGTTATCCAAGACATACTATGGGATTTAATTAGGGAAAGACCATTATGGTTTTGGAGCCCTGCAGGAAAGAGAAATGCAAGTGGTACCCATCTCTTCCCTTCACATAATAATGATAATAATAATAATGGTGTTACTTGTTAAGTCTTTATTATATGCCAAGCACTCTTCTAAGCACTGGGGTAGACACAGGTTAATCAAGTTGGACACAGTCCCTGTCTCACATTGGGATCACACTCTTATTCTCATTTTTACAGATGAGGTAACTGAGTCACAGAGAAGTTAAGTGACTTGCCCAAAGTCATACAGCAGACATGTGGCAGAGCCGGAATTAGAATCCAGGTCTTTCTGATTACCAGGCCAGTGCTCTATCTACTAACCCACTCTGCTTCCCCTCCCACCATTGTATCCACGCAAAGCTCTGGAGAATATTCATCGATATTTCCCCACCACAAGTGATCCCCACCTTGCCCAAGAGGAAATTTGCACCTAGTCTGGAGTCCTCTGAGGCCACTGGTGACATTTTGCTCAGCAGGGATAGAACAGCTTTTAGTACAAACCACAAAGGGAGAAGTAAGAAATATGCAGGTGCTTCCCACGTTTCTATAATAAATGTGGACCTCTCCACAGCATGACTTCTGGGGTCCAGACTACATGGGGAGAGTCCCTGAATAATTTTTTCCCTCCCAGATTCCTGAGCCAACATACTTGGGCTTCTGAGTGCCCTGCTGTACTACAGCCACAGAGGCATTGGGCTCAGCTTCCCATAAAGAGTTTCTCTATTATTTTTAATGAAATTATCAACATCACTTATTGGGCACCAACTATGTGTGAAGTATGACAGTAATCACTGTAGTAAGTACAGGATTATAGGTTAATCCTGGGACCCTGTTTCCCAAGAGGTTCGGAGAAAGCAGATTCCCTAGAGCAATAGGAATAAATTCCACAAATGGAGCCAGCACAATTCTTTTAGTCCCATCTATCCAAAAGGTAAATCCACTAGGGTCCCATACGGGATCCAATATATTAGGCAAGGTTTTTTTTTCCTGATACTAACGGTTGCTGTTGACTATAAATTGGAAACATTGTTAGGTGAAATGAGGTTCATTAGCCCCCTAGACTTTTCAGAGCCCACTGCAATATTAAAGCATTAGAAAAGTAGAAAGTATCCCACTGAGACACATGGTTGAAACATTGGCCTTTACCTTACTGTGGACCACATTCAAAAATTTGGATTCTGCAACAGCAGGGAAGGAGCTGAGAGTTAGATAAAATCTAAAGCAAACACTGATCACCATTAAAAGCACAATATCAACCTTGACAGAGATAAAAGTAAACCTGTGTGGTTTTCTTTTCCATCTTTTATGAGATTTGGCAAACTTTTCCTTCACATAGTTTCATTTCCAGCAAGTTTAGTTTTGGCGTTTCATGTTCTCCTAAATACACATGGCATTTCTGAAATTCAAAGTAAAACCACTCCCTTGGGTTCCGTTCTGGGAGCACATTTGGTTTTGTTTCCTCGACCATCAATCATCAAAAGCTTTCATTAAGCCACGTCTTCACGAGACGCTATACAAAGGCAGCTTAACAAATATGGTGACCACTGTCTTCCGATTGCTTACAATCTAAGTCATGCAGCCATGGAAGATAAATTGGATAACTGGGAGCAATAAAATCAAATTTTAATCCTTTAAAATCTTATTTCTCTTACCATCTCATAGGAACAAAGCATCATTTAACAAGAGCAGGGCAAAGCTGCTATTTCATTTTACAACAGGGTAAACTGAGATCATAAACAATTTACTCAACCAAATGAAATCAAAGCTCTCAGTTCTGAGTTTAGTTTCCTCTCCAGAAAAGAAACATCTTTCTTCAACTTCTAGCAAAAAGCTCCACCAGCACCGTCTCATCCGAAGCAAAAACAACAGAAGACTAAGTATTTTGGAATTTTAGTGCCACCCTAAGATTCTCTAAGGACCAGCTCTCTTTCACCACCTGGTGACTGCTTAACTTTATTCTCTCTTCCATTGATCACAGTACCTGAGAGTTTCAAAAGTCATTACAATTTACATAATTAGGATGATAATTTGGGAAGGCTATCAGAACTGAAATTGGTCATCAGGACCCCAGAGCAGAATTTTGCCTGGAATCCAGGCCGTAGTATATATGATAGCGTCGACATTTTTACTACATTTCACTTCATATTGCCCATCTTTCCACATTCCCTGTTGCGCTTAGATGTAGACAGAAACGTTTCTTTTTTCAGGAAATAAGATCAACCTTTTTTGTAGATAATTTTTTAAACCAAGATTTTTATATGTGGTGAGAGTGGGGAACAGCTTTGAGGAGTCTCTGATGTTCATTCAGTAGTATTTGTTGAGTGCTTACTATGTACAGAGCACTGTACTAAGCGCTTGGGATGGGTGCGTGCTTCCTTCAAGAGGGTGGCCAAAAGCCCGCTTTTATACCCGATGGTTACATTTTCAGCTGGTCAGTACCCTGCCTGGCACAGACCTGACATTGGATAACACCTGCCTCTCCCTGTCCAATTTCGGTGCGTGCCAAAATTCCTAGTTCTCTGGATGATTTCCTTTAGGGAAAACCTGTCTTATATACACAGTCTTGAGGCTCTGCTTGGGCTGGGCAAGGACTGAAGGTCCTGTGGGACCCGAGCCCTAAGAAGAAGGAGAGAGCAGCCTAAAACCACCCAGCCTGTCTCGGGCCTAGATTCAGACTCCTGCCTGAGACACCCAATAGTCTAGAGAAGGAGGCTACTCGCTGCTGAACTGGATTCTCTTGAAACTCCCTCCTGGGTGGGGATTGTAGTGGTGTTGAAAGAGTTGCTATAAAGTCTGGTCAAATATGGAGAAATCTACATCTTCAAAGCCTGCCTAAACTCCCATCTCCTCCTACAAGTCTTCCCCAATTAACTCCCTAAACCTAAATAGCATCACACCATTGGCACCTCTAGTACTTAAATATGTATTCACCTCCTCCCTTGGCACTTGTGTACCGACGTATGACCAATTGTATAGTCAATTTATGTACGCCTATTACCCCACCTGTAAATATTTTATAACTGTCTCCACCATTATAGGGCAGGGAACATCTTTCATGCTTCTCATCTACATTTCCAAGCGCTAAATACAGTGCACTGTACTCAGTGGGTGCTCTATAAATACCTTTATTACTTTCTGCCAGTTCAGGGCACTTTTGTACACGCAAGATATATGTAAACCTTATTTTACTTTTTTCTTTGGAAGAATAATCGAACATCACTCCTTTTTTCTAGTGACTAGGACATTCAAACCTCCCTCAGATAACCTTTTCAATTCTTGTTTGAGATTAACAGAGGCTTCTAAATCAAGTAGAAGAAGTAGCCCCTATTAAACTCCAAGTAGTCTTTGGCTTTTGCTTTGCTTTTACGCTTGGATATGTTCCACTGAGAAAATAAATCTCTGTTTTTACTTAGACTTGTCCTGATAGGCTGTAAGTTGTAACTCGATGAAAGCATTATAAGGCAGTAGGAATATGCATGTCAAGAGCCTGGGTAAATTATGCTTTAGAGATCCAAAGCATGTCAATATGGGATACCAGGCAATCATGAAGGCATAATTTGGAATTGATGGATTAAGGAATTTCCACATCTCTCGCGGGTCCATTTGTTTTTACAATGATAATAATATGCCCCGGTATTTATATAATACCCTTCAGGGTCAAAGCATTTTATCAACATTAACTATCGAATCACGCTGCTAATTATATATCCCATCAAAAGGCATTGTGGTGTTGTGGAGAGAGCAGGGGTTTGTGAACCTATCCCTTGGTTTCACAGACGTGCGAATTGAGTCAGAGTTGTCTTCCTCACCTGAAAAATGGGAGCAAAAACGCCTGCTTCTTCTTGCCTATCTCGAATGTAGTCCAGGCTCTAGCAGTTAAAAACAACAGAAAATATCTGAAGTGATTTGAACTCCTCTGGTCTGTAAACTCCTTGTGGGCAGGGATGGTATCTGCCAAATCTACTGTATTGTACTTTCCCAAGGACTTAGTACAGTGCTCTGCATAAAGTAAGGGCTCATTCAATACCATCGATTGATTTCAAGCAGCAGATAAAGTCCAAGGAAATTATCAAAGCTTTGTGTCTGGGAGGGAAAATTAGACCAAGTTGTTGTTTGTCTTCTTTAGAAACAATAAAAAAAAAATTGCCTTTACCTTCTCTGTGACTATTTCCTCATCTTTGAAATAAGTATAAATACCTGCTCTCTCTCCCTCTCTCTCTACCTCTTAAATTACAAAATTTAAACCCAAATTTAAATGTATTTATTCCTTCTGAAATGGCCAGACGTTTTGAAGATCACCACCTTATTCATACAGAATCCCAAGAAATGGTCTGAAAACCCAGGACCTAAAAGGAATCAGTGAGGGCTGCTTGAAAATCAGGCTGGGGAGCGAAAAGCAATTTAACATACATTGTTTCTCCTCTTAGAGTCTTACTATGTTGTGTTTTCATGGGGATCAGTGTTTGGAGGTGTAGGGGCTAGAAGGAGGTGTCTCTGAGAGTGCAGGAGTTTTGCACTCTCATTCTGATGTAGAGAAGCAGATTGGTTTAGTGGATAGAGCACAGGCCTGGGAGTCAGAAGGACCAGGGTTCTAATCCCACCTCTGCCACGCGTCTGCTGTGTGACCTTGGCAAGTCACTTCATTTCTCTAGGCCTCAGTTACCTCATCTGGAAAATGGCAATTAAGACTGTGAACCCTATGTGGGACAGGGACTGTGTCCCACCCAATTACCTTGCATCTAGCCCAATGCTTAGTACAGTGTCTCACACATAGTAGGTACTTAACAAATACCACAATCACTATTATTATTATTATTATTAGACTGTAAATTCCTGGTGGGCAGGTAACATGTCTACCAACTAGAGAAGCAGCATGGCTCAGTGGAAAGAGCACGGGCTTTGGAGTCAGAGGTCATGGGTTTGAATACCGGCTCTGCCACTTGTCAGCTGTGTGACTGTGGGCAAGTCACTTCACTTCTCTGGGCCTCAGTTACCTCATCTGGAAAATGGGGATTAAGACTGTGAGCCCCACGTGGGACAACTTGATTCCCCTGTGTCTACCCCAGCGCTTAGAACAGTGCTCTGCACATAGTAAGCGCTTAACAAATACCAACATTATTATTATTATTAACTCTGTTGTATTAAGCTCTTATAAGAACTCTGCACGCAGTAAATCTGCAGTAAATACCACTTATCTACTGATTGGTTGGAGCAGTAGAAAATGAGGCCGATTGAGTGGGGAAGGTGTGGCATTAGAAGATTTGGGAGTGGCCAGGGTACATTTTAGAGGACTAATGATTTTTGAAAACTACTTGCCAGATGACTAGTTTGCATCTCTTACCCTGGCGACAAGGTTTATGTCCTTGGGTGCCGTCCAAGGTGCTTTCTTTCATCTTTAATGGTTTTAGGGCCTGGATACCCCAGGAAATTCATCTCTGCCTCTGACCTGCCCTGACTGTTGAGATCAATCAAGCCGCCCTTTCTCCGCCTAAGACTGGATGCTTTTTGGTCCCATGCCCCACAGCTCTGGAATGTTCTCACCCTGTGGCTTGAAGAAGTGTGAATCGTTTTTTGAGCTCCCTTTCCAGGGCTGAACACCCATTTAGTTTGCTAGAGTTTTACCTGAGTGACAGATTTACAATGCCTTTGTTCTTCTTGGTGCACTATCTGGAAATGTATATAGGCCTTAAGGTATATTTTGGTGGCTGCATTTTAGGAATAAAAAACAAGGATACTGATCCAGGATTGAGAGTTTGGATTATCAGAGGGAACAGCCTTCCAATAAGCAAACTACAGGCCCAGACAGCTCTGAGTTAAGTCCCTCTAGATGGATCAAGCCCTTTTCCAGATGGAAAAGGAACAGGTCTGGGAGTCAGAGAATTTAGGTTTTTATTTCAGCTTTTGCCACTTGCCTGCTGTGTGACCTTGGGCAAAGCACTTTGCTTCTCTGTGCTTCAGTGTCCTCAGGTATAAAATGGTGATTAAATATCTGTTCTCTTTCCTGTGAGCTCCATGTGAGATGGGGACTGTGCCCATCTGATTATAATAATAATGATGATGGTATTTAAGTGCTTACTATGCACAAAGCACTGTTCTAAGCTCTGGGGTTGATACAAGGTAATCAGGTGGTCCCACATGGACCTCACATCTTGTATCTATTGCAGTGCTTGGCACATAATAAACACCAAACAGATGCCACAATTATCATTGAAAACACAAAGACAAGGCATCAAGAAAACATGATTTCAGAGAAATCAATGTGACATTTTAGAGAATAGGAAAAAAAAAATTTGGAGTTGATCCAATTCAAACAGCACAAGCCAAGATGGAGGTGGGAGGTCGTTCATTTTAAGTTACAGTATAGACTGTGAATGAACTCTAATGATTTACCATTTCTGAAGAAGTAAAACAACAAACAAATGCTACCAAAGCATTAAGTGATGTTCACAGCTTCATGACCAGTTATTCACAAGGAGTCACAATAAAATTCAATAGCTTATTATCAAATCCACCCTCTTCATCCAACTCCATGTACTCCCTTTAAAATTGCCTCGATAAAAGGGGCCTGGGCCCATCACATGCACAGAATGTATCCTTTTTTTCCCCCAGTGAGCAATCAAATTAAGCCAGGATGGAAAAAAAGCAAACAAAATATTTTCACCAAAGTCTAAAAAACCCATTCGACTTTAAGTATTAATGTGTTTTTCTCCAAGCCTCTCTTGCCTAGATTTTATCAGAAACCATCTCCATTTGCTTTTCATAGACATAATTCATTTCAGAACATTTCCAGTCCTTGCTCATTCTGTGACTTTTGTCATAGCAGTGGACAAAAGAACTTACAGAAACTCCTTGAGCAACTCAATTTTGCCGTTAGCTGGTTCCCACAACCAAGAATTGCCTACTCACCCAAACTAAGTCCACTAGAACCTAGGCACAGAATCCACCTGGCACAAAAGAGGTATTTAATAGGTATGAGCTAGACTAAACACAAGCCTACTAAACACACCAAAAATATCAGGAAGTATACTTCAGTGAGAACACTCATCTGATAAGGAGAGCAGCACCAGTTGCATGGGAGTCTACCAGATATGGAATTGGCATCCTAACATGGACCTAAACAAGATTTCCTGATGAAGGAAAGCAGCGTGGCCTAACGGATTAAGCACAGGCCTGGGAAACAGAAGACCTGGGTTCTAATCCGGGATCTAACACTTGTCTGCTCTGTGACCTTGGACAAGTCACTTAACTTCCTTGTGCCACAGTTTCCTCAACTGTAAAATGGGGATTCAATATCAGTCCTCCTTCCCACTTGGTGAGCCCCATGTGGGACCAGGACTGTATCCCACCTGATTATTTTGCATCTACCTCAGCACTTAGAGGAAAATGCTTAACAAATACCATAAAACCAAAAAGGAAAGCTCAAGGAATTGAGACTGGATGCACCTTTTTCAAGACATGATTTATCTTAGATGGTTCCCACTGAAGAGTGGGTATGGCTCCACTCTCTTTTAGGGGAAAAAGAGGGAATCTTAAAAAGATGGTAAGTACATTCCTTTGAAATCCTTAGTATACTTTCTTCCACTGAGGATGACTCTCAGTGAAAAAGCATTTCCCTGCCAACATGTGATGATAAGCCTTTCAACCTCAACACTTCATGAAGTCACCACTACAGGCAGGCATGAAGAATGAAGAAGCTCCATCTGCAAAATGGAGCTGATTGCCATCTTTGATTCTGCTACCTACGTACCTATCCAATGATGCACAATAGGCAGAGAGGTAGAAAACCAAATAAAGAAGTCTAAGCTGACCTTTTGGAGCCAGAAAGAGGGTGACACCTAAGGTACCAAGGTCTATACTGTTTAACCCTCTGCGAGACATCTGAGGTCTCCCGCAGTAACTAGAGCTAGCTTTTAGAGAAATGCCACTCGCACCACTGTGGGCAATCTTTAGCAGCAAATGACAAAACAGGAGCACAAACAAGCTCGAATGAGATGCAAACTGCCCCCTTGAATCAAAGCAGAGCCAGTTACATCACACATTCTCTGGGTAGAAAAGCATTCAATAAATACAAATGACTGACTGTGAAGAATGGATGTGAAGAATGGATCCCCATGGACTGTGGGATGCCCATGGACAGAAGAAATGCTTTGAAGTGACAGTGAAGCCAAAGTTGGAGCAGTGTGGCATAGCCATGGCACATCATTCTGTCTTCAAACCAATCTCCCCGTGACCCCGGGGAAGAACTGAACTGACTGATGATTATATTATTATTCTGAATCTGCAGAGCAGTTTTCTTCCAAGGAATTGAAAATGCTTAGAGCTCTGACCTCATTTACCTTCCCGGCATTCCTGAGAGGGAAAGCGTAGGCCTAATTTCTATTTTAAACGTGAGAAGCAGAAGGTAAATGATTTACACAGTGCCTAGAGAACGGAACCAAGAACTCAGATCCCCTGACTCTCAGACCTCCACATTTAAGACTAAACTCCTTTGCCTTACCCCATCCCTTCTCTCCAAGTTAGGGAATTGGAATCTTTTAGCTATCAAGTTCCAGGCAAGTCTACTAATCCATTTTATATTCTGGCTTGGAGAAGGGTGGTGGAGAGCCGAGAAACTTGGCTGGCTTTTCCCAAGCTCATGAGAACAGTGCTGTCTCAATGCGAGTCACAAGTTCTGTCCTGTAGTCTGGGTCACCTTGGGAGGATGTTGGCTTTTGTCTGTAAACAACGCTGTCAATGATCAGGTGCTGAAATCATTTACAGAAATCCAATATCCATTAAAATCCCGGGCTTCAGCCGGACCCCCGGAAATGACTTTCCCTTAAGTACTGCATAAACTCCATGATGCAAAAACAAGCTTAAATGCTTTCAAAGATTGGCTTGACCATTTCCTAGCAAAATAATCCAAGAATTTTAGACTCACCTCTTGCTATGAGGCACCATTAATAAAGTTAAGCTAGACACACTGTCAGTCGGCAGATAATTTTGAGGGTTGGGGTTGGGTTGTGGAGGGGGAAAAGTTCTAGCAATGTCATTGAAAGAGAAGTGAAGGAATGGTGTCATTTTCATATAGTTGACTTGGAAGGAAACACTGCTTTGTAGTAGCTTGCTGGGTGTTCAATCAATGGTATCTACTGGGCACTTACTCTATGCAGAGCACTGTACTAAGCACTTGGGAGAGTTCAACAGAATTAGACGGGTTCCTCACCCATTACGAGATTCCAGTCTACGGGGGAGACAGACATTAATATGAATAAATAATTTTAATATAAAAGTTAAAGATGTGTACATAAATGCCGTGGGCGTGGGGCGAAGATCCAGTATCCAAAGGTCACAGATCCAGGTGCATAGATGATGCAGAAAGGAGACTAAGCAGGGGAAACGAGGGCTTAACTGGGGAAGACTTCTTGAGAAGATGTGACCTTAATAATGCTTTGAAGATGGAGACAGTGGTGGTTTGGGGTATAAGGAAGGGGAGGGAGTTCCAGGCTAGAGGGAGGGTGTGGGAAAGGGGCCGGCGGAGAGATAGATGAGACGAGCTGGCACTAGAGAATCTGAATGTGCGGGTTAGGCTGTAGTAAGAGATTAGTGAAGCGAGGTAGGATGGGGCAAGCTGATTGAGTGCTTTAAAGCAGATGGTAAGGAGTTTAAGGAGGATGTTCTCAAAATTCTTAATACAGAGTGCCGTGGTGAAAACAATCAGTTAATTGGCTTTACTGAGTGTACATTGCATTCTGAACACATCTTGGGAAAGTACATTAGAATTGAGTATACATGATCTTATACCTGACCTCTGCTTTCAAAGTGCTTACAGTCTAGCAGTCTAGTCACTTAAATTACAGATTGTTATGATATATTTTGAGCACCTTCTGAGTGCAAAGCCTTCAGAACTTAAAGAGACTTTGAGGCTTGGATTGTTCACCACCCTGAAACTGTTACTATCCGAAGAATGGTCCTTCTCAAAAGCAGTTCCAAGCCCACTTCTTCTGGACTAAGCAGTAGGAGTGATGGATTCATTCAGAGCCCCAACGGAGCCTCTTCGGGGCACATGTAGTCAGTCAGATCTGCCATGATACTTATTGTGACTGCAAGTTTGGGCTCCCATTCCTCTCCATTTAAAGTCCGAGTTAAGCTTCCAATAGGGATATTCTCATGAATTTGGGGAAGCAGCAAGGGCTAGCAGAAAGAACACAGGCCTGGGAGTCAGAAGATCTAGGTTCTAATTCTGACTCCACTTGTCTGCTGTGTGGCCTTGGACAAGTCACTTAACTTCTCTGAACCTCAGTTTCCTCATTGGTAAAGAGGGACTTCAATACCTATCATCCCTCCAACTTAGATTATGAGCCACATATAGGATAGGGACTGTGTCCCACCTGATTATCTTGTATCTATCCCAGTGCTTAGAACAGTGCTAGACACATAGTAAGCACTTAACACAAGTATCATTGAAAAATTACAGAATCCTCAAGACTGTAAACTCACTGTGGGCAGGAAGTACATCTACCAACTGTATTGTCTCAGCTGCTCAGCACAGTGCTCTGCACATGGTAAGTGCTCAATAAATACCACTGATTGGTACAGCCATTATCCTGAAGAAATCTAAAGAAAACTGGGAATTCATTATTTTCCAGCATATAAAGGGAAAAGTGAGCAAATCTCTTAGAATGAGTAGGGAGAATGAAGATTTTTCTTGCTTTCTCTTTAATTCCGTGCCTACTTGCGAATGAAATGCTGTATATTTCCTTTGAGGTTTCCTTTGCACATGTGCCTCTGTTTGGGCATTACACATATACCCTTTAAGCCAGCCCAATGAAAACAAAGCCCATAAACCATTTTAAACCAAAAGTAAAATGTTTAAGCCCAAAGCCACACACATACTAGTGCCATAGACTGATTTCCCCAGTGTAGCTTCTGAGTCATCTACAAGGGAGTTTAGAGTAAAGGGGAAGGGAGAGCTGCACAGAAGAGGTCACAGGGCAAGAGCGGAGGAGGAAGGAGATTGCTGGAAATGAGAGGGAAATTAGCAAGAGAAGCAGCATGTGTTTCCAAAAGGGAAGGAGGTCCAGAATGGTCGACCTGGCTGATGTTTATGCTGATCCCCAGTGCTCAGAAAATACATTTTAGAGAAAAAAACAAAACTAAAAAAACCCCAGCAACTCTTGGAAACCCGACCTGGGAGGGGACTCTAAACAAGGCCCTGAAGGAAACTCAGTCTCAGATCAGGAACAGAGATTTTCCTTAAAATTATCCTCCATAAATCTGGGTGTTGGAAAAATAAGAAGGCAGGACGAGAAGATGCATGTCTGAGGTAAAAAGAAAAAACATGTTCGAACCTAATGTGGTGGGAGAGGGGGGAAAAAAAGATTTTGAGAACAGCCCATCCTGAGGTAAGGATTGGATTGTCTTGTTGCCAGTAATTTCAGTGAGATGTTAATGTGGGTTATCACCAGGTGAGTGGAGGGGGTGGGGAGTAGGGGGAGGGGGGCGTGGATAATGCTGGCAGTTGAGGGCCCCAGAGCAGGAAAAGTGCTTGTGTGGGTGTCTTTGTACATACGCGTCCTAGAAAAAATGCCAAGCTTAGTGTCTCTAGATGCCCTTAGAGAACAGACACCGTCTTGGCAAGCTCTGCTTATGAATACTAGCCTCTCAAGACAGACACCTTTAATGGAGGCTTGGCAGGTTGGGGTGGGGATAAATTGTATATGTTCAGTTCCTTTTTTCTTCCACCTCCTTTAGTTCCTGCTGTCTCCCAGGGAGGGTCTAAGGGTCCTTTCAGGCTCCCAGGGACTTACACAATTTTTTTTTTACCTCTTAACCAAGTCTCAATATTTTTCCATAGCTTCAGACAGGATCTCGTAATCACCTGACCTTTTTCATGGTGATCCATAGGTCCTTCCATTCCAGTTTTAACACTGGGACTCTTTTTTTTTTTTTTTTTGGCTTTTTGACCAATGAGAGGCAATTATTGAGCACCTCCTGAGTGCTCAGCACGGTGCCAAGCACTTAGGAGAGAATAGCAATTTGCAAGACCCATGTTCCCCCATTACTAGTTTACAATCCCATGACCTCCCCTCACCTTTTAATTGTAGTACCCCAAAAGGTTCTGTTCTGAGCCCTGAACCCTTCTTATTGAATTCTCTTTCTCTCTCGAACCTCATTTGCTCTCCTGGTTTAAGTTTTCTATCTCTATGCAGATGGCTCACAAACCTGAAACTCAACTTTTAAAAACTGAATTATTCATTTTCCACACTAAATTTTCTTCTCTTTCATCTCTGTTGACAACAGCTTGTATCGACCCCAGCACTTAGAACAGGGCTTGACACACAGTAATTGTTTAATAAATACCATCATTATTACAACTGATGAAACTGAGGCACAGAGAAATTCAGTGACTTTCCCAAGGTCACACAGCAAGAAATTGGCAGAGCTGGAGTTAGAACTCAGGTCCTCTGAGTCCTGTGCTCTTTCCCCTAGGCCATATTATGCTCTATATATCATCTTAAAATTGTTTGAAATGTCACTCTCCTCCTCAAAAAACTTTTCTGGTTGCCCACAAGAGACTACTAATTACTGTTTTTCAGACTCTCAGCTGCTTATTTGCTCTCCTCTCCCATTTCACCCCAGCT
This sequence comes from Ornithorhynchus anatinus, assembly GCF_004115215.2. Lineage (NCBI taxonomy): Eukaryota > Metazoa > Chordata > Mammalia > Monotremata > Ornithorhynchidae > Ornithorhynchus > Ornithorhynchus anatinus. Next base: position 40,657,608 of record NC_041741.1, read on the forward strand.
CCCACTCTCAACTCTTCCCAAGCTAACCTCCTAATTGTACCTCACTCCTGATCCTCAAATCTGACTCACTGTTCATGACCTTCCTTCTTCACAGACTCTCCTTCCCACTCCCACTCCAATTGCCAAACAGTATCTTTTGCCACCATCAAAGTCCTTAATCAATCAGATTTATTGAGCATTTACCATGTGCAGAGCACTGTACTGACTGCTTGACAGAGTACAATAAAACAGAGTTGGTAGACGCTTCCCTGCCCACAGTAAGTTTATAATCTTGAAGACTGTAAAAGCCCTCTTGAACTTGTTGTGGGCAGGAAATGTGTTTATTGTCATGTTGTACTTCCCCAAGCATTTAATACAGTGTTTTTTTTTACACACACTAAGCACTCAATAAATGCAATTGAATTAATGAATGAATGAAAAGCCTCTTTCTTCAAGAGATATCCTTAATCAGCCCCACATCTTCCTGTCTTCCACTCTCCATCAGCCATCTCAGCAAGCATGGGAATGTCTGGTCATTATTTAATTACTTATGTTGCTTTTATTATTTATACTTATGCTCTCACTCTTTCATTCACATGTTAACCATATTTGTATTCTTGATTTGGGTTCACTTTTCTCCCCCCTTAAACTCCTTGAGAGATGGTATCAGGTCTCACTTTCCTTCTTCTTTGGTATGCTTTCCCACCACCAGTGCAGAGGCCTGCACTCCAAAGGAGTTCAACAAAGGCTGTGGTTTGATGATGTTGAGGTATAAAGGTTTGAGGAATCCCCTGACTTTAGTCTTGCATTGCCTAGAAGAGCAGGGTTGCCTTTGCCTGGGCTGAATCCTCGGAGCCATTTTGGAACAGACCCCTTATAAAGGAGACCAGCCTTAAACTTCTAGGGATTTGGATCTCGTCTACGTGGAATCCAATCCAGAATATTTCATTGTAGTCTTTCCACCAGCTCTGTTAACCATCTTTTCCAAAGAGGAACACTTCTTCCAAAAGGAACTTTAATCAGGATTATCGTGGCATTTTTGTTAAACACTTACTAAGTGTCAAACACTATTCTAAGAAGCACTGAGGTGGATACAAGTTTATCAGATTCGACACAGTCCCTGTCCCACTCGGGGCTCAGAGTCTAAGAAGGAGGCAGATCAGATATTGAATCCCCAGTTTACAGATGAGAAAACTGAGGCCCAAAGAAGTTAAGCGACTTGCCCAAGGTCACAAAGCAGGCAAATGGGGAGCTGGGATTAGAACCCAGATCTTCCGACTACCAGATCCATTCCCATTCCACTAAGCTATGCTCCTTTTTTAAGTCTTATCCTCTAGAGCAGCTCCTGCCAGTAATCGCCAGAAAGATAGCTCCTTGGGACTCCTGGTGCTGAAGACACTGACACCACTTGCTGGTTTGGGCCTTACTGCAGAGCCTATCTGGAAACCTTGGTACCTGCTTCTCTTCCCCGCCTCTTCTTGCTGCTCAGGTCTGCCAGGATTTCAATTTCAAGTTCTCACCCGCCTAAATCAAACATCTCAGAATTTAAGCAACTGGTGCCAAAGTTTCCAACCACCAGTTTTTGCAATGCAAAACCAACAAGGCACACGCTGGAGAATCCTCCTTAGGTGTCAAACAGTGCATAATAGGTGTAGGACATACTGTTCTGTCTGGCTACATCCTCCGGCATATCAACAAAGCAATTGCTGTGCATGTCTAGAATTACATATACTGGTAGATTTGGTTGAGATATTAATCTGCAAGCTAGAGGTTTCTCACACACATGTATACCAAAATATCCAGTCAAAAATTGCTGCCAGCACACCAGTGGATAATTGTGGATATTCTTTAGATATTGTTACTGTACATAAGTAGCCCAGATGCTCTGGATAATGCATACAGAGGAAACAGCCATTCTCAGTTATCCCCTTTATACAATAAAAACATTTGTCTTGACTTTCACACTTGCCCTTTAAACATATGTGCACATTCCTGGCACATTGACTAGTCTATTTGTGAGGGAAGAAATGGAAAGGCCACTGCCCTTAGATTCAATATGGCAGCACGACATGGCATTTGGTAGTACTGGGACTTGAGGCCTTGATCTCATTTTCTAAACTGTAAGAGCCAATTTCCTACCTCATTAGCTTTTTCAAGATGAAAACGTACACGGCCAGACTGACCTGCCTAATAAAGCTCAGGCACTCCAAAAGAAAGTAACTCTCTTCTCTTTTCTAAAGAGTTAGCAAAAATAATCACCAAGCATCTTACTCCACCCAGGTCCTTTTCCTAAACCTAATCCAATCCTCCATTCAAAGTCCCACCATGACCATGTAACTCCCCTTCAGCGGTTTTATCCGCAGCCCTAAAATGGGCAGACTAAAGGACACAGTTGAACACAAAACTCCAGTAAAAATGGCAACCGATATTTTAAAAACAGCTCATTTTTCTTCAGACTGAAAATAGTTTCATGCTATGAAGAACCATTCAGCCTAGCGTTCCATCAGCAAAGACCCGTATGCTTCCAATTCCTAAGTAACACTTTCTAGCCTTTTCTACAGCCTTACAAATAAGTACCAAAAAAGTTCAGTATTGTGTAAATTATTTTTGGTGTTCTGTAACTTACTTTAAGATTCATTCAATAGTATTTATTGAGCGCTTACTATGTGCAGAGCACTGTACTAAGCGCTTGGGATGAACAAGTCAGCAACAGATAGAGACAGTCCCTGCCGTTTGACGGGCTCACAGTCTAATCGGGGGGAGACGGACAGACAAGAACAATAGCAATAAACAGCGTCAAGGGGAAGAACATCTGTTCTGTCTCCCTGCACTGGATTGGAAACTCCTTGAGGGCAGGGATCATGTCTACTTACTCTATTGTTCTCAGGAGTGCATTTAGAAAGGACAGTGCTCTGCCCACAGTAAGCCCCAATAAATACCAATGATTGATTGACTATTTCCCCCGCCTGGAACTACACCTGCAATACAAAAACAACCTACACATAAGGAGACGAACCCTGGCCAGGTGTCTATTTGCAAGCCTGGTTAAAAGCATTTCTGGCAGAATTCCCAGATGCTTGGTACAGAATCTGCTCTAACAGTGAATGTATATGCCACCTGCACAGGTTAATAGACGTCATAATATATATTTAATGGAGATAAAATTTCCAACTGCCATTTGGGGTTTTTCCAAATAAGTTGCAAATCCATTTCTGCACTTGCCATGTTTATTTTGGATGTGGAATTTGTCTCAGTCATTACCACTTGTCCAACTTATTCACAGAATAAAATATTTATTTAAAATCACCATGCCCCTGAAATCTAAAATTTTCCATCTGGGTCTGTCTCTGTACTAGCTATAATTTATGACATAATAATGCTTTGTTGGGTGTCGCTGAGGCAAGAGGGAAGCCTCCTGATTCAACAGGACTAGTTTTGGGGGTCCAAAGTCCCAAAGATTGACGTGTCATCTGTGTCTTTCAAACAAGTACTTACTCATTCACCAGTTCATTGCCTGAGGAAGAAGTGCTAATCTATTTAAATGTTGAAAAGGAATTTGGTTTATCGGTGATGAATAAAGTCAGTTTCAAAACCGGATGCTCTTAAGTACTCAGTGGATCATTCTAGAGATTCAAGAGCCAATGTGCAGATTCATTTAAGATTATCAATTTAGATTATCTCAGAAAAGATAAATGGCAGGAGGGCGGCTCAATTCCTTTGGGCTAACATCCAGTCAGCAAGGAGAGGCAGTCAAAGTAGGGTAGCCATTCATCTGATTTTGTAACAGACTGTCCGGCTTTCAACGTTCTCTTGAAGGGCACAGAAAATCTTTGGCAGATATTTCTATTTTCAGCATCAAGCCTCACTCCCTCTCCTCCTGCCATGGAGTTTTGTCACCCAGAAACACGAGCTGGGTAAAGAGAGGGACTCATGCAAACAACCCAAGCTCCTGGAGCAACTTATGGAAAAGCATTCTAGGTTCAGGCAGAATCGAGCAGACTTCTGCATAAACGGCATCCATACAACATCAACATTTGACGCCGTTTGCCAGCGTGACACATGAAACATTACGGGAGCTTTGAGGTCCACTTTTTTTGAGAGGCTGTCCTGACCACCTGAAGTAAAAGATCCCGGTGATCAATTCAATCTCCAGGTTCTTCAGGTCACAAAAACACTGGCTTTTTAAGTGTTTGATACAATGCTGGGCTTAAGCTAGTTGGTCTAGTCACATTGCCTTTTTTTGTCATGCCTCCAAAGACAGATAAAACATCCAGACTTTTAAAGTAGATGGCCCTCTCCCACACTCCTAAGATGGCCTCCTGACTGAAAGGAGCAGAAGCCCAAGGGGCAAAGGAGCAAGAAGGAGGAGTGTTGACAATCACTGAAATAGCAGACCACTTACCTTAGTCTACATTGGTTAGCACCTGGATTTACCTAGGGAAGCTGAAGCTCACTGCACCGAGAGCTTTAGAAATAGGTTCAGTCAATCAATCGTATTTATTGAGCGCTTCCTATATGCGGAGCACTGTACTAAGCACTTGGAGAGTACATTTATAAGAGAGTTGGTGGACAGATAGAGGGTTACAGTCTAGAGGTTCGCTTCTCAACTGGTTGGTGTAGTCTGGGGACAGATCTGCCATGAGACAAGGGAATGGATGAGGGGGGCCTCTTGGGATCCTTCCATTTCTATAGTTTCAGGTCTCTGATTCTCATGAAAGAATTCTCTTCTCCCACCTCCTTAAACTGCAAGCTCAGTTGACAAACTGTCTTTTGTCTACCCCAGAGCTTAGCGCAATGATTGGCACATAAGCCTTGATAAAAACCACAACTAATTCATGGGGCTTTCTTTGTGGCGGCTGCTGTCCAGGTTGAGGCATTTCCTGTACTTTCAGGGTGACAGGTGTCCCCCAAGGCTCAGCACAGCTGCAGCCAGCACCCCAAGTGGCTGTAGTGGTGGATAAGCTGGATAAGTGGAGAAGCAGTGAGGCTTATTGAAAAGAGCAGGGCTGTGGGCGTCAGAGGTCATGGGTTCTAATTCCGCTTTTGCTACTTGTCAACTCTATGACTTTGGGCAAGTCACTTAACTTCTCTGTGTCTCAGTTACCTTATTTGTAAAATTGGCGATTAAGACTATGAGCCCCACATGGGACAACCTGATTACCTTGTATCTACCCCAGTGCTTAAAACAGTGCTTGGCACATAGTAAGCACTTAACAAATACAATATTTATTATTATTATTATGTGAGAAAACATCCCCAAGTATCAGAACACAATATGTATTTCAGGTAGTCGCAGAATCGTTTATTACCCCTGATACTAATGAGTGCAATAGAAATCAAGAGAAAGCAGCCGCAGTTTCATGTAGCATACCATATGTGCATGGGCTTTCCTCTCTCCACATCTGCGCCCACATTCCTGTTAATAGCGGAACTATAGCAGCCTTGCATTCAAACCTGTGAACCAGCCGAAAGCGTTTTTAAAATTTTTCTTCTAAGGCACACCTGCAGAGTTTGGGTGACTCTCTTCAAACGTGTAGGTCCTTAGTTCCATTAACGTTTCAAAGGAGCAGATGGATTTTAACTATTTGGGGAGCATTCCTGAGGAGCAGTGTCAGAGAGTGGTGAAAAGATGGTTGTGTTCAGAGTATCATGCACCTAGCAAAGAGTACATTGGGTATTTCTGCTGGACTTTCTCAGGTCCTGCCCAGCTCAGGCTTACCATGGGTATGGGGCTTTCTAGTAAGCAGAATGGGGAGGTAATGAGGCAGCTTAGAAGCCTTTGCTAATGCTATAAAATTGACTTCACCAAGAAACATCATGGCTTAGTGGAAAGAGTACAGGCCTGGGAGTCAGAGGACTGTATTCTACTCCCAGCTCTGCCGATTATCTGCTGTGTGACCTCGGGAAAGTCACAACTTCTCTGTACCTCCATTTCCTCAACTGTAAAATAAGGATTAAATATCTGTCTTCTCACCTGGATTGTGAGCCCCATGTGGGACAGATACTGTGTCCAACCTAATTAACTTGTAACTAACCCAGTACTTAGAAGCGTGCTTGATGCATGGTAAGCCCATAAAAAATACCATTATAATAAGGGGGCCCTACTGGGGATTATTGGCTCTGAAAGGGTTTGTGGGGAAGTGGTGGAGCAGAAGAGAGTCCTCCATCCACTTTCCGTCACTTTCCAAGGACTGCAAGAAAAGTAATTCTGAAGAAGATTGAAAGTGCACCATGGAATTAATTTGCGATGTTTCACCCCTAATGACCCTCCCTTTGACCAGGCAAGGACTTGGATCAGCCTACACTGACATTTTGAAGTGCCTCTGCAGCCTATGGCGTAGGAAAGTGTGTCAGTATCTGGATATACAGCAGTGTATCGTGGGTCTACACTGGGCTCTGCAGACTCAGAAATGAAAGAAGAAACAGCTCTGGGGTCCCATATCCTGACAGGAGACATAAGCAGAGGAGGTTGTTGGCTTCCCTGGGTGAGTGGTCCAGGTTCCCAGACATCTAGAGCTTCTGAAAATGTGGTTCTAGTGACCCAGGCTGCTGATCTGGAAACTTAACGGCCTGGGTCATTCCCTGAGCTCTAAACTGTCTAGGATCTAACCGAGGTCCCGTCCCATTGGCTCAAATCATCTGTGGACTCCAATCACATCATGGAATATGGGACTTGACTCCCAAAATGTTTCCCCGACCCAGGATATTAGATTCAAGGGAATGAGGGCAAAGAGACTGTTTCTTTGTTTTTTATGACATTTGTTAAGCGCTTACTATATTCCAGGCACTGTACTAAGTGCTGGATAGATCCAAGGTAATCAGTTTGAACATAGTCCCTGTTCAACATGGGGCTCATGGAGTAACTGAGGCACAGTGAAATGAAGTGACTTGCCCAAGGTCACAAAGCAGGCAAGTGGCAGAGCCGGGATCAGATTCAGGTCTTTCTGACTCCCAGGCCCTTGCTCTCTCCACGAGACCTTGCTGCTTCTGGATATGAGGTGCAGCGAATTCCCTTGCCGAGCTGCCAAGAAGCACATCCTGCACCCACCGGCGTGAGCTCATGGCTCACAAGGCCAGGCCTATGTGCGACTCGCTCTCCAGTTTGCTCTCCTCCTGTTGCGGGATGAGTTGTGCCTCAAGAATTGATTTCTCGCAATCCCTCTTCCCCACCTGCACATGCCCTGATGAGGCAACAGCCAACCCGGACTCTGCTGGAGAATCTGTTGTTCTTAGTTTGAGCATTTAACAAAATACCTCAGGCTTTAGTGAGATTGTGAAACAAAAATCTTCCCAGTGAACAATTGATGCTTTATGTACAGCTCAGTCTATAAATACCTCCCAGACACTCTTTGATCTCCGGAGGCCTTGGGCACTCTAACCTTGCTGGTGAACTCTAGCAAGAGTGCGGTGAAGGAAGGGAATGACTTTGCCGCATGGGCTCATGAAGACTCCATTCCCTAATTCCTACACATTGTCCCCTCCGTGGCACAAGGGACTACAAGGACTGCCACTGAATCAGGCCTCTGATTCCCCGCCGCACACACAAATGCACACACACACACACACACACACACACACACACACCACACTTCAGGTAAAAAGTGGCCCCTGGAGGAATTCAGCCAAGAAAGAGATTTCAGTCTTCATCTCTCGCAGCCAGTCTGGGCCAATTCAGGGTGGGCAACAGCTGGACCACTGAAGGCTATTGACACCTAAGGGGCAGAAAAAGGCCGCTGAAGGATGAAACCAGTGGGTAAAAACCGGGAACATCTTGTCACGCTTTTTCTTCACGTTTCTGGGAAGGGCAGATGCAAACATCTCCCCCATCTCTAGGTATATGAAGATGGTAAATTAGTTGCAGGTGTGATGAAATAAGCGCCAGTCCCCCAGGGCAGATCCAGTACTACACAGAGCCATGACAAAAATCCGCAGGACCGGACTCACATTCTGCACTTCGAGAGAGTGGAACGCAGGAACCCTTCAATCATCTTGAACCAAAATGGAATGCAAATGAGGTACAGAAGGACGAACAAAGAAAATTGTTAATGCGTCAGGCCCTGGGCCTTTTTCAAGATTAGAAAGAGAGGGCCGAGGGCCAAAATGTCATTTTCTTTGTTCCTCATCCTTCTGAACGTTGTTTGCATTAAATTTTGGCCTGAGATGATTTAAGGAGTCCTTGGCTTTGTTGGATGTGGTTAGCGTGTGCATGGTTCGGTGATAAATAATGTGACCAATGTGTATTGCTTTAAGTGACTGCATTAACAAAGAGCTACTTGGGATTTTTTTGTTGGTTTTTTACTCCTTCCTAAAAGCACTTAATGGATTAATTTCTCATTCTTGAATTATTACACTTTCCATAATTTTGATACTGGTTGTCAGTCTAAGGAAGATGAGGAGCCTACATTGGTCCCAAAGTCAGTCTTCAATCTTTTGATCGTTCCCGTCCAAATGGCTTTTCAGAGGAAAGGGGGAAAGGTAGGGTGGAGCAAAGGATGAAGGACACCAGGCCTGTGTCTCTTTCCCTCCAGTCCTTTTTGCCCCTGTTCCAGACATTTCTATTTTCCAAGCAGAGCTCCCAGTGACTTCAAAGAAAATTATGTCTGCGGGAGAGATAATGCTGAGGTTTTGGGGGAGGGAAGTTGAGGGATCCAAAGGAAGGGGAAAAATGGGAATCAAGCCCACTATCTGAAACTTATCAAAACAACACAGGCCTCAGGGCTAGCAGTCTCTAAACTCCTTTGGCAAAAAAGGCTTGAGGAGGGACCCTCCAGGCTGGTTTTGTTCTCTAAGTGGGCTTCCTGGCTTCTGGCTAAGGTAGGAGTTGGGTTGGTTTAGCCAGAGAAGAACAACCTAGGGAAGATTTTTGGGGAAACTCCTTGGTGTTGATTTCAGTTAGGAATCCTGTAGTTATCTGCTCCTGACACAGGCTCCATTAGGATTTCAAAAAGCTGGGCTCTTCTGCTCTCCTCTTTGGCTCTAATGCTCAGGAAGTGAAAATGAAATCATATTTGGTGTTCTGCATACACCCTCATCTGACTTAAAGGCCTCTCTGTCACACTTTGGTCTTTTCAACCACGACCGTGCTACCAGGGGCATCCTTTTCAAAAATGCAGGGTGCTTCCTTTCCTCCATGAACTTAAATATATGCAGGGTGCCTCCTTTCCTCCATGAAGTTAAATATACCCCCAGCCCATATTCCACCCCCTCTGCGCTTAACTTATTGGCCTAATTGCCTGTGGGGTCCAGGACATGAGAATGAGGGGATATAAATATTGGAGAGAGATCCCCCCAACTAGTCCTAAGTGCCCCGCCCTTCAGTCGTACCAAAACCAGGCAGCAGAGGTCAAAGGGTGGCAAGATTTTGGAGGGGAGGGTTGAGATTCTTTTTTCAAGCAACCAGTAGTATTTATTGAGCACTTAATATGTGCAGAGCATTATACTAAGTACTTGGGAGAGTAGAATACAACAGAGCTGGCAGACACGTTCCCTGCCAACAATGAGTTTACAGTCTAGAGGGGGAACAGAGAGGATTGGAGTGGGATAGAGAAGGGAAACCTGGGTGGTGAGGATAGGGGTAGGTAGTCTGAAAATGTTAAATCGGCTTTCCGAAGATCTTCACAAACTCCCAGGGAATAACTTATGTGCTGGAAGAACCTGGATTTCTGTACAAGGTCACTGTTACGGGCGCTAGAAAAGCCAGTCAAAACAGATGGTTCTCTGGGAGTTCTTAGTAGGTGAGGTGGACATGGACCCCTTCCTTTGAGGCTTTTCGGAACCAGAGTTATAGCCAGGAGCAGGTTAAATTTAGAAGTTATCAACTGGTTCCACTTCAGCGGCTACTCCATCACCTTCATTCAGCAAAGAGACTTGGCTTTTCTTTTGTTTTCAAAGTCAGCCCAAAAGCTGATAGTGCTGGTGAGTGGAGAGGCTTGGGGCTTATCAGCTAAATACCAAACTCATGAAATGCTGCCTCTGCTCTGCCATATCATTAGCCGGCAGCCAAAAATGATAGCAGACTGGAGCATCTTCAGAAAAATGAATGACGGCTTTCAAACCTGCAGGAGGTAGCTGGAGGAATGTGGTGACCCAGGGAATCACAGGCCATGATGCCTTAGCTCCGGCAGGGGAAACTGGACTTGGGAAGCTGCATATGTCATTCACTCCCTAGCCTCCCTATTGCTCAAGCAAGAAAAGGAGCTCTGTGCTACTTCTTGAGTGCTTCCTAATTGCTTGGCTCTGTACTAATGACCCATCGAGATAGTGAGATAGTGGGAATACAGTGTGGTGATGGAGCTCCTGGACTGCATTTTCTAATATATCTGTCTTTTTTATTTGAGGCTCCTTTGCAGGAGCAACATGTCTCTTCGTTCAGCAGAGCCAACCCAGTATGTGCTCAGTTAATACCACCTATGGCTTGATTGAAAGAGAAACAAATGGCAAATTTTACAAATATTCAGAATAATAACCCATATTCTATACATTCATTTTGCCACTCCAGCACACCCACCCCATTTCCACAGTACTTCCGTAAATACTCTTAACTTTACTACTTTCCCTACCCCTAGTCTATTTTAATGTCTGTCACCCCCTATCAGCTCCTTTTGGGAAATATCACAACTACCAACTCTGTTATATTGCACTTTCCCAAATGCTTAGTACAGTGCTCTGGACACAGTAAGCCCTCAATACATTCCATTGATTGACTGATTTGTAATTCATTTCTTAAAATATGTTTTTGAGGTTCATTTTCCACAGCGTGAATCTTCTTTAGCGCTTCTTTTGACCTTCTTTAATGCTTCATTTCCTCTTGAAAGACAAATATTATTCACTCCATTTTTTCAGAGGCTCCAAAAGGTAAAGCCATTTGCCTCAAGTCCCGCAGTGAGTCTATAAGGGACCAGACACATTTTTGCCAAAGACAGTCCCCATTTTGATTCAATTCTGTACAGCCCAAGTCTAGCATTGAGGACTAAGCTGACCTTACCAAGGATTGTGCCACGCAAGCACGCTTAATGGCTTTGCCACAGGAGATGTATCTGTCCATTATATTATACTCTCCTAAGCACTTAGTCCAGTGCTTTGCACACAGTAAGTGCTCAATAAATATAACTGAATGAAAGAACCAGAGCTAAGTGATTCAGGAAGATCTATCCCCTGTCCCCCTTCCAAATCGGTCCCCAGAGCCTAAGTACTTTGGCAACCAGATGAGGGCCAGCACACTGTCAGCCACCCCTCCCTAGGACAAAACCTGTCAATCAGGCAGAATTTACAGAATTTATTTACCCATAAAGACCTCTTTTTTTTTTTAAATGGTATTTGTTAAGCACTTACTATATGCCAGTCTGTTCTAAACACTGAAGTAGATTCAAATTAATCAGGTTGGGCACAGCCCCTGTCCCACATGGGGCTCACTGTCTTAATCCTCATTTTACAGGTGAGGTAACTGAGGCAAAGAGAAGTGAAGTGACTTGCCCAAAATCACACAGCAAACGTTGTGGTCCCAGGATTAGAACCCAAGTCCTCTGATTCACAAGCCCATGCTCTATCCACCAGGCCACACTGCTTCCTTGAACTTCACTTACGGTTTTTCTGCCCTTCTGTGCTCCTTTGTGCCAAAAGGAGCAAACCTCCTTCTTGTGAGTAAGAGTGACAGATTTCACTAGGATCCTTAAGAAACTTCCACAACCCTTTTAAACTATGTACCTTCCAAACTCTTTCAGATGTTGTATTCTCCCAAGTGCTTAGTACAGTGCCTTGTACACAGTAAGTGCTCAATAAATGCAATTGATTGATTTCAAATCAGGGTTAGGTTATCATGGGCAGCAAAAATGGAGCAAATATAGTAATAGTTTTAGTAGCCGCAGCAGCAGTCATAATATATATCAAGCCTACTTCAGGTGTATAGCCTTTTGGGAGGAGCTCAAGGTGACAAAAGGAGAGGGGAAAGATTTAGAATTAACATTGGGTATAAAAAACTCTCCTTGCCAGGCAAGTGGTATGAGATTGACTGGAAACAAGTGGCATACTTATTGGGTCCGTTTTCTTCCTCATAGAGTCTTCAGAAAGAAACAATTCGATAAGTTTTCCTCACACGGTCATTAGGATCAAGGGATTGGTCCAGAGATTCATGATGCTTCAGTTTCCTTTTAGTCGCCCAGGAGTCTCAGGTCACTGGCTTAACGCAAAGCAGCGTGGCTCAGTGGAAAGAACAGGGGCTTGGGAGTCAGAGGTCATGGGTTTTAATCCCAGCTCTGCCGCTTGTCAGCTGTGTGACTTTGGGCAAGTCACTTAACTTCTCTGTGCCTCAGTGACCTCATCTGGAAAATGGGGATGAAGACTGTGAGCCCCACATGGGACAACCTGATCATCTTGTATCCCCCCAGCACTTAGAACAGTGCTTTGCACATAGTAAGTGCTTAAATGCCATTATTATCATTATTAGTAGTAGTATTAGTATTAATGGTTTCTGTTTTCCCGCCTCTGAGTCGCTGGCCTAGCTGACACAGCTCTGCCCTTCACCTTCAGACACAGAAAATCTACCTTCACATAGAAGAAAGGGCCTATCTGAGAATATTTCCCAGTCTCTTGGAGGTGATAGCGGGCAAGCAGGGGCTGTAGGCTGGTATCCAACTATGATACCCAGTCATTAAAAGACTTCATTCAGAAGGAGGGAAGGGCAGCTCCTTAAACAAACAGAACTGCGGCCCTGGGTACTGGCAGGCTGAGACCCAGGGACCTTGCAGGGTTAAAACTTTCTGGTGGAGTTTTCTTCCCAAGGGCAAGCCCCAGAGTAAATAATCAGCTTTCTTTGAAGACAACAAATGACTGGGGTTGATTGCATTTTTGTCTCCAAGGAGAATGAAGTCTGCTTTGCAGAAAGAGAGAGAGTGAGTTTGTGTGTGTGTCCCCAGACAGGTCTGAGCAGACAGTGAGACCATGTGTTTGAGTAACTCTTTGGCCTCTCCCGAGAAGACAGGGCCAGCACGTAGGCGCTCTATTCGTCAGTCAGATGTCGCAGGGTATTGTGGAGCTCCATCTGCTCCGGCTAAGCTCAGACCCGCTGCCGACTGGCTTGCCAGACACACTCCACAGCAACAAGGCAGCTTGGCAGAAGTTGTGTTTTGTTCATTTCAGCCAAGCACGCGCACACGCACGCATGCAGGAACACACACACAGATGCGCAGACACACATATACAAATACAGACACGTGCACACACACTCACACAAACGCACACAGAAAGAGAAAACTCACCATCGTGGTTCTTCCCACAGTTTCTAACACTTCTCCTAACTACTGATTTTCAGTTTCACATTGTCTTTTCAGATGAGGATTTCCCTTTGAGTTCCCTATATGCTCGTCTGGTGCTAAGCGTTCTCAGTTATTCATGCCAGAACTGGCCCAAACCCTTAAGGCCCTTAAGGGAAAAAGAAGGGGATTAATGAAAATGAGGCAGCGATAGGCTCCAGTGAAGTTGCCTGCCAAAGAATTCACTCATTCAATCATATTTATTGAGCTCTTGTGCAGCACACTGTACGAAGCACTTGGGAAAGTACAGTTCAGCAATAAAGAGAGACAATCCCTGCCCACGACGAGCTCACAGTCTCGGGGGGCGTGGGAAACGAGACTTCAATAGAAATAACAGACATCAATCTAAATAAATAAAATGACAGATCTATACATAAGTGCTGTGGGGTGGGGAGAGAGGGCAAGAGCATAGGTAACAAGTCAGGCGATGCAGAAGGGAATGGGAGATGAGGAAAAGTGGGGCTTAGTCTGGGAAGGTCTCTTGGAGGAGATGTGCCTTCGGGGGGGGGGGAGAGTAATTGCCTGGTGGATTTGAGGAGGGAGGGCATTCCAGGCCAGAGGTAGGACATGGGCCAGGGGTGAGTGGTGAGATAGGCGAGATCGAGGCACTGTGAAAAGGTTAGCACCAGAGGAGTGAAGCGTGAGGGTACCCCCCCTTCACCTCTCCTCGGCTAAACCCTCCTCTCCCCCCTTTCCCTCTGCTCCTCCCCCTCTCCCGTCCCATCCCCTCAGCACTGTACCCGTCCGCTCAACTGTATATATCTTCATTACCCTATTTATTTTGTCAATGAGATGTACATCACCTTGATTCTATTTATTAGCTATTGTTTTAATGAGATGTTCTTCCCCTTGACTCTATTGCCATTCTTGTCTGTCCGTCTCCCCTGATTAGACTGTAAGCCCGTCAAAGGGCAGGAACTGTCTCTATCTGTTACCGATTTGTACATTCCAAGTGCTTACTACAGTGCTCTGCACACGGTAAGCGCTCAATAAATACTACTGAATGAATGAATGAATAGGAGAGAAGCGAAGTGAGGTAGAAGGGGTCGAGGCGATGGAATGTTTTAAAGGCAATGGTGCGGAGTTTTTGTTTGATACAGAGGTGAATGGACATCCACTGGAGATTTCTGAGAAGTGGGGTGACATGTCCTGAACATTTCTGTAGAAAGATGATCCGGGCAGCGGAGTGAAGTGTGGATTGGAGTGGGAAGAGGCAGGAGATTGGGAGGTCAGAAAGGAGGCTGATGCAGTAATCTAGTCAGGGTAGGATGAGTGATTGTATAAATGTGGTAGCAGTTTGGATGGAAAGGGTGGATTTTAGTGATGTGAAGGTGAGACCGAAAGGTTTTGGTGATGGATTGATTATGTGGGTTGAATGAGAGAGCGGAGTCAAGGGTAACGCCAAGGTTAGGGGCTTGTGAGATAGGAAGGATAGTGGTGCCATCTACAGTGATGGAAAAGTCCAGTAGAGGACAGGGTTTGGGTGGGAAGATAAGGAGATCTGTTTTGGAGTTAAGTTTGAGGTAACAGGAGGACATTCAAATAAATGATAATAATAATAATAATAATGATGGCATTTAAGTGCTTACTATGTGCAGAGCACTGTTCTAAGCACTGGGGGAGATACAGGGTCACCAGGTTGTCCCACGTGAGGCTCACAGTCTTCATCCCCATTTTACAGATGAGGTCACTGAGGCACAGTGAAGTGACTTGCCCACAGTCACACAGCTGACAAGTGGCAGAGCCGGGATTCGAACCCATGGCCTCTGACTCCCAAGCCCGGGCTCTTTCCACTGAGCCATACTGCTTCTCTGTCTTGAAGGCAGGAGGGGATGCGAGCCTAGAGCGAGGGAGAGAGATCGGGGAGGAGATGTAGATTTGGGTAGTTGAAGTCGTGGGAGAGAATGAGCTCTCCAGGGGAATGAGTGTAGATGGAGAATAGAAGGGGACGGAGAACTGAACCTTGAGAGACTCCCACAGTCAGAGGGTGGGAGGCAGAGGAGGAGCCCACGAAGGAGACTGAGAATGAATTATCCACTTCTAGAGCCAGATAAGTCCTCTGAGAGGTCATCCATTCCAGTCCTCTGTCTCTAAGCACTGAAACCACTAATTGTCCAAGTCTAATGTTTGTTTATTCAGTGCTATTTGAATGAATTAATAAACCCAGCACAGCACAGGCACTTAGTAGGTGCTGCTTAAATACTTGATACGGTATTATGCTTGGGACCCAGTACTTCTGTAGATTTTAGCAGTAAGGCTCAGCTCTACATGCCTTCCAGGACCTCAGAACTGGGGTGAGGGGTGACAGAGGAGCAGATTTGGCAGTGGGGAGCAGTAAGTGTTCCTTTCTTTGTAAGCGGTTTTGAGATCTAGCCTGATTTCATGGAATAGTAGTTTCCTGCCACTCTTCAAATCTTTGTTTGCTAACTCCTTCATTCACCTACTCATTCCAAGCATCACCCTAGAGGAGAGGAGAGCTTTATTTCAAAATGCTCCACAGAGCAATTCTGAATGTTCCAACTTAGAAGATGAAGCAAGTATTGATCCACAGAATCTGAAAATTAGAGTATCCCTTATGTACCTTAGGTTGGCATAACGTTTAACACAATGGCATCACAAAACCTGATTCCAAATCAGGGTGAATGATAACGATGGTGCCTCAGATGCACACTACTGTAGTAAATGTGTTTCCTCCAGCCTTTGTGCCAGAAGAATCATTGTCAAAAAGAAACCCTTCTGCCCTGCTTCTATGACAGCAGCTCACCAAAGAACTTTAAGAAATCTGAAGAGCTGACAGGCAGAACCAGATACTACCAAGCATATCTGGATAATTAATAGGTTTCAGCCTCCCCTGCCAGTTCTATCTCAGAGACCAAAATGGGCTGCAAGCAATGGGTTTCCCCTTCCCCATGTTCCAAAAGGAGAGAGGGAAGCTCTAGGTTTTCAATGGCCATGCTTAGTTGACTATTAATATTGACTAATTAGTTGACTGAGCATGGCCACTGAAAGCCTAGAGTTTCCCTCTCCCCTGTTGGAACACGGGGAAGGGGAAACGCATTGCTTGCAGCCCATGCTTAATTGATTATTAATATTCAGTCTGCTGCAGTGCTTGGTTTGTCAGGCAGTGATGGCTTCAACTCAGGTTCCTGGAAAGTTTTCTTATCAAGCTCCCTCCTAATTGATGCCTCACTGGCATCAGCTCAGAGCAGGAGCACACACTAGAATCAATGAAAACATTTTCTGTGGCTTCACGGTTCAGTGAATGTTTGTGTTTTTCCTGGGGACTGAGTTGGATGCTTGAACTGAGGAAATCAGAATCCAGAGCTGAAAATAACTGTCCCTAGAGGCCAGGCCACAGCCAAGCCTGAGAGGCTTGTTCAGACAAGCAATTGTCTTGAGACAATAAAGGATGAAAAGAAAGAACAAAAGGTGACTGGAGACAGCAGGCCTGCACTTGATCGTCTCTTGAAACATTTCTACCTCCTTCCTTAACCTGTGGTTGGCTTTACTCTCTCCTGTGCCACATGATCACCACTGCTCTTCTGTATTCTGCTCCTGTCGAAGGACTGGCTTCATTTCTCTATCTCCCTCTTTCTTTTCTTTCTTCCCACTTCTGCCTGGCTTTCAGTGATTTTGAGATGAAGGAGGATGGGTGTGTTAGACAACTCACAAGAGTAGAAAGAGAGAGTAGAGAAGCAGCTTAACTCACAAGAGTAGAAAGAGAGAGTAGAGAAGCAGCTTAATGAAAAAAGTACGAACCTGGGAATCAGAGGATTTGGGTTCTAATTCCTGATCCATCATTTGTCTTCTGTGTGACCTGGGGCAAGTCACTCAACTTCTCTGTGACTTAGTTACCTCATCTGTAAGATGGGGATTAAGACTGAGAGTCCCATTTGTGACACGGAAAATGTCCACCCTGATTATCTTGTATCTACCCCAGCACTTGTACAGTGCCTGGCACATAGGATAAGCGCTTAACAAATGCCATTAGTTAAAAAAGCAGTGATAACTTGTAAATAGCCTCCAAAGTAATCATTGGTTATTTACTGTGATATAAATTTAACATTGCCTGGCTCAATTATCAAAACAACCTGACTGATTGTGAATCAATCAATAGTTTTTACTGAGCTCCTCCTGTGAACTGAGCTGGGAAGAATATAACAGCTTTAATAGACAAGATCCCTACCCTCAAGGAATTTACTATCTAGGGGAGAACTTAGTTTACAGTCAGTCAGTGAATCACTGACCATTTTTGAATGTATCGCGACATTACATACCTGTGAATGGTCAGCTTTTCAGTAAGCAGGCACGACCTTTAAAAGATTCAGATATTAGCAAAGCCTTAGCACCAAATCCCCAAATCCCCCTGAAAGCTCCAGCTGCAGGCAGCTAAACAAATCCTTCCAGAAGATTATAGCAGAGGTTGGAATGATCTTGGCTAGGCAAGGTTTTACTTTTTGGTAATCTCTTACTTCTTGTGAACATCATAGCAGAACTTGATGGCATTTTCTTGAATGAAGGACACTAATTGGGAGTAGGGAGAGTTTAGGGGATGGGAAGGAGAGAATGCTCAAAAATCAGTTCCAAAATGGGGAGGAGAGGTGATTACTTACAATTTATTGCCTCTAGACTGTAAACTCATTATGGGTGGGGAGCGTGTATGCTAATTGTGCTCTATTCTCCCAAGCGTTTAGGACAGTGCTCTGCACAAAGTAAGTGTGCAATAAAAACCATTCAACCAGTGCTTAACACGGTGATAACTTAACTCCTATACTGTAAACTCACTGTGGGCAGAGAATGTGTCTACCAACTCTGTTATGTTGTACTCTCCAAATCTCTTAGTACAGTGCTCTGCACACAGTAAATGCTCAATAAATACATTGGTTGATTGATTAGCACAGTGCTTGGCACAAATTAAGAACTTAATACATACCAGAATGAACTACAGTTCTAAGCAATAATAATGATAATTTTATTCCCCTATAGCATTAATGAATCAGTGATATTTACTGAACCCTAATTTTGCACAGGTCCCTGAACTAAGCACTTAGGAGAGTACAATAGTACAATACTGGTAGACACAACCTCTGCTTTTCAAGGAGTCTGCAGTCTAGCAGGGGGGACGGTAAAATAAATTACAGATAAGAGATGCAACCGA
Source organism: Ornithorhynchus anatinus (assembly GCF_004115215.2). Classification (NCBI taxonomy): domain Eukaryota; kingdom Metazoa; phylum Chordata; class Mammalia; order Monotremata; family Ornithorhynchidae; genus Ornithorhynchus; species Ornithorhynchus anatinus. The sequence continues at coordinate 40,676,052 of NC_041741.1, forward strand.
GTATAAGGATAAGAAGAGAAGTGGGGAGAGGGTGAGACTAGACCATAAGCTCCTTGTGAGCAGGGAAAATAACTACCAATTCTTTTGTGTTGTACTCTCCCAAGCTCTTGGTCCAATGTTCTGCACACGATAAGCGCTCAACAAATACCATTGACTAAGTTCAAAAGTCCAGCCTTCCTCCTCCAGTTCTGGTAGAGTGGTGACAGGGAGAGAGACAGGGGGTGGGCTTGACTGCCCTGCTGGGAGCCCTTAGCCACCTCCTTCACCGAGTCTTGCTGTTGCAGTCAAGGGATGCCGAAGGGCTGGTCGTGGGGAGGGAGAACATGAGCAACTTCTCTCTGAGCTTGAGTTCCTGAGGTCAGGATGACCACACCCCCAGACACTAGTTTCTTTGACCCTGCTTGTCAAGACTGTGCCAGGTTTGGCTAGTCATAGCAGAGACATGTTCCCCCTAGAATCTGGGCAGTGATTGCATGCCAAAAATAATCCAAAAAAGTGTATTACCTTCTGTTTAGGGCACCCCATTTGAGAGTCTGGGGTAAGTGGTGAGGGAGAAGTAACTTACAGCTCTCTTTTAATATTTATCAAGCCCACACACAGCAAGTAAGGAGCTTCATGGAACATGTCATAAAAGCCCTATCTTCAAGTTTCAGAATGATTCCATTTGCAAACTGCCGTTGCTATTATTAAATCTGCGGATATGTTGATGGATATTTTCAAAAGGAGAGCCAATCCTCCAGCTCTTTGGCTGAGTCCACTGGAAGCCCAGGCAGTGTTTTAACGGCAGTGGAAGGAACAGCGGGATGGTGGGGGGGGGGGGAGGAATGACAGATGACAGCCTCTCTGAAGAGGGTTCACAGCTTTCTCTGTAGCCAAATCTGGCGTAATTAGAATTCCCTCAGAGATGTTGAGACTGTAGGGCATTAAACGAATGGAAATGGCTGAGGGGAGGGGAAGATAAGAGGAGGTACACTTTTGCTCACATAATGGGCTCCAGATGAAGAAAGTCCAGGCAGATAGTGAATGATCATGACCCAGGGCCAGCTGGGAAGACACTGTGAACAAAAGCCCCTGACAATGCAGTGCAGTGGCCCCTGAAAAAAATTCATCAGGAATTCCAGCGACCGTTAGCTCAGCAGACTATAGAACGAGGAGGCCTTGGGGCTGGAGCCGGGTAGGCTGGCAAGACCACCCCCCTGCTACTTTTACAGGCCGCCGTTAGGCTCAAGGCCAAATGTTCCACTATCAGCTCAAGCTCAATGTGGGCAGGGACTGTGTCTGTTGGGTTATACTCACCCAAGCATTTGGTACAGTGTCCTGCACACAGTAAGCACTCAAAAAATCGATCGATTGATCGATTGAAATGGAGAGGCAGAGAAGCTGCTAATAAAAGGCTTTCTACCCCACAAAGATAGGTTCTCAGGGCCCCACTCCCTCAGTGTTCTGCCCCAGTGTTCTCTTGCACATCTGAAAAATCGGCACCCCTGACATGAGGAGCTTCGTCTCAGACTGATACATGTTCACATCACTGTCACAAAAGTGGGCAAAGATGGTAAAGGTAATTATATCACAGACGCTCTGTCATTCTGGTAATTTCCTCCAGGGCTCAAAAGCAGAGGGAGTTAATTGACTTTTCAGAAGGAAATAATCAAGCTGTACCTCATTCTTACCTCTCAACATCAACCTTTTGTTCACACCCTCATCTCTTCCTGGCATTCTCTCCCCCCTTCACATCCAGCAGACCACTAGTCTGTCTCTTCAAAACCTTTCTGAAATTACATCTCCTCCAGGTGATGTTCCCTGATTAAGCTTTCATCTCCCCAGCATATATCTCTCAGATGCCACTTCAGCTCCTCTGAGTCAATGGAGCATTTAGGGATTCTTATATCCTGTTCCTCTTAACACTTCCGGGAATATCTTTACACCCATCACATCCTCCTGCATATTTATGTTAGTGTCTGCCACTCCTTCTAAATTGTAAACATCTTAAGGATAGGGATTTTATCTCCTAATTATGTTATACAGCCCACTCTAGACTGTAAGTTCATTGTAGGTAGGGAATGAATCTACTAATTCTGTTGTATTGTACTCTCCCAAGCATTTAGTACAGTGCATTGTGCATAGTAAGTGCTCAATAAATTCCATTGCATGCCTGATTGATTGTTGTATTCTCCCAAGCCCTTAGTACTGATAATAATAATGATATTATTAACACGCCAAGCACTGTAGAAAATGCTGAGTTAGTTATAAGATAATTCATTCATTCAATAGTATTTATTGAGCGCTTACTATGTGCAGAGCACTGTACTAAGCGCTTGGGATGAACAAGTCGGCAACAGATAGAGACAGTCCCTGCCGTTTGACGGGCTTACAGTCTAATCGGGGGAGACGGACAGACAAGAACAATGGCACTAAACAGCGTCAAGGGGAAGAACATCTCGTAAAAACAATGGCAACTAAATAGAATCAAGGCGATGTACAATTCATTAGCAAAATAAATAGGGTAACGAAAATATATACAGTTGAGCGGACGGGTACAGTGCTGTGGGGATGGGAAGGGAGAGGTGGAGGAGCAGAGGGAAAAGGGGAAAATGAGGCTTCAGCTGCGGAGAGGTAAAGGGGGGATGGCAGAGGGAGTAGAGGGGGAAGAGGAGCTCAGTCTGGGAAGATAACCAGTTCAGACACAGTCCCTGTCCCACATGGGGCTCGGGGGCTAAGAGAGAGAACAGATATTTAATCCCCATCTTACAGTTGAGGAAACTTAGGCCCAGATAAATCATGTGATTAGCTCAACATCACACAGTAGGCAATCAACAGAATCAGGTTTGGAACTCAGGACCTCTGACTCCCAGACCCACATTCTTTCCACTGGGCCACACTACTTCTCTTAGTTCGATAGGTGCTCAGTAAATACAAATACCACTGATCGATTCACAGAACAGAGTTTTATGAAGGGAAGAAAAGGATCCGAAAAGCTAGCAAAAGTAGGTTCTTGATGGTCCCCTTCTGGACACATGTTCAAATTCACAGGATTATTTGGCTCATAATGACTCCACTCCCTGTCCATTCTTTATCTGTCTGGAACAAGAATGCGTGTCAAAGATAAAACAAAGTGTGAACTGGGTATCAGCCTTGTCTTATCTTTAATACCTTGTGGAGGTAGGTATTGGTCTAGGACTAAATCATCAATCCATCACATCATCCATCATGCCCATTTGGCCTTTGTCAGACAATTAGAAGAAATTTTGTCTGCAAATACATTTGTTTGAGATGAAAGTTTCCATGAAATATTTAAGGTGGATCCTGATTCTATATTAAGAAACTACCACCAAGTCCCTGGCCAATCAGATAGGTGACCATTGGCTCTTTTTTCTCTTGGACCAGAGTGAATTACACCTTCTTAACCAAATGTTTGGCATTCAGTTTTGTAGTCTATGATATTTGATGATAATGATGATGATGCTATTTATTAAGCACTTTCTATGTGTTAAGCACTGTTCTAAGCTTTGGGGCAGTTACAAGCTAATCAGGTTGGACAGAAGTCCCTGTCTCTCATGAGGCTCAGAGTCTTAATCCCCATTTTACAGATGAGGTAACTGAGATACAGAGAAGTGAAGTCACTTGTCCAAGGTCACACAGCAGACAAGTGGCAGAGCTGGGATTAGAACCCAGGTCCTTCTGACTCCCAGGCCTGTGCTCAATCCACTAGGCCTTGCTGCTTCCCTTTTGCAGTCAAATCAGTAATCCTACTAATGTGAGGAGTATTGGATAAATGTGTGAAAGTTTGGTAGAGAAACTGACTCTTCAAAGTGCCATTTCTAGAGTGAAACCCCACTCTTTGGTCTGTTACCTCAAAGGGAAGCGGTGTGGCCTAGTAGAAAGGGGCTGGGAATCAGAGGACTTGGGTTCCAGTTCTGCCTCTGCCAGTTTCTGGTTGTGTGAACTTGAGCAAGTCACTTAACTCTCTGTACCTCAGTTTCCTCATCCATAAAACGGGACTTAAATATCTGTTCTCCCTCATACTCAGACTGTGAGCACCATGTGGGATAGGGATTGGGGCTGAACTGATGGTCCTGAATCTACCCCAGCGCTGAGTACATTAGTTGGCACAAAACAAGCACCTTAAACGCGGTCATCATTATAATTATCATTATTGTTTTGGGGTGTTTTTTTAAAGGTATTTGTTAAGTGCTTCCACTGAGCTAGGCACCGTACTGAGCACTGGTATCGATACGAGTTGGACAGGTTGGGTATAGTCCATGTCCCATGTGGGGCTCACGATCAATCCCAATCAAGTGACTTGCCCAAGGTCATCATTAGTATTATTAATGAGATGCTTTGGATGACCTTGAACAATGGCTTCTTTTACTGAGCTTAAATTGAGCCTGGCTTTAATTTTGGGGCCTCCAGCTTTTCTGAGAATTCAATGGAGGCCAAACAACAGAAACAACAAACCAACCCAAACCTTCATGGTGGAGAGATCCATCCAGTGCCACATTGGATCAACTCTTGCCCTGAGTTGCCCTTTTGGATCCAAGGGCATGGCCTGGGTTCTAGATAATAGCTGCGTAGATCGCGTTAGTAAACAGAGCAATTGCATGATGATTACACGTTCCTGCAGACTCCAGGACTTAGTAATCACCCTCAGCACATATTCCGGTTTATAAAACAGAAATAATGATGAATGGACTTGGAAATTACATGGCACGTACCCTCGGCATCTCCTGCCAGTACCCGATACTTAGGCCATCATTAAATGGTCAGCCGTTTACTTGGTAAATAAAAGATACTTATATATTGGTGCCGGGAACATAAAGCACTATTAAAACAACAGGAGCGACATTTTTCCGAAAGGCTAAATACACAAATCCGCTGTGAGGGACCAGCTTGGTTCTGGCGATATGTTTTATTTTTATCTCTGACAGGAACTGCATAATGGAGCTGCTCTCTGTTCCATGCCTTTCCCATTAAGAGGGCCTGCAGACTGAGAGGTTTTTGTCCTGACTTAATTAATGATCTACTTAGAGCCAAGCTGCTGGGAGAGAAGAGGGTAACCAAACACTGGCTAAGCCTGCCCCAAGGAAGGCATATTTTTGGAAAGAATTTCTTCATGGAAAATGTATTTTTCTGACTAGAATTTGCCTAGGGTGAGCCAAAGTTAGCCAGGATTGCCTAAGATGACAAGATGGATGTTTCTAGAGCTCCAGAGTCCTTGTCTTGCTTCAGCACCCCTTCCCCCACAGACACCCTGACATTCATTTATTCAATCGTATTTACTGAGCTCTTACTGTGTGCAGAGCACTGTACTAAGCACTTGGGAAAGTACGATACAACAATAAAGAGTGATATTCCCTGCCCACAACAAATAGCCCAGCTAGACTAGAAGCTCCTTGATATCAGAGATCGTGTCTACTAAAACTACCGGACTCTCCCAGGCGCTTGGTACTGTGCTTTGCACAGAGTGCATACTCAATAAATACTACTGATTGATTGACTGGGCCTTAGGAGTCAGGGGACTCGATTCCAACACTCACCTGCTGTGTGAGCTTAAGAAAGCTACTCAGCTTCTCTGTATCTTGATTTACCGTTCTGCAAAATGGGGATTCAATTCATGTTCTCCTTCCCACTTAAGCTATAAGCTTCATGTGGAATGGGGACTGTGTCCAACCTGATTATCTTGTGTCGTTAGCGCTTGGAACATAGGGATGTGCTTAACAAATGCCACTATTATTATTATCATTATTATTATTGAATGCCTGCCCCCTTCATCCCTAGTTTTTTGACAATTGCCAAGTTTTCCACCTCCAAGCCCTTCCTTTCACCACATCAGAGTTTAGGCAGGAGGGTAGCAGGATGAGGGGAGCTGTGAAGCAACTGTCAAATGGGGGCCAATCAGGAGACACACAGGAGCACCCACTCTCACAGGCAAAAATTCTGTGTCTGCTTGGAGAGAAATTAACGGCTTTCGGCCATTCTGGAAGCTCTGCAACAAAATGAACTGCCACCCTGGCCAGGCTTGCTTTGGCTTGGTAAAATGGGAGTGGGACACAGCTGAGCAATTAAGAAAAATCTGAACTTGGGATTTGGTTTGAAATAGATGGTGAATTGTGTCCCTGGTGGGCAAGTGTCAACTGCAAGGGAAGGCTGCGTGGTCCGCTAGCCCAGCTGTGGACCTCGCACTGGCCACTGAGTGGGCAGCCTGTGCTTGGCTGCCTCTGGTGAGATGAATACAATTCATCCGGACACTGCCACCTGGCCCAGTCACGTCGGATCCCTGGGAGGTATCTGAGCCACTGATCTGATGGTGGGACTTTTAGGAGCGGACTCTCCTGGTCTGTGCTTAATAATAATAATAATAATAATAATAGGAGGCGATTCAAAAAGAACTGAACACAGCACAGGGCAGCCACTGTGTCAGGGGAAGCCATGAATCATGTTCGTGTTACCATTCAGCAGAGTCCCAGGAAATCGACAGGCAGAACAAGCCGTGAGCTAGGCATCCCTCAGCCCACGGTCTGGTGCATTTCCCATAAAAGGCTGAAGATGAAACCTTACTGACTATGGATTGATGTGTGTTGTGTGACAGGAGGGGTGCGTATTGAGCATTTGTCAGATTATAGAAATAACTGTGATAGTTTCATTACAAATTGGTTTTGATTACATGTTCATATATAACCTAATTGCTGAGTAATATCTTTTTTAAAGTGTTCAGTTCTTTTTGAATCACCCTGCATTCATGGTATTTGTTAAGCTCTTACTGTTTGCTAGGCACTGTATTAAGCATTAGGGGAGATACAAGATAATTAGGTAGGAGAAAGTCCCTGTCCCACGTAGGGCTCACGGTCTTAATCCCCGTTTTACATATGAGGTAACTGAGAGACAGAGAAGTTAAGTGGCTTGCCCAGGTCACACAGCAGACAAGTTGTGAAGCCAGAATTAGAACCCAGGTCCTTCTGATTCCCCGGCCCATGCTCTATCCACTAGGCCATGCTGCTTAATTGACCACTTCCTACGGGTGAGACCCACCTACCTGATAAGCAGCGTGCCTGGGGACAGAGCACATCTTGGGAGTAAGAAGGTCATGAGTTCTAATCCCAGCCCTGCCACTTGCTTGCTGTGTGACCTTGGGGAAGTCACTTCACTTCTCTGTGCCTCAGTTACCTCATCTGTAAAATGGGGATTAAGACTGTAAGCCCTATGTGGGACAGGGACTGTGTCCAACCTGATTAGCTTGTATCTACACCAGGGCTTAGCACAATGCCTGACACATAGTAAGGGCTTTACAAATACCATTAAAAGACAAACATTTTTTAATGTCCAATGCTTTAATTTTTGGCTCCAACCCTTACTTCGCCACAGATCCTGCCACCAAATTATGAGGCTCAAATGTAGAGCCTAAATTCCCCCAGGCCTGGGAGGGCTACATAACAGCTCTGGAGCAGAAAAGTGGAAGCTTCCCAGCTCTAGAGCAGAAGGGTGGAAACCTCCCAGCTCTGGAGCAGAAGGGTAGAGGCCTCCCATCTTTGGAGCAGAAGCTGTGGGAGTCTCCCAGCTCTGGAGCAGAAGGGCAGGAGTCTCTCATCTCTGGAGCAGATTTGGGCAGCCCCCTGAAGAATCCTGGGATCCCCCAAATCGGATACTTGTGCAAATGGCACGTGACATCATCACATTACGCTGATGACTGTAGTAAACACATGTCCCATCAGGTATATCTCCTTATCTGCTGTTCACAAGAGCTGTGAATGGCCACCCTAGGTAAATCATCATAAAACAGCATCTTCACAGGATTAAGTGTCTTGAGCATCGCAAAAATGTATTTAACTAGAAAGACAAGAAGTGTGTGGCCTTTGTTTCAGCTCTACAAGACTTTGCTTGGGCTGTTTTCAGTTTAGAAGGGGTCAAATTCAATTTGGAGAACAGGGTGAAGGCAAACTACGTTCTCTAGCTACCATCTCACCAAGAACAAACAGATCACAGTATTATTGATTTCTCGAGTCAGACAAACACTTCATTGCCTTCATTTCCTTGGCACAAGAGGGTGACCAAACGTGAGGTCTTGGAACCCACTCAGTCTCTTAGTACTGAAACATTGCTTGTCACAACACAATTTCACGAGATGGAGCACGTGTGGGGAATGGATGGTGACAGCCCACCCAAACAGATGCTATATTGCCAACTGAAGTAGGGCGACGGCAGAGTTGTCAGAAGAATTGATTTAAAGATTCCGTAAAGTACAACCTCCAATAATGCTGCAGAGCTTGCTGAGTATCAAGAGTGACAGAAAGATGCCAATCAGGAGCAGGAACACTCTTCTTAAGCAAAGCTTTCGGACAGATGGCAAGCTCAGAAACCAACAAACCTGGAGCCAGTTAGTCAATCCTATTTAATGAGCACTTTCTGTGTGCATTATGCTGTCTTAAGTGCTTGGGAGAGTACAGTATAAAGTTAACGCTAAGTACAGTGCTCTGCATATAGTAAGCACTCAATAAATGCGATTGAATGAAAGAATAGACACATTCCTTGCACACTGGAATGGCCAAAGCTGCCAACTGGAAAACTGTCTTCATGAAAGGGCAAGAAGGAAGGACTCTGGGCTTCGAATAGGTCATCTCAGTTACCCCCTCCCAGCCGCATAATGATCGTGGTCAGTAGCAGCATCTTCAAATTCTACAGAAAGCCATATAGAAACAAGAGTGTCCATTTCAGGGGGAAAAAAAAGAGCCCAAAATGAATTTCACATGTGTCTACAAAGCAAATGGCTGTAACAATCTCCAAATGCTGCCCTCTTTCTTTTGTGTCTTATCCACCCCTCCCACGCCCACTACAAACCAGATGAGGAGAAATTGAGCTTTGAAAATGGAGGGTAAAACTGGCAGAATCCTGAACCTTCTAAGCCAGGATGTCTGCCTGGTGGGCAGGTGCCACTGTTATTTTCATAGCTCTAGGGATAGCCCATACAAACTATTTGAAGTAACAAATGCCAGACCCCAAACAATTTGTGGGGAACATTCTTCCTTTATGAATAATAAAGAGCCCTTTCTTTGAGAGCCGCACATTTTATTAGCCCTGGTTTTGAGGGAAAGCATGCTTCTTCAGATTTCTTTGAGCTGATGGATGGCTTCGGGGCATGTCTTTCAGGGAAACTGATTCATCTGCTCTGTCTAGCTGGGAATCGCACACCTGTGTCCCAAGATGACTTCAGCAAACGGAGAGATGAAAAGCAAAGTTTTTACTTCAGGAATCCATCCCGATTCTTTAGCCATTCATGTGGTTAAGGGGCTCAAGTATAATTATGGTCTGCGGGCAGTCGGCTGGGGCATGGTAGTGAGATGAGTCCCCACGGATAGAACCATCTCAGCCCAGGCTGTTTCCAAGTGTCTGGGGAGCTGGAGAATGCACACTGGATTTTCCTCAATTTCCAACTTGAGGACATCCAGGCTTGTAGCATTCCCCGCTTGCTGTTTCAGTCCTTGCAGCAGAAAGGAATTGGGACATCTGTTGAAGACAATCATAGTGGTATTTGTTGAGTGCTTACTTTGGGCTAAGCACTGTAGTAAGCACTGGGGTAGCTACCAGATCATCAGGTCAGTTAATCAACTGAATTTATTGAATGCTCTCTTTGCAGAGCACTGTACTAAGCACTTGGGAGAGTACAGTAGAGTTGGGAGACACATTCCCTGCCCTCAACAACCTTACATTCTAGAAAGGGGACAAATATTACTGTAAATGAATAATTTATAGATATGAACATAAATGCCATGGGGCTGAAGGTGGGGCAAATAACTGCCCAAAGGGCACAGATCCAAGTGCAGAAGTCTTGACTTGTACAGAGACACAGGAAATCAGTAGAGGGTTTTGAGAGGAAGAGAGATGTGGGCCAAAGAAAGCCAGGAAGTCAATTTAGGGTGTACATATAATGTCAACTGAGAGAGGTTGGGAGGCTGGCAAGGAGGTTAATAACCAGACCTTGTATCAAGGTGGGAGTACTTTGGGTGGAGAGGAAGGGGTGGATCCAGAACTTGCTATGCAAGAAGAACTGGCAGGATTTGGCTATAGACTAAGCTAGAGGTTAGAGGTGAGAGTTCAGGACAAGTTTTGATCATTGGTTTGGCTCCTGGCTGCGTTGATCATTAATGTTAGTTGTTTGTGCATAAAAATTAAAATGACTCGTGGTTGATACATTTTATTTCGAACCACCCCAAGCCCCTAATACTTTTTCCCACAGCAGTACAATTTTCTTTTCCTTCCTTTTCTGCTAATAAAGGAAGCCAACCCTCCTTTCCGCTGACCCTCTCGGTCATCCTCTCACCTGACGGTCTAGCTCATCCTCATTTCTCCCAGCGGCTAAGTCCAGTTTACTCTCCTGCCGTCATGGACGTATTCCCGGCCCTCCTATGGTGTCCAAAGGCTTTCCCACCTAAAACCACCAAGCAGCCAGAGCCATTCGCCTGCCACACTTACACCAGAGACCGGCAGGCGGGTCCTCCTGGGGAAACCAGAGCTGTGGAAAGTAGCAAGTGAGGTGGATGGTGACTCAGTGTTTAGTCTGTGTATTTCACTGGAATTGTCTGAGCTCCAAAAGCTTCACTAAGTGGTGCAGAGTAGAAGCAGAGCAGATGCAAGGACTTTAGAAGAATCAATCAATCAGTCAATCGTATTTATTGAATGCTTACTGTGTGCAGAGCACTCTACTAGGTGCTTGGGAGAGGAACAGAGAAGCCAGCAGAGATGTGAAGGAGGAGGTCATTTCAGTTGGTTCTACACTGCCATGGAAGAGAGGAGAATGCATTGTTTAGGAGGGCCATTCAAGCACATGACAGTGTCTACCTCGGGCTGGCTGTGGTCAAGTGGAAAGGAAATCCAGATTGGAATGCATGACACTAATGTGAGGCAGTTTGGCAAGGAAACACGATTGCTAGTGGACAGTTCAAAAGGAGTCTAAACAATTTGCAGCCTGTTGGAGGAGAGAGCGGCTGGGACCGCCTAGAAGAAAACATGAGCTGCCATTTATTTTGGCCAGACCCCCCACCTAGAATCGAGATCTCCTCGTTGCTCACAGAAGATAAAGTGAAGATGTCCCACATCTCTTCCACGAAGGAGTAGAAAAGAAAACAACAGAAACATCTGCTCCTCTTCCCAGGATCAAAATCCAAATGGCTCATGTGTGATTCCACTGCCTCCCAACTTTTATGAAAACAAAATTAAGTGCTGGGGTTTACAATACCCCAGAGATAGCTCAAAGCATTTGATACAGAGATGGCCCATCCAAGGACAACTTATCCCCTGAAAAAGTAGCGAAGAGAACCAAGGGGGTCAAAGAGGAGGGAAAGGGAGACAGGACTTTTGATTTAACACCTTGGACTTCTAATTTAACACCTCACCCCCTTGTACTTAGGAAGGGAGTTGTTTGCCCCTTAATTACACTGTCAACTTCTAGGACATTCACTCAGCCTTCTTTCCTTGTCTTACTCTGTGCTGAGCACACTGCCAACACTCAACAAATCATAAATAATGATTAAAGAATGACTATCTACTGTATGTAAAATAAATCAATAAATCAGTCTAATTAGAAGTGCCCTTCTCTAACTAGAAGGCAGGGCAGCACAGCAACATAGGAACAGATGTTCCATGCATATAGCTGTTTCCAACCATGAGCTTTAAACAATATTCAGATTAAATTGAGCGTTCATAATTATATTTTCCCTAATGTTATTGTTAGGTCTGGTTTTTCTTTCGTTGCCTTCTTGTAATTCCCAGCTGCTAATTTCCCAGTCACTTCAGACTGTATATCATTTGCTACAGACTGGGGAGTCCAAGATGGACCTTAAAGCAGATTAATTAATCAGTGGTATTTATTGAGAACTCACTGTGTGCAGAGTCCTGTACTAAGTAAGCACTTGGGGGAGTACAATAGAACAAAATAAGCAGGCCTGTTACCTGTCCATAATGAGTTTAGAGTGAAGAGCTTTGCTATTGTTCTTGTCTGTCCGTCTCCCCCGATTAGACTGTAAGCCCGTCAGAGGGCAGGGACTGTCTCTATCTGTTACCGATTTGTACATTCCAAGCGCTTAGTACAGTGCTCTGCACATAGTAAGCGCTCAGTAAATACTACTGAATGAAATGAATGAATGAATGTTCAACTGCCACCCAGGTGCGCCCGAACAATTCAAAGATTAAAACTCAAACACAGGGAAGGTTTCACCCACAAAGAAACCAGATATTGATGAGATTTATCTTCTTATAGATGTGTGGATCACTGCCATTACCATTTCTAGTAAAGAAAAATTAACGCTTTATAATGTTAGCTTTTGTTAAGCGTTTACTATGTGCAGAGCACTGTTCTAAGCGCTGGGGTAGATACAGGGTAATCAGGTTGTCCCACGTGCAGCTCACAGTCTTCATCCCTATTTTACAGATGAGGTAACTGAGGCACAGAGGAGTTAAGTGACTTTCCCACAGTCACACAGCTGACAAGTGACAGAGCTGGAATTCGAACCCGTGACCTCTGACTCCCAAGCCCGGGCTCTTGCCACTGAGCTACGCTGCTCCTCTAGATTCAGCTGTGGAACGTTTTACTCCTACAAACTGGCAGACACACAGCTGTAGTGTGGGCTAGTATTCATACTCATACCCTTTGGGAATTTGGTATTCACCCCATCCTCAGACCCCCAGCACTTATGTACCTATGTGTAAATTCTTTATTTGTAGTCATGTCCGCCTCCCACTCTAAACTGTAAGCTTGGGCACAGAAGTATCTACCAACTCCCTTGTTTTGTACTCTCCCAAATTCTTAGCACAGTACTCTGCACAGAGTTAAGTGCTCAGTGCATTGATAGTATACCCCTGAATCAGAGCCTGGTACCCTAATGTCAGTTTTGGGTGGTTTTTTAAATTTTTTTAACACACTGATCTTGAAACTGGAAGCAAATGTGAGCCTTCCCATTTATTTTTAAGTAATGAAGTAAAGGAAAGCCAAAGTAACCGTAAAGAGATTAATGAAGAGAGGTCTGGCAAGAACTCTGAAGCAAAGAGGTGGTGTTTGCATTAGAAAAAGGAGCTTTGATCTCTTAGAATAAAAATGGTAGACAACTCGGGAAGATAACATTGGTTTGGTAGTCCAGAAACCTGAGTTTTAGAGCACCCCTGGCTTCCTGAGCCATTCTCATCTAGTCACTGCATTTCTTTGGGCCTTTGTATATAGTATCAAAGTCCCCGTCTCCAAGTCCCCGTCTCCAACTGCAAAAGAAGCAATGTGTTCTCAGAATCGAATGTTACCCTGTATCTTGGGAGCTCACCCGCCCATCCGTTTAGACTAGAAAAGGGAATTTAAAAGTTATTTAGTAATAAAGTAAATATTAAGGGCATTTATTAAGGGCCTACTGTCTGCTGAGCACAGGGGTAGATATAAGAGATTGGACACTGTTCCTGTCCCACCCGGGGCTCACAATACATGATACCCCACTTAATGGATGAGGAAACTGAGGCCCAGAAAGGTGAAGTGATTTGCCCAGGGTCACATTCAGAAACCAGTGGCAAAGTCCCATGCTCTTTCCACCAGTGTAAATAACAATAATAATAATGATAGTGATGGCATTCATTAAACACTTGCTATGTGGCTAGCACTGTTCTAAGCACTGACATAGATACAAGGTAATCACGTGGGGCTCACAATCTTAATCCCCATTTTACACATGAGATAACTGAGGCACAGAGAAGTTAAGTGACTTGCCCCAAATCACACAGCTGATAAGCGGTGGAGCTGGGATTAGAACCCACGACTTCTGACTCTCAAGCCCATGATCATTCCACGAAGCCACACTTCTTCTCTAAAGAGACCAGATCTACAAGTTCCGGCAGCTACTCGACCAAGTCATCATTCACCACCTTCCTGCGTGCCCTGAAATGCCTACCGGGGGCCAGGGCCATCTCAAGACGACGGCTCACGGAGGCCTCCTAGACCAAGAGGGGGGTCCAGGTCCCACCCTGAAGGCTTAGGAAACTCTCTGAGAAGGCTCCACAGTCTGCTGGGTGCAGAAACTAGAGCTGAAGTTGAGGTCTCAGCCTCTGACACCAGGATCTTTTCAGGGAGGCCGTTCACCAACCTTTCATCTGCTGGGCAGTGAACCGTCAATCAGCCAATCAATCGATGGCATCCACTGAGTGCTTACTATGGACAGAGCACTGTGTTGCATCCCCTGTCCCCTCTCCGGGGAACTGAGGGGAGGGAGGGTCACAAAGTGGTGTCCGATATACTTGAGGGTCGCCAGTGGCCACTCTGGTTTCTTTAGTCCCTGCAGATATCAGAGAATAGGGGGTAGTGTCCTTTTGTACCTTTTAAGCACTTGATATTCACCCCACTCTCAGCCCCACAACATTTATATACATATCCGTAGTTAATACTGAAGGTTGTCTTTCCCAAATGTAAGCTCCTTGTGGAGAAGGATAGTGTCCATCAACTCTCTTATTTTGTGCTTTCCCAAGCGTTTAGTACATTGCTCTGCACACAGTAAGTGCTCAATAAATACCATTGATTGATGGATACGTGCTCATTGAATACCACTGATTGATGGATTGATTTGTCACCGGGCTGTCCTCCAAAACTGGGTTTTGGAAGAAAGTTCTGCATGACTTGGACCCAGCCCTCAGATCTGGTGGTCACAGGAGGGAGACGTGTCAAGCTCTGGATGGTTTGAGGTCTCCTTTGACGCGGGTAGCAGGGATGAAATTCCCTGCACCTGTCTCTAGGAGTTGCTGGGACAACAACTGTTTATTCACAATCCCAACCCAACACCTCAGGCTTAGTCGGGACCTACACTCTCAAGGGCCTTTGTGGGCCTAGCCAGGATTGGATTTCAGTCCCCCAGAACACTTGTTAAAGGCCCTTTGGACTCTATATTCGCTCCAGCTACTGGGGGCCCTGTTTAGGAATTAACAATAATAATAATAATGATAATAATGTTGGTATTTGTTAAGCACTTCCTATATGCAGAGCACTGTTCTAAGAGCTGGGAGAGATACAGGGCCATCAGGTTGTCCCACATGAGGCTTACAGTCTTAATCCCCATTTTATAGTTGAGGGAACTGAGGCACCGAGAAGTGAAGTGACTTGCCCACAGTCACACAGCTGACAAATGGCAGAGCAGGGATTCGAACCCATGACGTCTGACTCCCAAGCCCGGGCTCTTTCCACTGAGCCATAATGACACAACTGCTATCTCCTTGGTCATCCACTCTGGCTAAGAGTTGTGGACAGAAGTCGCTTCCTTAATCCAGAAGACAATAGTGTTTCTCATAAAACTCAAAGAAACAATCCGAATGGGATAGAAAAAAAAGAGGCCCTAATTTCTGCTCCTTTTGCTACCATCTGCTTGGCCTCCTCTGCTCCCGAGACATGTGACTGGCTCTGTTAGCAAAAGATGCCGCAACAGAAATCCAACCACTGCTTGGCCCACACTAGGAATGTGCAGCCGTCATGTTTAATGTGCCTCTCCCTTTTGTGCTTTGGTTTGTCCAGGTCCAGCTGGCTGCAAGAGTGAGCAATAATAATAATTGTGGTATTTCAGTGCTTGTGATGTGTCAAACACTGAACTGGGAGCTGGGGTAGATACAAGACAACCAGGTCAGACACAGTCCCCATCTCAGATGGGGCCCACCATCTGAGTAGAAGGAAGAATGGGAAATGAATCCCCATTTTACAGGTGAGGAAACTGAGGCATAGAGAAGTGAAGGACTTGCCTAGGTAAGAGAGTGAGCAAGTGGCAGAGCCAGGAGTAGAACCCAGGTCCTCAGACTCCCAGGGCTGCACTCTTTACTCTTGAAACAGTGCGGATTAGTGGAACCATCATGGGCTTTGGAGTCAGAGGTCGCGGGTTCTAATTCCGGCTCCGCCACTTATCAGCTGTATGACTTCGGGCAAGTCATTTAACTTCTCTGTGCCTCAGTTACCTCATTTGTAAAATGGGGATTAAGACTGTGAGTCCCACGTGGGACAACCTGATTACCTTGTATCTACCCCAGAGCTTAGAACAGTGCTTGACACATAGTAAGTGCTTAACAAAGTCCATCATTATTATTTACACTAGGCCATGCTGCTTCCCAGAGGGAAGTGATGATTTTTCTGGTACCCTGAGTAGACCCCACTCAAGAAGGAGGAAAATACCTTGATATTAGTAATCGTATTTATTACGCGCTGGAAAAGAAGACACAGGCAGAAATTAGAAACGGTGCTAGGCCCTTGAGGGGCTCATAATCGAAGAACATAAAGGCAGAGAGTAGACTGGCACAAATACGTAGTGAGAGGTTTAATTAGCAGGGACTCAGCTAAGCCTCATTTCGGGTGACTACTTGCTTAGTTTTCAGCTGGTCTGCCCCCATGGCCAGTACTGATGTGGAACGAGATGACTTTCTGTTGGGTATTTTTATTTTAAGTGCCAGAATCCCACATTTTAAGTGCCAGAATCCCACACATCAGGTGGCCCCCGTGTTCACAGGGACCCGGAAGAAGAATGTGATAACCCTGGGACGAGGGCAGACTTGAAGGGTGCTCTCAGAGACCGGCTCTAGTTTCTGCAGATTTCAGCCAAGATGAAGCCACTGTATTACATTACAGAACCTGTGAAATACTACTACTAATAATAATAATTGTGGTATTTGTTAAGTGCTTACTATGAACCAGACACTGTACTAAGTACTGGGTGGATACAAGCAAATCAGATTGGACACAGTTCCCGGTCCCACATGGGCCCACAGTCGCAGTCCCCATTTCACAGATGAGGTAACTGAGGCACAGAGAAGTGAAGTGACTTGCCCGAGGTCACACAACAGGCACGTGGTGGAGCTGGAATTAGAACCCAGATCCTCCAACTCCCAGGCCTGTGCTCTTTCCACTAAGCCATGTTGCTTCCAATCGCATACTGTAATTCTCATCCTTGTACCGCTTCCCAGTGTTTAGTACAGAGCTATTCACGCATCAGGCCCACAGTGAATTTACAGCCTAAAGGAGGAGAAATAATAATATTCTTTGAGAGTCTAATGTGTGAAGCAGCATGAGTTTCAGCGCCAGAGGACCTGGGTTCTAATCCCTGATCTCTTATTTCCATACTGTGTGGTCCTAGGGAAGTCACTTAACTTCCCGGAACCTCAGTTTCCTCACCTGTAAAATGGAAATTTCAAACCTTGTTCTCCCTCCTTCTTAGACTGTGAGCCCCATGTGGGCAAGGGATTGCTCTGACTTGATTATCCTGTACCTACCCCAGCACTTAGTAGAGTACATGGCACATAGTAAGAACTTAAATGCTATTATTAATATTAATGCCATGAAGTGTTCTAGTCACTTTTGTAAGATCTACTAAGATAATTTAGAGTATTTCATGTTGTTCCCTGTATTTCTGTTGACACTACAAAGATCAGTCCTACTGGGCTACATTTTAGCGTGAAGCCTCAAAGTGATTCGGAGTGCAAGATTAATTTTTTTTTTCAGGAGTCTGTCCAGATGGACTGGACTATGATCTTGCCAGCAAGCGAGAGCATTAAGATATCCCGCGTTTTACACAGTCAGCTTTCTCACCCTTTCACTTGAATGTGGGGATTACAGTGACATCCTTGGATTTCCTCGGTGAAATTTCAGAAGGCATTTCCTCTGAGACTCGTGTGTGGAAGAACAGTCCATCTAGCGTTCTTGCCTTCCACTTTTTTTTATAGGCTTGAGACCACTGGTAATTTCCTTAAAAATCAGAGTGAACAGTATGCCTTTATATCTTGGCAGGATCCCTGTGCTTCAGAGGGCCTCGTTTCCAGCAGTAAAATGGCCGTTTGGAAGATCACTGATTCGATGGTGCCAACTCAAGAGTATACCTGCAGAAAGTCCTGACCTTTTTCTTCAAGGTACACCATCACTTCTCTCCTCTTATCTGTTCTCTTCAACCAACAAACCCCAGCTCACATTCTTTGCTTTTTCTATACTCACCTTCTTAACAGGCCTGGCTCTCCACTTTTCTTGCTCACCTGTGATGATATTAGATCTATCTTCCTTCTTTAGGGGTGTCATAGTAGTGTTGATGGAGCTGTATCACTTGTACAGTGATACTGAAAATAATACAGTAATAATAATTAGGAATGGCATTTATCAAGCCCTTACTATGTGTCAAGTACCGTACTAAGCCCTGAGGGTGATACAATCAGATCAGATACTGTCTTTGCTCCACATGGGGCTCACAGACTAAAGGGGGAGAGAGAACGGCTGGCTATTCAAACTTCATTTCACAGATGGGGAAACTAAGGCACAGAGAAATTAAGTGACTAGCTCAAAGTCACAGAGCAGGGAAGTAGAGAGCTGGGATCAAAACCCAGGTCTACTGAATCGAACGTCTGTGATCTTTCCACTAGGTGATACTGCTTCACTCCTTAATCGATGGAGGTCAACAATGCCCTGGATTTCTTTGGGTTTTTTATCGGAAGAAGGGCAACACTGTGTTTTTTATTTATGCTATTGATTAAGTACTTAGTATGTGCCAGGAACTGGAGTAGATAGAATCTAAAGAGATTGGGCACAATTCAAGTCCCACGTGGGGATCAGTCTTCATTCATTCAATCATATTTATTGAGCGCTTACTGTGTGCAGAGCACTGTACTAAGTGCTTGGAAAGTACAATTCAGCAACAAATAGAGACAATCCCTGCCCACAACAGACCATGTTACAAATGAGATTAACTGAGGCACACAGAAAGTTAAGTGATTTGCCCAAGTTCACACCGCAAACAAGTGGAGCAGCCAGATTTAGGATTCAGGTCTTCCAACTCCCAGGCCCATGCTCCTTTGACTGGGCCTCGCCGCTCTTTTTGGAAGCAGGCTCTCGATTCTTTCAGATGGGCCCAGCTGCACCATTAAAATTCCACTTGCTGTCAGAGCCAGTCTGTTTGGTCCCAGAGAGAGGTTTGGGGCCAAAATGGTTCACTGCTATGAGAACGATGACAGTGGAAATGGTCTACTGGAGCATGTCTCGCCTCCATCTTCGTACATGCCTCCCCATTGGCCAGTCTGGTGTGGGAGGCCTTACGGCTGTCAGTGGGCCATCTATCACTGAATTATTTACATTCTGAAGACTGCTCAGAGGCACGGACAGAACAGTTAAGGCCAGTTGTCCAAAACTCCCGGCGCCCTATTGAAAACCCCTCTAGCCCAGGTGTTTCAGAAGCCTTGCCAGTTCTTCTGGGCTGGCCCTTGCAGACTCTTCCTCGTGCCAAGGCACACTAACCTCAACAGCTCAGGTGTGGTGCCAGCGGGGATGTGGCAGGTGTGCCTCTGGGAAGCCATTGGGTCGTGCTGATTGTCCCCGCATCACAGTCTGATCCCATATTCCACTTAGAATAACAGCATGGCATAAGGGTTAGAGCATGGGCCTGGGGGTTAGAAGGTCATGGGTTCTAATTCTGGCTCCACCACTTGTCTACTGTGTGGCCTTGGACAAGTCACTCCGCTCCTCTGGGCCTCAGCTGCGCAATGGGATTGAGACTGTGAGCCCCACGTGGGACAAGGACTGTGTCCAAACCAATTTGCTTGTATCCACCCTATCGCTTAGAACAGTGCCTGGCACATGATAAGCACTTAACAAATACCACAATTATTATTATTATTATTGTTATAAGTCTCGGGCCATGAAGGCCACTGAAATTGAAAAAGCAGCCAAAGGGCACACCACACTTGCATCGGGTAGACATAGTGCTTGTTTACTTCGCCTTACTGTTTCTGCAAGACCTAATAATTTTACTGTTGTAATTATAACACAGTGCGCTAATACAAATGATCCCCTAAGTGGAGGTCCAACTCAAATAAGATCATGATAATCACAGCCTGGGTTGCAATCACTGGGTAGTGTATTCGGCTGTGGTTTGACAGAGGGCCAGGCAATAGTCAAATAATCAAACTGCAGATGTTGGAATAGTAAATCTGCTTAAATTTAAACAGTGGCAAAAGTCCAAACAACAGGGGAAATAAGGGTTGGTGGGTGAGGGCGTGGGGAAGAGAGGTCTTACATTATGTTGAAATTTCCCCCTCCGCACCAACTCCTTGTTAACCAGCTCCATAAAGTATGTAGACATGAAAACAAATAATAGTATTGTTCATTCTCGGGACGGAAGCCAGACTGTGCTCGTGGGTCCCACTGACCTAGATTAAACATCCCTCTCAATATCGATGACATTCACTTTGTATCCTTAGCTATGATAGGCCAAGCTGTACTTCCAAGTCACTCTTCATCAACAGAACAATAGGCTCCTGGCACTTTCAACACCTGAACAGCCATCTGGCCATAGACCATGGAGAACGTAAACCACAGAGAACGTAAATTCAGTTCTATGGCAGTGGCCCAGCCCTGAGAGCTACATGGATGAAGACACAGGAGCAAGGATACAAGTAACCTAGAGGAGGCATACTAGTCATTCTGAAGGACATGGTGGACTACGGATTCCAAGTCTTCTTCAGAACTTCTAAGTTTCTTCTCCAGGAATTTCCCCGTGGAACTTTCGATTTTGAAAGAAACTCCATGGAAAAAGGGGTTCCCCTTTCCCACCACAAAGTCCCCACCTCCCAGTCATGACAAAGTGCAAGTTGCCCTTCACTGAGGAATGATTTGTCTGAGATTCTTATAAAAAAAAAAAGTCAGAAGGGAGTAGTGCTGATTGGTGCTTTTGAGATATGTCTGTGGAGTAATGGAGGATGATAACATAGAAACATCTTACCAAGTGGCTCAAAGAGCTATCTCACACTAAATTCTTGTTCCCCATTGCACCAAGGATTTTCACAGAACCCCTTCCTGCATCCCACTATATTTTCTATGGAAAAAGTTGTGATCCATCAATATTGAGCTTTTACTCTGTGCAGAATACTGTTCTAAGTGCTAGTGAGAGTACAACCGAGTTAATAGAAATTAATCAATGGTATTTATTGAGCAGTTACTGATGAATTCCCTCCCCACAAGGAATTGACAGTGTAGAGAGACCCTTAAGGTCTACAGTCAGTAAGAACAAATCCCTGCCCTCCAATGCTTTACAATCCACCTTAGGAAGCCCGTACAAGGAGACCATCAGTCTCATTCATTTAACAACCATGGCTGATATTTCGGTCACTCAATCATATTTATTAAGTGTTTATTGTATGCAGAGTACCGTACTAAGTGCTTGGGCGAGTACAATATAACAGAGTTGAGGACACACTCCCTGCCCACAATGAGCTTACAGTCTAGAGGGGAAGACCCACATTAATATAAATAACCGATATGTACATAAGTGCCTGTGGGGCTGAGAGGGAGTGGGTGAATAAAGGGAGGAAATCATGGAGATGGAGAAAGGAGTGGGAGAAGAGGAAATGAGGGCTTAGTCAGGGAAGCCCTCTTGTGCCTTCAATAAGGTTTTGAAGGTGGGGAGAGTAACTGTCTGTCCTCAGATATGAAGAGGGAGGGCACTTCAGGTTCTTACAGGAGGTGGGCGAGAGGTCAGCGGTGAGATAGACGAGATGGAGCTACAGTGAGTATGTTGGCAATAGAGGAGAGATGTGCAGGCTTTATTGTAGTAGGAGAGCAGTGAGGTGAGGAAGGAGGGGGAAGGTGACTGAAATTTTTGAAATTTTGGATGGACTTCCTGTCATGATAATGTTGATTTGGGCTCTGATGTTTCCTGGGTGACATTTTCTATATTTCAAACAAAACCCATTTTGGGAAGAAGGGTTTCTAGCAGAGAACCTTGAAGACATGATGATTCTATGACACTTTTGTTTACTTTTTTACTTAGTATACACCAAATTTACGCAAAAGCAAGAGACCTTAAAGAATACAAATAGTTGGAGAGAAAAATAGAGGAAAGAGAAATTTGAACTAGAAATAAGGAATTGAAAGAGTAGGCTATTAAAGCAGAGTGACTGGCACTTCTCTCAGAAAGATCTCTTCAGAAAGATGTTGCTGTGTTTATTGTTTGGGTCTTTGAAAGAGATGCAGTGTGTTTGAACTTCACTGAGTGCTGGGAGCCGAAATCCGTACCAGGAGTAGATAAACAAATGAAGTGTGTTTTCCTTTGGAGGATGCATAAGCCCCCACCATTGCCGTGACATTTGAAGTGATGTTATAAGCTCCTTTAGGAAAGTAAAGCTCCATATGTTCCTTTGACAACCCAAGGCAAACAGAAGGGATGGGTTTCAGTTGCTCTATTTAATTCCGATTATCGGCCTGTCATGTGAGGTGACAGGAGGTCTGTTTAAAAAGAGAAGACCCTTGACAGGACTGAAAGATAATTGAAGGGGAAGCTTAATGTTCTGAGCATGGCCTAGTGACAAGAGCATGGGCAAGTCACTTCACTTCTGCTGACTGACCTGGGGCAAGTCACTTCACTTCTCTGTGCCTCAGTTTCCTCATCTGTAAAATGGGAATTAATAATAATAATAATGGTATTTGTGAAGCACTTACTATGTGCCAAGCACTGATTAAGACTGTGAGCCCCATGTGGGACAGGGACTGTGTTTAACCTGATTACCTGGTATCTACCCCAGGGCTTAGAACAGTGCTTGGCACTTAGTAAGTGCTAAATAAATACTATTATTGCTATTATTCTTATTAGTAATAATTATTATTGTTTATTTTGGTGGACCAAATAGCATCCTTTCTACCGAGATGTTCAGTGCAATCCCCCATCCCCCTAGATTAAAACCTTCTTGAGGGCAGGGATCATGTCTACGAACTCTATTCTATTTCACTCTCTCGCACGCTTAGTACAGTGTTGGACACAATGAAAGCATACACTCAATTCCATTGATTGATTGATATATCAGAGATTAATTGACCTCCCAGAATCACCCCTGCCCCAGCCCACATACCAAACAGTACTGCAATAAATAACACTGAATTTGGGGGTTTTCATCCTGAAATCATGTGACTCTCTATCTCTCTGGAAAACGGGTTCCGACTTCCTGCTCAGGGCAGGCCCAGAATAAAGCAGCTCAGAGGTTTCAACATCGACCTTTCCCCACCAGCAGAAGGAGTTATCCGCATATCTAGGCCCCAGGCGGCGGTAGGAGAGTGAGACAGCCCACTGACTCAAAGCCCAGACCCATTGCTCACAAGACAGAGTGTCTGGTTGCTCCCCCTCACTCTTTCTCACTTCCTTTGAAATAGATAACGACTGTTATTTCAGCCCTAAACACCCCGGGAATAAACACATTAGCAGCAATAAATCTGGGCTGAGAAAAACTCCTTGTAAAACGCTGAACGAGCCTTTCCTCACGAAGTCATCTCCCACTGAATCGGTGCCAAGCCAGCTTTTTTGACCTCACCTATATTTCTCTCTCCCAAACCGGGAGTGGCCTTTCTATTGCAGCCAGGAAGTTCGCATAGAACCGCTTTAGTGTCCTTTGCTTTCCCCCCTCAAAACACCCCCAGTCCGGAATCTCTCTCTTGGTGGGCAGATCGTGCGAGCTGATGACTCAGCTGAGCTTCCTCTGCTTCTGTCATCAGCCAGGAGAGTGATAAAAATAGCAGAGCCAGAGCCTCTCTGGCCCAGGGAGCAGGCTCTAGAGGTGATGCAAGGCACCTATTATGGGTGACGCATAGTTTTTAACTTGCTGAGGTGGGGGCGGAGAGGAGATGGAGGGGGCGGTCATCCATCCTCCCAGTTCAAAGCAGACCACTCTGTAGGTTGCCAGCTACCAGACAGTCCAAACGGGAGAAGTAAATTTGACGGCTGTCTGGGTCAGGAAGCCCGATAGGATCAGGGTTTTCTGTATGGCTTACATCAGCCCTGCAAACAAGTACAAAAGCTTGGCTTACCCACAGAAATGTTGGATCTGGCTGCCTCCCTTCCTTCCCCAGCCCTCCCTCCCACCCTACCCCAACTTCTCAGGTGGCAAAATCTGGGAGCCTGGTTCTCCCCTCAGGGAGACTGACACAATTCGGGAAGAGACAAAGGACAGCAATCCTAAATATGTCTTTAAAGGGAGCAAGACATCTAAGGAGCAGTTCTTCACTTGAATGACGATGCAGCTCATGTTCAAAGCCTAGTTGAGGGTCCCTGTGCGTGTTTTTTGGGGGGTGTTTTTCCAAGTAAGTCTGTCACCAACACTGTAGCCACCACATTTCTCCCTCTCCCCTGATTCCCTGTCATATAATAATTGTGGTATTTGTCAAGCACTGTTCTAAGCTCTGGGGTAGATACAAGTTTAGGTCCAAAGCAGTCCCTGACCATAATGACCCATAGTAGGCTCACAGTGTAGGTAGGAGGGAGAATAGGCAGTGAAACCCCATTTTACAAATGAGGAAACTGAGCACAGAGAAGGTGAATTGCCCAGTGGTACACAGCAGACAAGCAGCATAGGTGGGATTAGAACCCAAGTCCTCTGAGTCCCAGGCCCATGCTCCTTCCACTAGTCAGTCAGTCAGTCACTTTTATTGAGCACTTACTGGGTGCAGAGCACAGTACTAAGTGGTTGGGGAAGAACAATGAAACAATAAGACACATGACCTGCCCACAATTAGTTTAAGGTCTGGTGGGGGTGGGGGAGGCAGACATTAATATAAATAAATAAATGACAGATATGCACGTAAGTAATGTGGGGCTGAGAGTGGGAATGAATAAAGGGAGCAAGTCAGATGCAGAAGGGAATGGGAGAAGACGTAAGGCAGGCTGAGTCTGGGAAGTCTTGGAGATGTGCCTTCAATAAGTCTTTGAAGGAGAGGAGAGGGAAGAGTTGCTTCGGAGAGATGCAAATTGTGAGAGTAGGGAGGGGGCAGTAACCCAGCAGTTAGCCCTCTGGGAACAAGGGAAGGGGTGGAGGGAAGTTGTCCCCTGGACATTATTTGCAAGACTAGTGAATGCTTATCTGATTGATCCAGAAATAAGTAGACCTGATCTGATATGTTATTGCCAAGGAAAGTCCAAGTTCCCCTGCGTCGGTAAGAAGTTTCCCAGCTACCCCTGTCCAGTTCTCAGATTCTCTCCTTTACTCAGTCCCACTGAGAAATCTTCGCCTCATTTTTCACCTCTGAGGCTGCTGGAGATGTTTAGGAGACCCCAGCTCTGCCTTTGCACTGTGGAGTCTTGGCAGCCCTGCAAAGAGCAGTTGAGCAAGGAAGAAGCAGTGTGACCTAATAGATAGAGCAAAGGCCTGTGGAGAGGCAGGAGGCCTGAAAGGCAGGAGACTTGAGTTCTGAACCTGGCTCCACCACGTGCCTGCCCTGCAACTTTGGATAACTTCTCTGTGCCTCCGTTTCCTCATTTGCGAAATAGGGATAAGAAACCTGTCCTCCCTTCACTTAGACTGTGAGACCCAGGTGGGACAGAAACTATGTCCAATCTGTTTAGAGTGAATCTTTCCCAGGGCTAAGTACACTGCTTGACATGTGGTAAGTGCTTAACAAGCACCACAATTATTGGAAGGACCTGATTCATTCTCTCATCGTTGGTTGGAATTCTGTAATGCAGGGGAGGAAGTTGGAGTGAGCTCATGACTCACCGGGATCGGTGTGCTGGATTTATGGAAACCTTCCCCAACAACCTGGAGGTCTTAGTCAAGAGTACGTGGCTAGTTTGGGGCCTGACTACAGTCTTTGTGGTTAAATCCCCCCATGGGCCTGAAAAGCACCAAAGTCGGTGCTGATGTCAAATCACACAGTTTTCCCAGAATATCAGAACTGGCTCTTTCAAGGGATGGAGACGCCTTCAGGAATGTAAACAAGGCAAAGAAATCTAGAGTAGTCTCCCCTGAGATTAGTCTCTTTTCCAATCATTTCCCTCCATATCTGTTAGGTTTATTTAGACCCTTTGATTGGGTGGAGGGGGGAGGTTAAAGGTCATCTTAATTTTTTTCCTTATGTTTAAACTATGAACTGGGGAGATTAGCTGGGTCAACTGTGCGAGAAAGTCATCCCCGCCCTGCAGCTTTGACAGCTTGGGTTCTCGTTGCTGGTGTAACTAAGCCTGGAGTAAGGAATCACAATGACTGTCACTTTATAAAGTTGACCAATATGAGTGCAAAGGCTTTTGCCTACAAGAGGTGATATACAAGGATTATATGAACCAACCAATAACTGGTCTCATGTTCTTAAGTCACTAAAAAGTCACCAGCCAAAGCACAGCATCTGAAGCAGTAACAAAACCCTTTCAGTAACCCAGCAGAATAGAAAGGCTCTTTGGAGAAGCAGAATTCTAAAGAAACAGCTAAAGTCACCCAGGCTACCTCTGTCTGCTGCCTCTTAGCAGACATTACCCATAGTTTAGAGCACTTCTTCAGATAGCCCAAAGACTCATAGCCAACAGAAAGTTACTCTCCCCACCTTCAGAGCCTTACTGAGACAAGAAACCTTTCCTAACCCCTCATCTCTCTTCTTCCACTCCCTTCTGCATCACCCTTGCACTTGGATTTGATCCCTTTTTTCACCCTTCTCTCAACCCCACAACACATCTACATACCTATAATTTATATTAATGTCTCCCCACTCTAGTCTGTAAGCTCACAGTGGGCAAAGAATGTGGCTACCAACTCTGTTATATTTTCCAAAGAGCTTAGTACAGAGCTCTGTATATAGTAAATGCTCAATAAGTACGATTGATTAATGGACTTCTAAGTGTCAGATGAGCTTAGCCACAGTAAAACCAAGCTCATGAGGATAACTTGGCCTCTGGAAGAAATGAGCAGACTAGAGCAGCAGCAGGCCAAGGGAGAAACCCTAAATGCAGGGCCATTGTTCTGGTATGGCTGAAATTTGGAAAAAGAAACATAAAATTAACATCCAGCTCAATTCAGAAAAGAGTTCTTAGTTGTTTTGTTGAATGTTCCTTCCAGTGATTGGATGGACTGCAACAGCCTAAAAGACCATGAAAATGCTGGGCATCAGCAGGAATGGTATAGAAAATAAAAACAAGCATTACCTCCTGGAAAAGAGGATAGAATGGTCAGGAGCCCCAGGGTCTAGTCCCAGGCCTGACACTGAGCTCTGTGACCTTGGGCAAGTCATTTTACTTCCCTGTGCCTCAATTTCCTCACATGCAAGATGGGGTAAAACTCCTATTTTCCAAACCTCTTATACTGTGAGCCCTGTGTGGGAAAGGGACTGTGTCCGATCTATCTCGTATCTGGCCCAGCACTTAGTTCAACACTTCGTACATGGTAAGCACTTAAGAAATACAAGTTATCAAAAAGTGCGATTTCACTTGTCTGAACCTGTAACATCCTCTGGGAAATCTTTGACACCACCCCCCCACCCATCCCACTTGCTCCATTGCCTTTGCTTTCTTCTACAAGGGCCCTGGGAACTTCCCTGGGGAAGTATTCTGGCCTACTGGAAAGAGCACTGGCCTGGGAGTCATTCATTCAATCGTATTTATTGAGCATTTACTGTGTGCACAACTATGTACCAGGTGCTTGGAAAGTACAATTCAGCAACAAATGCGGACAATCCCTGCCCACACCAGGTATACAGTCTGTAAGGGAGGAGACAGACATCAAAACAAGAAAACAGGCATCAATACAAATAAGTAGAATTATAGATATGTACCTATATACACAAGTGCTGTTGTGCGGGAAGAGGGGAGTAAAGCAAAGGGAGTGAGTTGGGGCAATGCAGAGGGGAGAGGGAGCTGAGGAAAAGGGGGGCTGAATCTGGGAAGGCCTCTTGGAGGAGGTGAGCCTTCAGTAGGGCTTTGATGGGGGTGTTCTAATCCCAAATCCATCCCTTGCCCGCTAATAGTGGGCACAGAAAATGTCTTACAACTCTGTTGTACTCTCCAAGCACTTAGTTCAGTGCTCTGCACATAGTAAGCACTCAGTAAATGCTATTGATGATGATGCTGGTGATGGTGAATGGCTTTGGGAAAGTCATTTAACTTCTCTGTGCCTCAGTTTCCTCATCTGTATAATCTTCTAATTGTCGAAAAATTAAACTGGCTAACAAAAGTCAAGAAGACTTGGGGTCCCAAAGACTCTTTTTCCCTAAGGAGAAGTTTCACAGCAAAAGCAGACTTTGGCTGAAAGAGAATATCTCTAAATCACTTAGATGAAGACCTCCTTGGGTTATTTCTTTGTGCATCCTCCCCTCCCCCAAAGCAAACTCAGGTGACCTTTTCACAGTCGTTTATTTCTTCTCTGTTTGATCCACACAAAAGCCTTTTATGTCACGGTTGCTGGCCATATCTGTGTGGTGAAAGGTCAAAGCTATCTGCTGAACTTTGTAGAAAGGCACTAATTGCAGGGTCTCTGGGATTTGGCTGTCAGTCTCCTCAAATGCTAGTTCAGTGACAGAAGGTCAAAATGGTAGAGCAGGGTGGAGGGGGAGAGGTGTTTCAGAGGCCATTTTCATCTATTCCACAGCATCATTTTACAATCTTAGTGGCAGCAGAAGAGGTGGCCAGTGAGAGGAATTTGGGGTTCAAATTTGAGGGGCCAGTCAAGTTGGTTTCATTGATCTCTATCCTAGAGACAAGAATAGCTCATTCTAGTCTGTAAATTCCTTGTGGGCAGGGATCATGTCCACCTACTCTATTGTATTTCTCTCTTCCAAATGCTTAGTATGGTATTCTGTACACAGTAAGTCCTTAAAAATAGAGAAGCAGCATGGTCTAGTTGATAGAGCATGGGACTGGGAGTCAGAAGGACCTGGGTTCTAGTTCCAGGTCTGCCACTTGTCTGCTATGTGACCTCGGGAAAGTTACTTCATTTCTCTCTGCCTCAGTTATTTTAACTGTAAAATGAGCTTTGAAGCTGTGAGCCCCATGTGGGACATGGATGGTGACCAGCCTGATTAGCTTGTATCTACCTCAGAGCATAGCACAGTGCCTGGCGCATAGTGGTCTCAACAAATACCATTTAAAAAAATACCACTGATTGATTGAACAGCAGGAAGAACACAGTGGCCACATTGCCTTTCTCATATGACTGAGGCAGGGGAACCTACCCTAACCCAAAGAAATAAATTAATTATGGCATTTTTTGAGGACCTACTGGGTTCAGAGTACTATATGAAAAGCTTAGTACAGCGCCTGGCACACAGCAAGCGCTTAACAAATACCACAATTATTATTACAATAGACTTGATAGACGTGATCCTTCTTCACCATGGGAACATCATTCTGAATGAATGCCACCATTCAGGCCATGGCCTCTGTCGGCAGTAGCATGATGTGAGATAAGAATAATGATGGTTTCTGGAATCTTACATTTTCTTCTTCTTCAGGAAATTGTCTGAAGTAGGGCCAGTCTTCTGGGGACTCAAGCCAAAGTTCACCTTCTCATCTCCCCTGCACCTACCCCTGTCCACACATTCCCTTCCTCGATACAACTGAGGCTATTTCTAGCCAAACAGCTGCTGCAGCCAGAGATAAGATCCCCGGTAGAAGAGAGCAGGGTCAGAGGGAAATAGGGTGGAGTGTTGTTGGTGTGGCTGCTTTAGGCCCCTGACAACTGTGGCCCTAAGGATGGCCTTGAAGGTACCCTGGCTGGCTAAGTTGGGAACTAAAGAGCAAAGAAGCCCACACTCCTATCTGGACTGTTGAAAAGGTCACAGCAGCGATGTTGGGGTTCACAGAGACTGTCCCTGGGGTATATGGTTCCATAAACAATAATCTTGTCTATTCAACACTGTCCCCTCAGTTGCTAACGGGCTTGATGATAGGTTGTCCTTTGTTCGTTCAGCCCCAAACGGATGTCTCACAGGCACATGCTCTGCCCAAACTCCACTTAGCCCATGCAGACATGGTCAGGGGATGATAGGAGACACTTCCCGGAGGAAGAGGAGGGAAGTTCCAGAGAATGCCTGCCATGGGGTTGTACTGACAATCACAGCTTTTGCTTTTAAGAAATCCTTCATTCCAGACCATATCTCAGCAGGAGACTTTCAGATTGCTCAAAGATTTTGGTCACTTCAGCTGCCAGAGGGAGAAGATCTAGGAATTTAGGGTAACTGTCCTTCCAACTTCCCTGCTCTTTGTTCCACCAAGGCCATGAGCTCATAAGATGAGGGGACCAGATGCCCCGAATGAGGCAAAATGACGGGGAATTTGGGAATTTCATCCTGATACCCAAGAAGCCCCCATGAGAGCCCCATTAAAGCCCTGCTCTTGATCAGTATGAAAACAGGAGGTGGAGAGAGACCAACCAGCCTTCTCCTCCCCTCTTTGAACTCAGCTGCCACCTCTTCCACCACCCCAGCTGAACTGGTTGCTTCCTGGAACACTTTGCTAGGTTCCTCACATGGCCCTCTGACATGTTTCCATGGTGCCAGTGACTTACTGTGGCAAATACCGTGCTAATAGATAATTGGATCTGACCTAGTTCCTGTCCCACAAGAAGTGCCCTTTCCAAGGCAGGGGGGAATAATAGGTATTTGATCCTCATTTTACAGATGATGAAATTGAGGCCCCCAGGGAAGTTAAGTGACCTGATCAAGGTCACACAGCAGGCAAAGGTGGAACCAGAATTAGAACCCAGGTCCTCTGCCTCCCAAGTCCGGGGTCTTTCCACTAGGCCACTCTGCAACTCAGACGGCTAAGATGCATCCCATTCAGCGGCGGTGATGGAGTCACCTCCGCTGCAAGCTCTCCACACACAGTAAGCATTCAATAAATACGATCGATTGACTGAAGTTTGCAGCCACAGGACAAGCAGCAGAGGATGCTTGATTGAAGGGTGGCAGCTGTGATGATTTCAGATGCTGGGTGGGTGCTCTGTGAGTCGGGTAGAGGTGGTTCTTATTAAGAATAATAATAAAAATATCGTTATTTGTTAAGCCCTTACTGTGTGCCAGACACTATACTAAGAGCTGGGGTGGATACAAGCAAATCGAGTTGGACACAGTTCTTGTCCCAGGTCTCAATCCCCATTTTATAGTTGAGGTAACTGAGGCAGAGAGAAGTGAAGTGACTCACCCATGGTCACACAGCAGACAGGTGGTGGAGTCAGAATTAGAACCTAGGTCCTTCTGACTTCCAGGCCGGTGCTTTCCACTAGGTCGTGCTGCTTCCCATAGGTGGATGTCTGTGCGTGTGTGTGTGTGTGTGTGTGTTATCCCTTGGAGTGCCTGACCTCACCACTCTGGGCCCCCAAAATATGGTTTCTCTCTCCAGCTGCCTTTCCCTCTGCCCCTCCCACCACTCCCATGTTGCTCCTGCCATCCCATCCTGCCACTGGCGGGGTCTTTGTCCCTGTCAGGATTGAATGACACCCACTGATCTGGTCCAAACCGACTTGCTTGGGAAGCAGTTTCACAGTTAAGAATTTTCTCTTTCTCTTTTCCTTTCATTTGGTAAAATGTGCTTTCTGACATCTGCTTCTAATTTATTTTTTTCTTTTGTTGCTGTTTACTGTGTGCCTTCTTCTATTATCTGGAAGACTGAAATTCAGAACACGGGTGTGCTCCCTCCGTGCAAAATGACAATTTACATAATTGAATTGAAGCTCTTCCTCTCTCCCCTGCCCAGACAATCCAATTAATAGTCTGATTTTTGCTTAAGCAAGTCCAGCAATTTCTGCAGGGCTTTTCTAACTCAGCAATATCCTGTGAGCTGATCAGCATTCTCTAAGTGGATTCCTACTGGGTTTGGCCTAATCTCATCATAACTTCTGCAGATTTACATTCTGTGGGCCTAAACGATTCATCCCAGCATTCCATCTGATTCATCCCTCCTCCAAGTGGTCCTGGCGTTATTAGAGGGGTCTCCCCTTCCTCTAATTCTCCAAGTGCAGCTCCAGAAAAACAACAGAGAAAAAAAATGACCTGATACATGGCACTTATGCACTGAGCTGAGATCTCCAGAACTGACTGACACTACCAGTGATCGAAATGGGTTCGAGTTACAGAATGAATCTGTGAGCCGTGGGAAGTGCCCCCCCCCCCCCAAGCCCTACAAAAAAGCCTTAGCTATTCCACTCCAGTGCAGCATCTCAAAAGATGACACTAAATAAATTCCCACAGTAAAGCTGGCCCTTTTTCCTCTGAGTCAGTGGTACAAACAGGGCTGAAGGCAATAAGATTATCACACCCTGCTTTTCAGCTCAACTCCCCACCAGGCAGCTGGGAGAGAGATTCATATCAATTCGGATCAATTCTCTCGCCCCACCACCCCACTGCCCTCTTAACCTTCTCTCAAGGTTCAAGGCATTTCAGTGATCTGATTATCTTGTACCTACACTGGCACTTAGTACCAATTTAACAAATCCCACAGTAGTTAAAATTATTTTCATTATTGTTATTATTTCAACATATCCCTGCACTAAGATCAATGGGCTTTCCTAGAGTGAGTGCATTCATTGTCCTTCTGTGGTACCCATGGCAACCCAGCTCAGACACTGGCAAAATTTTCGCATGTTGCTGTCCTTGGGTGGTTGTGTTCTGCTTCATTCTTTTTCTAACACATCTGCACAAAAGCTTCTATTGGTAAAAGCATCGGGTCTTCATTCTTCCACTTAAAGCTTTAACACGTGGGCCCATGTTGGTGAGTCTGCCTTGGACTCAGACTGAATCAGTATTCCATTTAACTCTAAGTGGCACTTTTAGTTTCTGCCTACATTCCTGTTCGTACTGTGCTGGCTCCCGGGAGGTCTCTGCCCATTAATTCTGCGTCATCACTGCTATAAAAGGTCATCGACCTTGACCTTTTCAATTTTCCCAAAGAAAGCAAAAGAGCAGAGGTGAGTTCCTTCCCATCTGGGTAGCCTTGAATTCTGCAGAACCAGGCCAAGGGAGTCAGGGTCAGACTGGTTCTAAAATGCTCATCAGGAATACATATGGATGATGCTGATAATGGGAGGGATGGAAGCAGGGGGAGGTAGGGGTCCCCGTAGGATGCTGGAGAACCAGAACTCTAAATCGCTCTCACTGGTTCCACAGGGCTCTTTGCTTGTTACAAGATCCCATCTGACAAGTTGGAGCCAGACGTAGATGATGTGCCCTGCAGTGGCCCACATGGACCCACTGGGATTTTCCTAGAATTCCAGGGGGCCAGTCTGGCTATCACAGGGGCACTTCCCACACAGTGCAAGAGTCAGGTCTCTTGGACATTCCAACAAACATAATGATCCATATTTTCTACTCAACATTAGCTTTTAAAATGCACGCGCTCATTGAGAAGTCCAGAATTAACAAGGAGTTGATAATTGAACAGCAAAGATTCTGCACCATGCAGACCTGGTTGAATTACTGTACTCTTGGTCCATCCATCTCCAGGTTGAAAAATAGATGCTTATGGTTTGGAAGCAGTGGGTTCAGGCTTGGCACCAGACTTGACCATTCCGGCAGAAAAACGCTTGTATACCTGTGAGTCCATTACACACCTATTTCTTATCCCTTCTGTGGCTTTAACCTCCATCTCTCATCTTCCTCTCATCTTTCCCTTCCCCCAACCCCCATTAACCATTAAAAACCTTCATATCTGGCTGAGATGCAGAATTTTATGATAATTTTAGCCCTCAAAATGTATCCTTTGTCCTCGCTTTTGTTTCCCAGTTTCAGCTCACTATACAGCATCTGTTTCGGCAACACTGTTTGCCGTCTAGTCTGTGCTACCCCTTGCTATGGCCTTGTGTTCCAACCACCCAGTATCTTATGTACCCGGTGAATTCATGCACTTTATGAAGCCTCAGTGATATTCACAGATTAACTTTTCACCGAGGCCCAGTGTAATGTTAGGCTCATCTGGAAAAAGCAGAATTGATCTCATGGCCTCACGCTCTCATGGTAACTGTGGTATTTAAGAGCTTAATACATACCAGGCACTGTACTGAGCACTGAGGTACATATGATCAGGTCAGGCTCAGTCACAGTGCCACAAGGGGCTCACAGTCTAAGTAGGAGGAAGAAAGATATTTAAATCTCATTTTACAGATGAGGAAATTGAGGGACAGAGAAGTTAAGTGAGTCCATGGGGTCACACAGTGGTAGAGTCAGGATTAGAACCCAGGTGTTCTAATTCCCAGGCCTGCTCAGTTTCTGGACTCTAGACTGTAAACAGCTGTGAGCAAGGAATGTGTCTCCCGTGTCTCCCATGTATCGTGCTCTCCCAAGCACTTAGTTCATGCTCTGTACACAGTAAGCACTCAGTATTAATAATAGTAATAATTATTGTCATATTTGTTAAGCACTTCCTCTGTGCCAAGCATTGTACTAAGTACTGTGTAGCAAATCGGATAGGACATGGTCTCTGTCTCACTTGGGGCTCACAGTCTCAATCCCCTTTTTACAGATGAGGTAACTGAGGCACAGAGAGGTTAAGTGAGTTGCCCAAAGTCATTCGGCAGTCATGTGGCAGAGCCAGGATTAGAACCCACAACCTTCTGACTCCCAGGCTCATGCTCTATCCACTACACCATGCTGCTTCTCTTAGACCACTGATTGATTGGACTCTGGGTAGAGCAGACTAATTTTGACTGGCCAAAGTCAGACAGGTGATTTGTCAAACCCGAGCAGCTGCACGCTCCGCCTGCCCTCAGGGCTGCCCCGATGAGGGTTGACTCTGAACACCCCCTCAGTGCTCCCCCTGAGCACCCCATCCGCCCCTCTGAACACCCAGGCTGACTGGGACCTTGTGAGTCCAGCCGTTTTCCATCCTTTGGCTTTCGATCCCTAGCTCGGAATGGAGGAAGCAAATCCAACCGTTAACAAGAGACATGTTACACCAATGACCTAGAGCCATAACGGAAATAAGAAGGGCCAGAATGTTCTCTGGGAGCTTGGCTTCCCACAGTCCTCCGGGACACATCTGCTTGGCCCTGCGGCCCAACCACCTGGCTGCCTTGCCTGAGCACTGACTGCCGGGGCGACCCGGGGGAGAGACCCCCACAGCAGGCAGCGATGATGGGAGTGTAACCCCAGCTCAGGACGCTTACCTGGACTGACCTCTGAACAGCTCATCAGCCCCTTTCTAAAGATTTCTAGTGCTCCCTCAGATACGGAGGGAACTCGTGTTGCACTAACTGCAATTAGCCCTAGCCCGTAGGCACTTAGATACTCCCCACCACCCACATCACTTACACAGATATCGGGGAAGTAGTGTGGCCTAGAGGATAGACAAAGGGCCTGGGAGTCGGAAGGACCTGGATTCTAATTCCGGCTCCGCCACTTGTCTGCTGTTTGACCTTCACTTCATTTCTCTGTGCTTCAGTTCCCTCATATTTAAAATGGGAATCGAGACCGTGAGCCCCATGTGGGAAAAGTATTGTGTCCAACCTGATTAGCCTTTAGCTACCCCAGCGCTTAGAACAGTGCTTGACCCATAGTAAACACTTAACAAATACTATTATTATTATTATTCTCTGTTAGTTCCCCCACCTGCAATTTATTTTCATCTGTCTCTCCCCTACATTATAAACTCCTGAGGACCGGGATCATGCCTACCTACTCTGTAGTACTCTCCCAAGTGCTTAGGAAAGTGCCTGCCCCCAGTAAGCACTCAATAAATACCATTGATTGATTGATTATATGGAAACCAAAATGGAAAAGAGAAGACAGGGGTTAGGTTGTAGGAAGAGAAAAGCCTATGGGAAGGAGAGGGGGAAAAGTGGCTTGTGATTCTTCAGACCAAGAGCTCCACCCATGTGATCATGAGGAGAAGCAACGTGGCTCAGTGGAAAGAGCATGGGCTTTGGAGTCAGAGGTCATGGGTTCGAATCCCGGATCTGCCACTTGGCAGCTGTGTGACTGTGGGCAAGTCACTTCACTTCTCTGTGCCTCAGTTACCTCATCTGTAAAATGGGGATTAAGACTTTGAGCCCCATGTGGGACTACCTGATTCCCCTGTGTCTACCCCAGTGCTTAGAACAGTGCTCTGCACATAGTAAGTGCTTAACAAATACCAACATTATTATGAGGATCAGCCAAGTGTTCCAAGAGGAAAAAAAAAAACCTTTCTTGAAAACTACTCTCTGCTAGACATTCTTGTCATATTCTCTCCACTGAATCAGTAGTGCAGAGAGACTCTTGAAGCACCTTTGTGTAGCAGCAGGATATACATCCTACTGAACTTCACAGCCTCGACTGACAGAGTACTTCTCTCTTATGAGATGTCTTCCAAGCTCATCCTATAAACAGGTTTTTTTGGTTTTTTTTTCTTCCAAGAACAGTAACATCAGATTGCAGAAACGCATTCAGCTCCTGCTTCCACTCAAGCAAAAATGCCTTTCCTTCTGGTCTCCCAGATGTTGCACTTGTAGAAGGCAATAGGCGAGAACGTCTGACACGTAAACATAATCATTGTCCTTTTTCTATAAGAGACCTTGCCAGCCAACCTTCAGGCTGCCTAAAGCTCTCTTAGTTATCACACTGGGTAGGAATTAAGAAGTAGTCCTCGAGGTAGGCAAGATCTAATGAACCATCGCCCTCAATAACCTTTGGAATAGAAACTGGGACTTTCAAGCACTGGTTGTGCAAAATGAATGTTTGTGAAATATACCTACTTATAAAAATATTGATGTCTACTGTGCCTGCAGAGAAAATTACTATGATGATAGATGGGCAGCCAGACATTTCCTTGGGGTTCAGTGATGACTCCAGATGGTGAGATTTTATCTGTGCGCGTGGGTATGGCTGAAATCCCTGGAGTGTGACTGAGAATTCCTTACTCATTGTAAGTTCTTTCTATCCTGGGGACATGTTAAAAACAAATTTTGGATTGTGCCCACCCTTTCCAATTGAGGAATCTGCCAGGTGTTTGAAATTGTCTCTTGGTATCTCAGTTTCCCCAAATCACCCTAATCCTGCCAGGTCCATCTGCTGCTGCTGTCTGAACTTGTGTTTCATTGAGACTGAAATCGTACGTCTGTCAAAGATGATCATCTCCCCTTGCATCCATCTGTAGCTCATCAAAGCCACTAGAGTCAATTAAATTATCTGGGATAAGAAGAGACAGGGAGAGTAGGGATGAAGTGAAATTCCCTGATAATCAAACCAGCTATATTTTAAACATTAATTCTGCCCTCCTCTCCTGCTAGACCATTTCCAAAAACTGCAAGGTAGTAGCTAGTTGGCCTTAAGCTTCATCTCTTCCCTCTCCCCCTTGCTGACTTTCTGACAGAGGTCTAATGAGCAGGAAAATGACCAAAAACTGGACCACAAGAGGAAAAGAAGTTAAGAGCCTGGGACCATCTGCAAATAGAATCACGAATTCCTGAATAATCAAGCATTGAGAGTATTTGCATGGCCCCATATCGACCTGTCGGTCACCGTGTA
Organism: Ornithorhynchus anatinus; assembly: GCF_004115215.2. NCBI lineage: Eukaryota > Metazoa > Chordata > Mammalia > Monotremata > Ornithorhynchidae > Ornithorhynchus > Ornithorhynchus anatinus. The sequence continues at coordinate 40,713,238 of NC_041741.1, forward strand.
TTTGTCAAAGATGGGTCAATAATAGGGAATCAATGGCAACTTGGCAGCAATAAATTTTTCTGCCTCCCTCCGGATTTCTCAGCGAGAAGGAGCCCAGAGACTAGTTCTCCAAGGTTGCTTTGGAAGTGTTTGCTCAGCTGGTGGTTGCTTAGAAAGCCCCAGTGTGTGCCCTTTGCTCTGAATTTTGTTGCTCTAAGTTATGTGGAGTCAGAAGGGTGAGGTGTCAAAAACGTTACCCCATCTGGGCAGAGCCTATTCTGTGAAACTGAAAAGTAATTTGTGGATTTATGGAGTGGCCTGTTAACGTTTGGGGTGGGGGTCGGGGGGAGGAGAGCGAGGGGGTACGGTATTTATTAAGTGCTTACTATGTGCCAGGCACTGTACTAAGCACTAGGATAGTTTGGACAGAGTCCATGTCCCAAATGGGGCTCACAGTCTTAGTCTCCATTTTGCACATGGGGTAACTGAGGTACAAAGAAATTAAATGACTGCACCTTTCCTTTTTATTGTATTTGTTACTGTGTGTCAAACACTGTTCTAAGCTCTGGGGTGGATACAAGTGAACATTGTACACAGGTTGTACATAGTCCCTGTCCCGCATGGGGCTCACGGTCGAGGTAGGAGGTAGAACAGAGGAACTGAGTCATAGAGAAGTTAAGTGACATGCCCAAGGTCACGCAGCAAGCAATTGGCAGAGTTGTGATTAGAACCCACGTCTTCTGACTCTCAGGATCATGCTCTGTCCACTAGGCCATATCATTTCTTCTTTTGGTGTGAAAATAGAACTTTCACTTCTTTCTCAAAAACTAAGTCTACCTCATCTCTTAACAGTGAAGCACTTCTCTCTTTTAGAATCCAATGTGCAGACAGAGTTCTGCTAGTTGTCTTGTCCCTGGGGCTGAAACAGCAACACCCAATCCTTCCTTCCACCCTTTCATATTCCATGGGTTATACTGCCGAGTTCAGCACTGTTTTTCTGGAACATGATCCAGTGTAATCTTAACTTACCATCCTTCCTCTCTCATCCTACCTCTGCAACATCAAAATTCTTCTCCCTCTATGTCCTTTAGGGTTCTAGACTGGCCTTTAGGCACACAGGATCAGGTTCTTGCCCTAAGCCATGGACCAAAAAAACTGGTGATTTTCAGATTTTCTGCCACATCACAGTGAGGCTGAATAGACTTTTTTTTTTAATTCCAAGGAACAGAACTTTCTCATTTTCCTTTTGAAAATGGGATCTTGAGGTTAGGTTCTTCCACAGATGGCTCTGAAAAAAAAAAGGAACGTCAGGAACTCTAAACATCTCAGCAAATCCTGCTAGACAAACCCGGCTCCGGAAATACATCTCAGAGGCCCGTCTGTGTCATCATCCGGGTTTTGACTTTGAACAGAACAGGAGGCCCTGCCTTGTGTCTGAAGCAGCTGTTGCCGCCCCATACCCTGGCCTCAAGCATCCTGTTCTGAACCTGCATTCAACATTTCCACATGGCACCCAGCGGGATCCATGAAGCACACATCACCCCTGAGTAATGGTTACCTCAGGGCATGGTGTCTGTGGAAAACAATTTCAGTGGAGCTGGTCTGTTGACTGTTACCTGGGCAAAGGGCATTTGCACTTGAGATTTCTGAGTCAAAGCTTCCAGACAATAGGAGACACATTGGTGTTAGTACAGGGGATTGGATTTTTAATCCATCAGTAGTATTTATTAGGCACCTCTGAGAAGAGCAGTCTACTAAGCGGTTGGGAGATGTGATCCCTGTACTCAAGAAGCTCAAGTCTAGTGCAGGTGGTTACGGTCCAAAATAATCTACATAGAAAAGAAAAATGGATAAATAAATGCTTAAATAGAGCGATAGAAGTTGATGTACAGAGGTCTAGGGTTGAATGTGAGTGCATAAGTGTAGTGGGCACAGGATTGATGTGGTTGGGATATGACCTCGGCAGAAGACAAATTAATCAGGGTAAGACTCCTGAAGATGTGATTTCATAAGCGCTTTGGAGATAGAGTGCTGTCTGGCAGATTTGCAGGGTGAAGGAGTTTCAGGCAGGAAGAGGGACATGTCAAGGGGTCAGAGGTGAGAGACAATAGTGAAATATGGTGAGTAGATTAGCTTGATGCAGTGTGCGACCTGGGATATACTGGGACAAAAGAGAGCAGCATGGTGTAGTGGATAGAACAAGGGCTTGGGAATCAGAAGGTCATGGGTTCTAATTCTGGCTCCTCCACTTGTCTGCTGTGTAACCTTGAGCAAGTCACTTAACTTCTCTGTGCCTCCGTTACCTCATCTGTAAAATAGGGAATAAGACTGTGAGCCCTATGTGGGACAGGGACTGTGCCCAACCAGATTTGCTCGTATTCAACCCAGTGCTTAGTACGGTACCTGACATAGAGTAAGTGCTTAGCAAATACCATAATTATTCATTATTATTATAAGTTGTCAGGGGAGAGTTAATGAAATATCTTGAAGTCAACGGTTAGGACCTTTACTTGATGCAGAGAGGATTGGTCAACCATTAAGAGGTTTTGGAAGAGTAGGGTAACTTGCTGAATGATGTTTCCGAAAAGTATCCAGGCAGTAGAAGAGGGTACGGACCTAAGAGGGGAGAGCCTATTAAGAAGGAGGATGCAGTAGTCAATCCATGATGTTCCATGTGTCTGGCCATTGTTTGGCTATTTAGTTTTGGAGATGAAGTAGCAGATCAGGGAAATGTTGTGAGGGAAAAACCGAAAGGATTTAGTAGCATGCCAAGTATGAGAGTTGAAAGAGAGGGGAGAGTCAGGGATAATGCCAACGTTGGGGGCTTCTCAGAAAAATGATGGTGCCATCGACTGTGTTGGGACGGTTAGGTGGAGGAGAGGATTTGGAAGAGTCATTGAGTTCAGTTTCAGATATACTGAGCTTAAGGTGCCAGCAAGATATCCTGTGAAGATGTCCTAGAGGCAAGAGGAAATGTGAGATTGCAGCAGAGGAGAGAGGTCAGGAATAGTAAGGTAGATGAATGGCCCAAGGGAGTGAGTGAAAGTGAGAAGAGAAGGGAATCCAAAGCAGAGTCAGAGACACCCACAATTAGGTGATGAGCAGTGATGAGCGGTGGAGGAAGAGCTGGAAAGAGAGACTGAAAAGAAGGAACTAGTGGCTTAAGAGGAAAACCAGGAGAGAACTGTGCTTCCTGGAGAAAAAAGAGGTCAGTAGTGCCAAAGTCCATCAGGAGGTCTAGGGGAATTAGAATAAAGTCTGTTAGATTTGGCGATTAGGAAATGGGGGACCTTGGAGAGTGAGGAAACATTGGAGTTAAGGGGATGAAAAACAGATTGTTTTTATTTTTGTTTTTTAATGGTATTAAGCTCAATGTTCCAGGCACTCTACTAAGCATGGGGGTAGATAGAAGCTAATCAGGTTGGACACAGTCCATGTCTCATAGTCCCCATTTTACAGATGAGGTAATGGAGGCACAGGAAAGTTAAGTGACTTGCCTGAGGTCACACAACAAAGTAGCAGAGGCAGGATTAGAACCCAGGTCCTTCTGACTCCCAGATCAATGGTCTAGTCACTAAGACATGCTTCTTCAAGAAGACTGTTGGTCAAGAAGGTAGTTGGAGTAGTGGAGGCAGTGGATATTTATAATCCATTCAAGGAGTTTGGAAAGTTAAGGGAACAGGGAGATAGGGTTATACTGGTAAAATTAGAAGTCATTTTCGAATCCACTACCTGGAGATAAAAACAAAAATGGCTCAAAAAATGGCTCATCCAGAGCCTCTCTGACATGGTTTACTTCATATTTGCCTCATCTTTGTCTCTTAATAGTGTTCCATTCTCAATCATCTCTATACAGGTCCTTTAGAGAGCTGAAGGTCAATCAATCAATTGGCGGTATTCATTGAGCACTTACTGTATGCAGAGCACTGTACTGAGCACTAGTACAACAGAGTTGATAAACACATTCCTTGCCCACAACGAGCTTACAGTCTAGAGGTCAAACTGCAGATGGTCATGGATACCGGATACTGCAATTTAGCCAGGAGGAGATTTGGTTTGAAGGAACAGATGCATCTCCTTTTTCATCATTCACAAATGTTTCTCTTCCATTCAACCAGAGTCTGGAGTCACTTCTACTTCACTACATTCTGTTACACTCCTCACATCTGGAGATGGCCTCAGAATTTTAACCCTCTCTCAACCTTCTAGATGTCAGCTCATTGTGGGCAGGGAACGTCTGTTTATTGTTATATTGTACTCTTCGAAGTGCTTAGTACAGTGCTTTGCCTACAGTAAGTGCTCAATAAATATGATTGAATGAATGAAAAGACTGGTCCCAAGACCCAGGAACTCACCTTTGTTGGTTTCCACTCCAATGAGAAAACTAAATTTTGTAATCAGGAAGGGTTCATCTTCCCAAACTGGTTTTCTGGTGGTTGGTTTAAGCTCTGAGGTGAGAATGTCTGTCTAAAGGCACAGAAATGGTTCCCAACTCCTAAAGTTGGGAGAGAGCTTGTTCTGCTTCTCATGGGTTGCTGGGGACACTTCAGTGAAGCGCCCTGAATTTTCTCAATGGGTCCATTGTGCATCCTGATGGCACCGTGAAGGCCAAATCACTCACTGCATAGCAAGAGGGCGATCAGACCTCCTGACCAGACAGAGCTTGAATTACAACAGCATGATCATGAAATCTGCCTTTCTGATAAAACAACTGGGACCAAGCGACACACCAAGCCAGGCGCAGGAGTCAGAAAGCCACTTGGGTAGTTATGTAAAACCACCCTACTGGTCTCACCTGCAATACACCTGGCTTTTGGACTAATTAATCTCATGTCTGTATAAACCCAGTGACATTTCATGCGAGGCGAAAACATGGGTTTGTTCAGTGGGCCAAAAGCCTCCTAGCTGGAAGTCTTGTTGGCCACCCACAAGAGTCTGATGCTCAACTGAGCCAAAAATCTGAGTAAACAGTTCAGCACTATAAACAACCCTCAGATGATCCCGAATGTCCGTATGGAAAGTTCATTCATATTTCGCCCCAGCTGACCCCCAGATGTATTTCAGAAAAACCAAAATCAGAAAAAGGAGAAATGAGAAAATAGCAATTCAGTTCACTGTATTTTATTTAATAAAAAAAGGATCTGATTAAAAATACAAACACTTTGGGTGGTTATCCAGCTTTTTCCCTGTGTGCCGCTCAGCGCTCAGACCAATCAGCAAGTGACAGACAATTTTGGCTGGAGCTGCAAAATACGTTGCACCAATTAAATTACACCAAATATATTATTATACCTTTGAAATGGCTTTCCGACCAATAAATAAAAAAAGACAAATTCAAATAAAAAAGTCAACTTTGTATTACAAAAAAAATAAAAATTAAATTAAAATCACAACACTAATAATAACAATGTGCAGTCAAGTTTTCCTTTTTTTTTTCTTCTAGGAATGATAACATGCCAGTAAATCCCTACATAACATTTCCAGTTTGGCAGTAAGAAGTCAATCATTCATTCACATTTGTACATAAGACAGCAGGCCTGGGCAAAACCATCATGACTTTCAACTTGAAACATGTTTTCCCCGTTCCCTGAAACAGCAATTTGGACAAGTAATAACAATAATAATACTTTTTGCTTCCCGTTCCCCTGGGGGGCTTAAAGCTCCTAATGAAGCACCACAACAACCTTGCAAAGTTGGAAAATATTATTACACCCATTTGGCAGGTATGAAAACTAAGATATGAAGGTCAGGGCCTCTGCAGGCCAAAGAAATTGTGGAATATTTAGAGAGTGTGGCCTAGAGAAAACAGCATGACCTAGGAGTCAGAGGACCTAGGTTTGAATCCCAGCTCTGCCACTTGCCTGCTGTGTGACTCTGGGCAAGTCACTTAACTACTCAGTACCCCAGTTTCCTCATCTGTAAAATGGGGACTGTTCTCCCTCCCCTTAAACTGTAGTATAGGAACTGTGTCATATTGTCATTTTGTACTCTCCCGAGTGCTTAGAACAGTGCTCTGCACACAGTAAGCACTCAATAAATATGACTATGTCTGACTGATTACCTGGTATCTACCCCAGCGCTCAGTACAGTACTTGGCACATAGCAAGCACTGAACAAATACCCCAGTTATTGCCAAGTGAGGACTCATAACCTTATGCTCTTGCTTTTAGACAAATACTCGTCTTTCATTTTGAAATCCACAAATATCAACAAAGTCCTTTACTAAAAGGGGATTTTTTCAAAACTTTTTCCAAGTTTCCCTTTGAACAGATTAAACTTCCTACCTTGGTACCCATGTCAATCATACCAGGAAACAAAATCTATGGAAGGTTTTGGGGTAGATTGCTGAAAGACCAGTAGCAATTTTTATGAGTATTTATGAGTAGTTGTGGATCATCACCAGCCCAGAATCAATTTATGATAAACCGGAAGGAAAACAGTATTGATTTTTTTTCCTCAATTGTTCGTTGCGTCATATGAAATGGAAGTGATGGGGGAGGGTTTAATTTTTGGCTGCTGCATTACAGTACACTCAGAAATTTAAAGTCTTCTCATTTTATGTATGTAAATCTAAAATGAGAGGAAAAATGCTAATTAGGGACCCTTGAATAATTTGTAATTGCTCATTAGTCTAACACGAAGGACTCTAAGCAGGTTGCAGGATGTAAAGCAACGCGAGATCGTTCATTCTGGTTGCTAAAGAATCTCTGAGCTGTTTCTTTCCTATCTCCTGCTGGTTGATTTTTATAGACCTGACCAAAGTCCATCTCTTGCTGTTCCAGTGTGGTGTTCAGAGTTCATGCATTCTTGAAACTTTGCTTTCCATTTGGCCAGGATACTGCTGAATCTGTAGTGCTTACATTCAGATAATCCAGTAGACCCAAGAAGTACCTTTATGGGGGTAAAAAACCTTTGCCAATTTCTAGATTTTTCCAAGTACACTCTTGTACACACACAAATCCACTCATCTTCCTTTTTAAAATCTGAACCATTCCTCCTGAAGCACCATACAAATGCTTTTGGCTACACATTGTTCATTTTTGTCCAAACCCCTCAAGCCCTCTTACCATTTCAAAGCCCAGAATCCACTGCACCCTGTGCCATTCCTACCAACTGAGATGCATTCTGATTTGGATAAAGGCACATTCCGACTGACTTGTGTTCCTCGTCCCTACGTACTATACCCTGTCCCTATGCTAACGTTCCAGAAGCAAACTATGCCCTACCTTCCCAGGTACTATACTCTACGGCAAGGTGATATTGTTTGCTGACAGTGAAAGTGGCAGATACCTGAACCATAAGATCGGGTCCTCTCTGAGGCCCACGGACAAAGTGTCTGTCCTTTTTAAGCTTTCAAGTGGCTGAGACCTAGTAAAAGGCAGCATTCCAGTTAATACTGTGAAATTTAAGAGCCTCGCAAGTTCCTTTTCTGGTGTACGGTCAATCTTGGCTTTTCCAGGCTCACGGTGGACAAGATCACTGAAAATCCACAGGTGGTCCCCAAACCTCCCTTTGGCTATTAGCTTCAGTTTCTTCCCCCAGGAAACCTTGATCAGAGGCAAAGTGATGGGTTGGAGTTTCTCCTCCTCTCCTGACCCCAAGTTCGACCTCTGGAGCCAGTGCTTGAGAGCAGGTAAATAATAATAATAATAATAATAATGTTGGTATTTGTTAGGTGCTTACTATGTGCCGAGCACTGTTCTAAGCGCTGGGGTAGATACAGGGTAATCAGGTTGTCCCATGTGAGGCTCACAGTTAATCCTCATTTTACTGATGAGGTAACTGAGGCACAGAGAAGTGAAGTGACTTGCCCAGAGTCACACAGCTGACAAGTGGCAGAGCCGGGATTCAAACTCATGACCTCTGACTCCCAAGCCCGGGCTCTTTCCACTGAGCCACGCCGTGCCCAAAAGGCATTGAGCAAGATGGAGGAAGAAGAGGAAGTTGAGGAGCAAGGGGCCTGGATCACCCCAAAATATATAACCATAACTATTCCAGGTTGGCTGTATTTGTTACTGATCCAAGATTCCCTCACAGCCCGTATGATTCAAGGGGAGAGAGTAGGCTGTATGTCTCCAACTCTGGGGAAATAGCTTGGTCCCAGGGGTTGGGTTTGGGGGGTGGGAGGATCAGACTGACACCCCTCCCCCGCCAATCCAAGCTCTCCACAGAAGAAGGAACTCCTGCTCTGAATCTGTAGCCTCATTTAGGATGCCCTTGATGCAGATCACCAACTCATGACTTCCTCTCTCCACGTTTGGATGAAAGTTTTAGGTCGCTTTCCCATTTCTCCTCCTCCTTCTCAATCAATCAACCAGTGGTCTTTTTTGAGTGCTCAATGTGTACAGAGCACTGTGCTAAGTGTTTGGAAGAATACAAAACCATTGAGTTGTACACACGATCCCCGCCCTCAAGAAGCTTCTGCTCTCCCCATTAATCGTTCCCAATCTGCTCTATGGTTAATCAAGGCCCTTTCTAATTATACAGATGTGGAGGGAGTCTACAAAGGGGTCACGGGTGGATTTTTTAATTCTTCAGGGTCTATGCCACTTGACCTACTTGTAGGATTTTTTGTATCAGCCGATTGCAGGCTGGTTCCAGAGCCTCGCCACTGTCAGCCAACCAGTCACCAGGCAGCTCACTTCCCCCATAAAGGTACGTGATCCCGTCCTGCCCCGCCCTCATCCGCCCCAGCCTCCCCGCTGGCTAGTTGAGCTTGTTGCAGATCTCTAGAGCTTTTTTGTAGACCTGAGTCACATCGTCCATGTCCGCAAGCAGGGAAAAGCTGCTGTCTCCCAGTCGGTTCCGGTAGCGTTTCAGGTACTGGGGGCGGGGGCGGTTCTGGAGCCCCTCGAAATCCTGGATCTGGAGGACGTTCTCGGCAGAAACACAGCTCCGGATCCTCTGCCGGGTGGGCCGGTTCTCCTGCAAGTCCAGCAAGTCAAAGGAGTCACTGGACAGGATGCTGTCGTCGCTGATCACGCTGGAAGGGCGACTGTAACTTCGGGAGAGGCCGTCCCCCGGCCCGACCGCCTCCTCCATCGCTTCCGGCGCGGGCGGGTCGGGGCTGACCGGGGCCGAGTCCATGCCGTCGGCGGCATACTTGCTGCTGTGCTTCAGGATGCCCTTCCTGCGGTAAGCGAGGCTGGGGGAGCCTAACCTCGTGGGGCCTCCCGCCCCAGGGGAGGTGTCGCCGGCCCCCGGTCCGGCATCGCTGTCCAGCAGCTCGGATGACTCGCTGCGCTCCGGAGAGGAGTAGTAGCCGGATTCTCGTTGCTGGGTCTTTTTTAAGATCCCTTTCTTGGGCATGGTGGCTGCCTGCTTGGGTCCGTGTGGGCCTGGGCCATCCCCCTCGGCCTTCCCCGGCAGGGCGCCCCCGGTCCTACTGCACAACTCCTGTTCCAGCTTGAAGGCAGTGGGGAGGAGCCCGGGGCTGACCACCCCCTCGATGAACCCGGCACTGTGGGATCGGTGCTCGCTGTTGCTCCTCTTCTTCAAGATGCTCTTGGGCCTCTTGGAGCCAGACTTGGACGGGCTTTCCGCCGAGCCCTCCTGGCCGGACTGCACGATGTCATTCTCCTTCTTGGATTTCTTCAGCGACCGCTGCCGTTCCAGGGGTGCTTCTGAGCTCCCGGCTTTGGCCAGGCCCTTGCCCTTCGGCTCGGCCTCGGCCTGCAGGCCCGTGGACCGGTGATGCCAGTCGATGATCCGGGCCAGCAGCGGGGACTCGGAGTCTCTCAGGGCATCGCAGTCGCAGACGCTGTTCTTATAGCCCCAGTTGACCCACCAGTGATTGGCAACGTCCTCGATGGTGGCCCGCCGTTCAGGATTCACCATCAGCATCCAGCGGATCAAGCCTCGGGCATCTGGGGGCCGGAACCAGCCAGGGGAGAGGGAAAGAAAAGGAAAAAGTCCAGGTTACTTTAAAGATTTTGAATACATTCTCATGTGAAAATGAGTTTTGAAGGACTCTGAAGAGTGCAAGGGTCTCAGAAGAGCTTGGCTTCAGCTACACTTTCTAACAATCAATAGTATTTAACGAACACTTCCTGTTTGCTGCCTTGGGAGAGTACTACAGAGTAGGTATGCACAACCCCTGCCCTCGAGGAAGGGGCTTACTATCTAGAATGGGAGTGTACAGACTCATGTAAGGTCATGAATGCTGAGCAGTCAGGTTAGGGTTCAGACCCAAGTGTCTAGGTACTGAATCTGAGGCTGAACTCTTTTGGAGGACCCACTTAAGCCCTAGAATGCACTCAGACAAATGGAGCAGTGGGTTATCAAGTATCTGAACGTTTTTCCATATCAGTGAAGGAATTTCGTGGAGATATTGACCTTTCCATTGACCCCAAGCATTAGAAAGTGGGGGAGGGGCAGCGGGGAGGCCAAGTGGAAGGGAAAGCTCCTGCACTATTCCTCTAGGGGGGATCAGTTTTCCCTCAAAAAAAAAAAAGCAAGTGAGCATTACAATATCCTCCTTTACCATTTGTGAGGTTCGCCTGTGCAAACAAGCACCACGCGTCATCATCTGGAAATAAAATGTGACTCGCTTTAGAGAGAACCGAGGCTAAGCCAAATACTAGAGAGAGAGAGTCTATGCCAGAGCTTTATGTCAACTATGCGACCGCGAGAGTTATTCTGACACTCTGTATCGGGTTCAAATCTCCCGAGTCACCTCTGGGGCAAGACCGACAACAGGCACGTTGGTTTCACTGTCAGCCAGTGGCCTGGATTCTGGGGAAGGACTCTCTTGCCCCAACCAGGTCACCGCCTCTCTGTTTTCAATGTACCCCATGGTGCAGGCTGACTACAGCCTTGATCTCTATCAGAGCCTGCTATCAGCTTACTGCTTGTCTGAACCACTCCGCCTGCGATGGCTAACACAATTTCTGTTGTCATAGATCTAGTTAAAAGACCCTATAAAATTTCCCCAGGGCAATAAAAATCTAGCTGCTCTAAAAATGACGTTTCAAAAGGTTTTGGTTCAGCATCCTAACCAGACTGGAATTGATAACAGATGAAGGTGGGGGTCGGGAGGGGCGGGGCGTGCCAGTGGAGAACATGGAGCGCTGAAGAGAGGTGAGGTGGAGAAAGTGGGAGATCTTTACTCGTCATCATAGAATAATGCCAGAAAATGTTAGTCGGGGCAGGGAAACCAGACATCCCGAACTCCCATTGTTCTCCGGCATTACACTCTGCTGTCAGATACCTGAAGGCTGCGTTGGCTCACGGTACTCTCCACTGCTGATCTGCCGGATTAGATTTTTGTGATCAAAGCCGTCGAAAGGCATCGTTCCATAAACCAGAGTGTAAAGCAACACACCCAAAGCCCAGCTGTCAACCTAGAGCATAGAGACAAAGAGCATAAGCACCAGGGGAGTTGATCCCTGTGAGATATTCCTGACTATTAGCGAAGACAGGCAAAACTCGGGCTGCACTTGGCAACTGGTGTGCTGGTCCTCTAAGCATTATCCCAATTCTGCCACGTGCCTGCTGGGTGAGCTTGGGAAAGTCACTTAACTTCTCTGTGCCTCAGTTTCCTCATCTGTAATACGGGGATTCAATGCCCGTTCTCCCTCCCCCTTAAACAGAGCAGAAACTGTGTCTTAGCTAATCGCATTGAATCTACCCCAGTGTTTAACACAGGGTTTGGCACGTGTATGCACTTGATAAATAATTATTATAATCATCATCATCATCATCAGACAGTTTGGGAACGCCACAGGTGAGAGTTGTAGGAAGTGTATTGAGGGCATCTCAAAAGAGTAAATATGGACCTGTGGGTTTTCATGAACTCTCACCTCCCCGATGATCAGCAACAAAAGGATCATCGTTTAGCAAAGATGCCATGTTCTGTGCCAATCCACACCAAAAATACATTTTTGCTGGAAATGAAAGCTGTACTGAAGTGGGTTTTTCTCCCCGGTTTTAACTCTCTCGCTCCACGCTTTCGCTCACCTCTGGGCCTCGGTAAGGTCTCCCGTTGACAATTTCGGGGGACGCGTATAGTGGGCTGCCACAGAACGTCTGAAGAAATTTATCCTTTTGGTACAGATTGGAGAGGCCAAAGTCAGCAATCTGCAAAAAGAATGGAGACACTGCTTTACTCTAGGTTCTGCTGGGTCAGCAGTCAACATGTTGGGATGTAGAGGCCACCTCTATAAGATAGCCTTTTTTTTTTGTTTCCAAAGTCTCTTCCCTATTGCTGTTGTTCCCACCAGATTGTCAGCTCCTTCAGGGTAGGGGTTGTATCTACTTCCTCCATTGTACTTTCCCAAGAGTTCAGGAGAGTGTTCCGCAGAGAGTAAGTGTTCGATAAATATCAGTGATTAATTGATTCTTGCCTCAGGAAGAGAATTCTGGGATAGCCATGTTACCCTAACTGTTCACGTTCACTCAAATTCAGCCCCGAGTCAGTTTTGAGATTATCTCTAAAGATCTCAGCTGATTCATAAGCGGAGGCTGCATGATTTAAACATCAGGATCATCAGTATTTACTGAGCATCTACTGTAGACAACGCACCATACTAGGCCTTTGAAGGGCACACTATAGAAAGTAAAATGTGCAAGACAGCCCTCAAAGAGTTTACAATCCAATATACTTGATATACTCCCAGGTTCTGAAGAAAAAGAGATGGGAGCAAGCAGTATTGGAAGAAAATGAGCTTTTAAAATTCTAGGTTGTGTATCATAAAATTTAAGATTTAAAGCATAAGACTGCCTTGAGGACAGAGATCGTTTGGAACTCTACATGATCTAGATGCTCAGTACACTCTCTTGTTTCTAGAGGAGTGCAAGAGGGAGGAATGGGTGTCTTATCAATGATCACCAGTACTCAGAGGTCCAGCATTGTTACCCTTCTGCTTTATACTGTGAGCCTCATACAGGACAGGGACTGTCTGACCTGATTACCATGAATCTACCCCAGATTTCAGAAGAGTGTTTGACACATAGTAAATGCTAAAGAGATGCCATTAAAAAAAAAAGTTCCTTGGGACCAGCCCTCCCCAACCAAAGGAGGAGGAAAAATATCATAGGGACATCCAGGCCACTTGCCTCAGGGACCCAGGGCTTGAGGGGTGGCCCATTCTATGCCCTAGGGTTCTTGCTTACACCAAGAATTCTGCCTGTGGAATTTCAGTTATTTTCATGAATAAGCCTTGCCTACTGAGCTTGCCTACTAAGGCTAACCCACTCACTGTGCCTCATTCACCTCTTGCCTGCCACCAGCAGACCAGCTTCACACCCCACAGAACACAGCTCTCTCCATCTTCCGCAGCCCTTCTAAAATCACAAATCCTCCAGGACGTCTTCCCCATTTACCTCTAATCTCCCCACTCTATATCCCCAACTGCCACTTAAGTCCTTTCAAGCTAAGTACTTAAGTACTCACATCTCTCCCCAGCAAATCCCTACAAGCACTTATATACATATAGACTCCATAGCTTCCTCTTGTCTGTAATGTACTGAATTGCCTGACTTCCCCAGCTAGACTGTAAATTCCTTGAGGGCAGGGATCATACACACTGATTTCTATTATACTCTTCAAAGTGCTCAGGACAGTGCTCAGCACACGGTAGCCCTCAAAAAATGAACACTGGTTTAGTGAGTGAAAGAAGAATAGGAGACTTTCCAGTGTGCATGCTCTGAGCCCTAAACCAGTGTCCCCCAAGGAGACTGCTTTTCCCCCTCCTACTGATTTCATTTCTGTCACTCTGTGGAGAAGGAGACCCTGAGTTAAACGTGGCCAGGGAATTGCACTCTGTCTCCACAGTTGTCACAGTGTGAGAAACCCTTCTTTTTTATTTGTTTCTTTCAATTACTGTTGTATTGGGTTTTGGATTTTTTCCTTGTTTATAAAAATCTGAGAGGAAGTTTATAAATGGGAAATTGGCACAGTATTAGTTACATTCTCTAAACATCTCCTGGTTTGGGTTTTTTTTTTTTGAGAAGAAAATACTCCTGATTCAAATATCCAAATCTCTCCACCTCTCACCGAACCACTACTCTGTATCTCTTGCCATTCCTTTGATTATAAACTCTGGACAACAAAATGCTGGGGCATAAAACTTTGGAGTTCTTCAGTTCAGACTCTTGCAAGTTTACACATCACCTCAACCCTAATTCTCTGTTGACTATGTTGGGAATCTCTAAAGTTGTTATCCTGAAGTTTGGACAAACTGTCCATGTAGCTAGAGCTACAAACTCATAATCATTTGCTTTTTCTTCCCCAGCTGATACTTTTTAAAAAATTTCTAAATAGAAATATATATAGAATAATATATATATAGAATAATCTGCATTCCAAGTTAAGTGTCTGGCCAGGATTCTGTTGAGGATTTGTTGAAAATGCAATCTTCGAACAAGAGCATTTTGTCAAATCTTCACTGAATGAATGGAATGTCACTGAAAGCAGTTGGGGTACAACTGCAGCCTGAAAATGCATTTTTCATAGCTCAGATTGAACTTAATTACCCTAAATTCCACTTTCCTACCAAAGCACCCAGACTAGCTTGCAGAAAGTTGGTCTTAAGCCTCATGAAATGTGGCCTGTCAATCAGAAGAAGAATGGGAGAGTTTCAGTGTTTAAGAGGAAGCGATACCCTGGACTTCATTTTCATTCAGGATGTAGCTAAGAAGGGGGCTGACACAACAGCATGTACTTCCATAAGAAAATAGATTTCCTTCTGGCCAAGGAATGTAAAAGATGTGTCTATGTACGCGTACTCGTTCAAAGACACATGCAAGCGTTCACTATTTCTCTCTCTCCCTCCCTCCCCAGTTTCACACCAAATCAGTCCACAGCTAGGCATTCTTGTTTTCTTTTTGGCCATTCAGGATAAGAGTATTTACATTATGGTCCACTCCCATCCTCACAGACTGATGTTTATCAGCTTTTCCCATTAAAGCTGTCATATCCCTTGAAATAAGATTAGTAGAAGTCATGATTACTTCACATTCTTGGCACTTTAATGGAAAAGTATTCATTCGAAAAGAAAATCCCAAATTTTGAGGAGTTATAAATTCTGGATTTTCTTTCCAGTATTAGCATCGTGGGGAAGGTGTATGCTAATTACTCTCGACCATGCTCACTAAGACTTACAACTGGTTCCAGTGACAGAAAACAAGTCCTACCAAGTTTACAATCACAACCACGGAAGGGCAAAAGCTAGATATTCTAGGCTACACACAAATAACTCTGTCACAGAAAAACAAAAAATCTGATATGGTGGCAGGCTGATTTTCTTGGGAGCAAGACAGATGGATGCAACTCTTAAAAAGGGAATTTCTACAGACATGACCAGGAACTTTGGGAGAAGGTATGCATTTTATGTTTTCATCGATGTCACTGGAATACTGAACTGTTCTTCTCATATCTGTGCAGGCCTATGGTTATATGCAAGACCATGGGGCTACCAACAGGATTGGGAAGACCTAGGCTCAAGTCTCTGCCTTTGTGGGTGAGTCAGTTAATATTCAGATTTACTTCATTCTACAACAGCTCATTTTAATTGTAATTAAAAGTCCATGAATTGTGGCAGGCAATGGAGTGGAATCAGATTTTTCTTGATTGCTCAAGTCCCATCTGGAAAGAAATTCATTCTTCCAGCGCCAGGTTGTGAAAATATGCAATGAAACGATGAGCAGAAACTAATGCAGTCAAGCTTTCGTTTCAAAGGATCCATCCAGAGATTTGATTTTAAGAGGAATTTCTTAGTTCCAGTGTAAAAAGAAATCACAAATTGGACTTGCCTACCACTCAGGGTGTATCAAAGCAGCGCTTTTCAGGAAGAATGACCAAGCAGACAAAACCCAAGTCAGTTAACCACATAATTTAGGCATCTTCAGCACAGCGGCTTAACCACTATTGAACCCAAGTCCCAGCCAAACATTTTGGTCAGTCAGTCAATCAGTGGTATTTATTGAGAGCTTACTATGTGCAGAGCATTGTACTAAGTACTTGAAAGAGTACAATAGAACAGAGAGGGTAGACACCCTCCCTGCCCACAACCAGCTTACAGTTTAAAAGGGGAGACCAACAAATGAATAAATTACAAATATGTGCATAAGTGCTGTGGGGTTGACAGTGGGGTGATAACCAAGTGCCCAAAAGGTACTGATCCAAGTCAAATGCCCAGCACTTGGTTTTTGGGAACTAATGTCAGGGCTCCTGTAAGCATAGGTAAAGATCAGCTGAAGAAGCTCTCGAAAAAGGGCATGCCTCTTAATACTTTCCCCTGCTTCTCTTGCTCTGTTCTCCAGAAACCAAAGAAATCTTTAAAAAAAATACCCTGACCCCAGATGTTTTCATTTACAGACACCTAGGCTCAGCCCATGAAGAGTGATGTTCCACTTTCTTTCATCCCAAAAGTGTTGAGAAAAAAAAAATCACATTTATTTTTCTTTCCCTACCTGTTAGACTTTCAACTCCTTGAGGGCAAGGATCTTGTCTACTAACTCTATTGTACTCTCGCAAGGACTTATTAAAGTGTTCTGTAAGTGCTCAAGATTGATTGAAATCGTAGCAGCCTCCATATATGTGAAAAGCTTGACAGTAGGATTGATATATCCTAGGGAGTAACGTGAAAGCCCTAGCAGTCCCAGAGACTGTTCTTGTCCTCCATTTTCTTTTCTTAGGTGGATTAGCAGCATGCCCAGGCTACATGAGATGCCCAGACAATCTTCCTCTCAGCAATTACACTCTGTGGCCTGGGAGCACGATGGTTTCCACCCCTTTCTGCGACAGTCACCTGACCTTTCTTCTCAGATGTAGCACCACGGGAGAATTATATGGGAATATTCTACATTCCATTCTCCCAGAAAGTACAGGGAGGAGAATCTGGTCCATTATTACTGACTGCAAATTAATAATATACCAGGTTCTTATTTTAGAAGCAGTACTTCCTCCAAGTACGATATGCAACCAAAAGCAGCACATTTCTCTCATTTTTTTCTGCTGAGAGGCTGTGAGAATATTTTTAGAATCCACACTCTTTGCCGATGCCAAATAAATAATTTCAAGCTCCAGATGTGCTCTTTGCAAACAAAGATCACAGAGCAAAACAGAGAAGAGAGAACTCCACCACTGCATTAAAAACCACAATGACATGTTCTAAACTGGTATCTCTGCAGACTACTCTACGTGAGCCTGCTACATTTGAAAGGTGAATAGGTCTCCACTCAGAGTGAACCAAATTCAAACAGGGTTGACAGCAAGAGTTCCCAAGTAGGAACGATTAGCTAATCACATCCGGTCTTCCTAAGAGGTCACCTGTTGAAATAGTTCCTCTCAACCCACCATATTTCTGTCCCAAGGACAATCAGCATGAGGATCATGAGTAGGTCACATATATGCCTTCATGTCCAAGTACCTTTTATGAATATGTTTTCTGGAGGCTGACCGAGACATCAGAGACAAATAACAAATGATCAAAAAAAAAGTAAAAAAAAGTATCATTCCAAGTACACAAGGAGTCCTCTTCCTACTAAGTATGTGGGTTTTTTTGGCAGGAGGGTTATGTTTTTTTTAAAAAAACTCATCAAATGTTAAGAAGGAATAGCAACTCAATATTGCAAATCCTTACAGGAAAGATTTCTCACATCTGTGACCCAAACTTTCATTTATAAACACTGCAGCACAATCTCCTTGGCTAGTTACCTATTTCGAGAATAGTGATCTAATATTAAAAGCACACTGATCTGGTGAATTATTTGAGCCAACATATGCAAATCATCAGTTCTGCTAGGTTTATAATTATAACCTAGGGTTAATACATACTAACTTTGCAGAATTCCAACAATTCTTTCTGCCCAAGGACTTCTAGGACTTAAGAAGTTATTTAGCTTATTGCCTCTGTGACTCCATCATGGGGTCCAAGAGGTCATGTTTTTTGGAAGCCTGATCCACCTGCAAGGCCGTTTTTCACGGCTCTCATAAAGGCTATTTTTTGCTATCAAAATTTTGGGAAGAGGACAGGAAGTGAGATCACTGGGATACTTGGACTTAACCCAGCCCAAACTTCCTGTTAGCTAACACCTAAGATCCCTCTATAAAATGTAATTTTTAGGAAAATATATGTTTATGTGTCTCCTATCCATTGATAGGCCCCACGGAATTTCACTTCAGCTTTCCTCCTATCATAGCTTACGTTTCTTTAACCTACTAAATCCCTTTCATTTATTTAGCTCTCTGACTGAGCTGGAGTTGTCAGTCTCCTGCCCTCAGGTAGAACTGGAAAGGACCAGCCTATGTGAATGGCTGGACATTAGCCTTCCCTTTGCGGGAGGGTTATCTCAGCAGGCTATTTCCTCCTCGTCTTGTGGACGGAACACTCGCCATCAGCTCACTGCAGAGAGGCGACATTCTCAAGAGCATAATGTCTCACCGAAATACTATGGAGACGAATGCCATGGTAAACAAATAAAACTTGAAGGCCTAAACAGCTCCATCTAAGAAAGGAAATGTTCTCCCTGTGATGCACCACTTGAATGATAGCAAAATGAAACGGATGAAAAAAGGTCATTCCCATGCTTTGTCTGGGGATTATTGACACGATTCTGACATCACCGCCAGCCAATCGGGAAGCTTTGTCAGTGTTCTGAGTTCTAAGGCCATTTCATTATGAAGCACATGTGGTACGCTGGGTTTATTTTGAAACGATATTTGCTTATTTTCCAGACGTGATCAAAAGGCCATTTGGAGTGTTCTATAGGAGTCTCTTGAACCTTGAAGGCCAAGAAAGTTTTTTTTCTACGCTTAGCAGCGGCCAGCAATAATACCATCTACAAAGTAAACTGTACTGCCTGAGACCCCAGCTAAACTGATATTGTGTGGCTAAATCTAGACCCTTTGAGAGGATGCCAGATTGGATTGAGGGGTCCATTCTTACTGGGCACTTGGGTCCAGTAAGGACCCTCGTCCGGGAGGGCAGCTTAGGGTCCAACAGAGCACTGGCTAAAATGCCTGGGTCACAGAGTATCCTATTTACTCCTGGTCTAAACAGCCTTAGTACACTGCCCTAGGAAAATCTTACCTTGATGTTGCAGTTGTCATCGAGCAAGATGTTTTCCAGCTTTAAGTCCCGATGGACGACACCGCTCTGGAACAAGAAATAAAAGGAAGGGAGTGAGAGAGGGAGGGGCTAGAAACAAAAAGAGAGGCAGGGCTGAAGAGAGAAATGTTGGGCAGATTAAAGAAGCGAACCGGCAGGGTGGTCTTTGTACCTCCATTTCAGGGTTGCTTTCACTGTCATAACACTCCCAGCCCAGTGTCTAGTGACAGGAGATGTATTAGTCACTTGCTGTGTGGTTAACAGAAGAATGACTGGAATCTCTTCTCCCCCAAAGCCTATAAAACAGCAGGGGAGTTCTTTCTGGAATCTAATTCCACTGTGTGAAAGCAATATCTTCTTCCCAAGAACCAGAAAACAATATCTGTCAGTGACATGAGTCCTCAGGAAAGAACTGATTCCTCTCCAGAGCCCTGGAGCATCTGGGCAGCCTTAACTGAGAAGACTTGTCTGTCAGCCTAACACATGCGAGGAATGGAAACTCAGAGGTCTACTTGAAATCAGGCTATCTTGCCTAAATAATCAGGACCCAACCAGGATCCAGATGGCTATCGAGGCTTTGGCAATTGAGCAACAAGCCTTTCTCTGCTTAGTGGTAATAATAATTATAGTATTTGTTAAAGGCTTACTGTGTGCCAGGCACTGTACTAAGCACTGGGGTGGATACAAGCAAATCATTTTGGACACAGTCCCTGTCCCATCTAGGGCTCACAGTCTTAATCCCCATTTTACAGATGAGGGAACAGAGGCACAGAGAAGGTCACACAACAGAATACAACCCAATTCCTTCTGACTCCCAGGCCCGAGCTGCTTCTCAAAGTTGGGGGATGAGGAATGGCAAGAGGTGGTTGTTAAAGGGTATTCAGTTATTTGAACAAAAGAAAGCAATGCTTTAGAAATGTCCCATTGTAAACTGGGGTACTAATGTTCCCCCAAACCTGAAATGGATAATTCTTATGGGTCAGTCTGAAGGCAGGGGTGTGACATAAGCAACTTGGAAGTTCTCTTTTGAGCAGCCTTCCTTTACCCCTTTCTTTCAACAGCTGTGTGCCTAGGGCAAGAATTTCATATTTATACTTCGGTCTATTATGGACTTTTCCCAGAAAGGGAGTGTTTGCAGGTACATTTTTTTCATTACTTTCCTATGTAAGGCTTACCAACATGTGTCCTAAATTCAGTTGAGAGAGAGAGCCCAATAAAAGGTATCTTTTGGTTGTAGTTAATGTGCAGAATGTTTTTCTTTCTCAAGATAAATACAATCTCAAATCACCAAATTCAATATTAGAACCAGGTCTATTCAGTCCAAATGAGGCAGAGAGCTGAGTAATTAGCCAGAGAATTTGAGAAGTGTAGGCAGCCAATCCAGATAATTTAGACCCCAAGCCACATGATTTTTTTTATTTATTCCTGAAATAAATGGTCTCAGTACACTGCCCAAATTCCCCAGATACTTGTCCAGCTCTCCACTATGCATTGGCTGAATGGAACTGGCCTAAGGGTCTGACACCACATGAAAAGCCCTGGAATTTAAGATCCAATGAGAAATTCCACCCTTCAATCTGACTGCTGGGTCTAGACTTTTAAGCAAAAATCAATCAGAACTAGCATCTCATCACTTCCATCATTCTTTGAAGTCTATCAATCATTTGGAAACACAGCCAAAGTGATGTGGGTTGGAATGGAGTTTCAATCCCCACTTTGGATGACAATTAGGAAAAGAAAAAAGAAAAGGGAAAGCTGATTGATAGAGCAAGTAAATGAGATATCTACAATCTGCTCTGAATTGTAGTTTTTCCATCTATAAAAGTGTGTATGCACATGCATATATATATATACACACATATATGTACATATACACAACACCAACCTACCTCACAGGGACTGTGAGAAGATGATTAATGAGATAATGAACAGAGGTGAGGCTCTTTGAAAGACAGATGTGAAATTCAAGGCAACAGACTTTAAAAAAAAAAATTTGAACAGCTCAGGAAAATTTGCATTAGGTCAACACATTCCTGCTTTCTCCAGGAAAATCTTTGGAAAATATGGAGAGGCAGGAAGGAGAAAGCCAAAGATATTTGGGATTATTTTGGGATTTCAATTAACCAAGCTATCCCTGTCACCCAATTTCTGAGGATAATCATCACTATTTCAGTGTGTGATGTTGATATAACATTCCCTTCTCAGTGTTTTACTTTAAGCACCCACCCAAACCTACACCTTTTAGCCTTTCTTTTCCTTACCTTGTGACAGTAGTGGACGGCAGAGACTATTTGCCGGAAGAAATGTCTTGTTTCTCTTTCGCTGAGCCTTCGCCTCTCGCTGATGTAATCATATAGCTCGCCTTTACTGGCATATTCCATGATAATCACAATCTTATCCTTGTTTTCAAACACTGAAGGAGGGAAAGGAAAAAAATAGTTCATAGAACAACTGTTTGCTGTGAGAGACGCAAGAGATAGAGACAAGATTGGGTGAGGTATAACCTGGGGCATCTGGCAATAGAAATAAGAGTCTCTCCCAGTTTGCTTTCCCACCTCCCCAGGAGTGAAAAAAAAATGATTCCCTTCTTTAAACAGCTTCTCTTCTTCTTTTGGCAAACCATCCCCCTTTCTGCTTTCAAAACACCCCTAAAAACTCACCTTCTCTGGGAAGTCTTCCCAGATGAACTCACCCATCTATGATCTCTGCAGTTTCCCCTTGGCAACCAATGCAAATTAGGCTTGTATGTTTCCATACTTTTGTCCTTCTTTTTCTGTTCTGTATTCATATGATTGCCACTTGTGCTTTAATGTACATTTGAATGATTAAGCATTTCTGTCTGCTGTTTCTCCTCCAAGTCAGAGACCATATCTGCGCAGCCTCCTTTATAATGTCCTCCGAATGTCTCTGAGGCATATTTTGGGTATATAATGGGCACAACATATACACTGATGGCTACCTAATACCAGCTGAGCAAATGGGCTGAATTAGAGAATTTAAAAACTCAGTAGGTCATGAAAATGTTCC
Source organism: Ornithorhynchus anatinus (assembly GCF_004115215.2). NCBI lineage: Eukaryota > Metazoa > Chordata > Mammalia > Monotremata > Ornithorhynchidae > Ornithorhynchus > Ornithorhynchus anatinus. Next base: position 40,735,296 of record NC_041741.1, read on the forward strand.
TCTTAGGGCTCTTCCATGACATGAGAACTCCTCAAGACTTTTCTGAAAAAGATCACTAAACAGGATTTTTGGCATTGGGCTTCAACTCATCATAAGGCCCACGTCTTCCTGTTGGGAAATCTAATCATGTAAAAATATTCACTGCCAGACATCGCCAAACTTTACTGAGAATCCTTAGGATGCAATGTAATAAGTACTTGGTCCTAGGAGGTTTGGACCAGACAAGGTCAGCCTGCACTGCATTTCCCTTTGGCCTTGGGCTAAGGAAGCGTGAGCATGGAAAAGTAAAGCAGTGCCAGCAGGAAACTGGTCTCTGAGTTACCCGTGAGCCTCTGAAGTGGCATTAGTCTTTGGAAGTCATCTTTTAGACCTGGACCCAGCGCAGTGGTCAGGGAACTAAGTGAGCTTGGGTTTGTGTCTCACCCTAATTTGATCTTTCTTACCCCACTTAGGGTTTTCATTCCCAGCCCTTTGTCTCTCATCCGCTCACACTGTGTCACAGCATTCTGCCAATCTGGGCTGCTCCAGGTTGTTCTTAACTCCCTAAATCCCAGCCAAATCCTTCTGATAAAATGGAAATGGGAACGGCCAGATAAAATTGGCTGCTTCCATGTCTGCTGCCCTCTCTGTATCCTGAAACCCGGCCTTCTGACAGCGAGTAGAGCCTGTGTGTATTTTCATTAACAATAACCTTCAGGAACTGGAAGAGCTGTGCCTGGATGGATGACTCCACAAGTAATAGACTGATAGGTTCTGGAAAAAAATAGTGCATTTTCTTTCCTCCTCTTTTTTTCTTTTAAAATATCTTGATAGTTCACCAATGCCCTATCAGTAAATACGTAACCTCACACCCTAAAGACAGTTTCAAGATGATGTGCACATGTTGGAAGGACATTTCATTAAGAACGGCTTTCTTGGCCTAGATATTTCACTACATATTTTGCTATGGAGTTGCCACTGACTTACTCAATGACCTTGAGCTACTCACACAATCTCTCAGGACCTTAGAGGTTCCTCATTAAAATTCCTCCCCAACTCCTAGGAGTCTCTTTTACATTTAGTTCCCCAAAAAACTAACACAGAAAAACTTAACACAAAGAAATTTGTGTTACATGAAACAATAACACCCCATGGTTTCTGCGGAAAAAAAACTTGTGGGATCTGCTTTGATATAAACAGTGATCCTTTGATTCAAATACATGTGCTGGGGGAAGAATAGATAAGAGGCTATGTAATCAAAGGATAAGACTTTTTGGTTGTATGTTTAAAGGATCGGCACTGGTGTCCAAATATCCTTGAAAACAAGCATCGGAGTTGCCATCTTATAAACAAGTTTACCTAACCATTTCCCCATGTCCCCTCTTGCCTCCCACCCTGAGAGGACGTACCAAGCGAGGGGGTGCGGTGCTTGAAATAGACATTCTTTTCCGCTTGTCTCGTCTGCCCAAGTGGAGAACAACTATTAAGGCCAGAACTTGTGTGTGTGTGTATGTGCTGATGTGGAAAAGTTTTATTAGTCATTAAAGAGATTTTTATTTTCTACAATAGGCAGTTTGGTTTACTTTCAGGGAAAGGTTTCCTTTCTGAAAACAAAGCTTGGTGTCTCTGGCCAGACCATTTTAAACAGAAGCTTGGCTGCCCTCACAAAAGGGGAGGGAGAGCAGGTTCCTTAGTCCTGCAGTGTTATCAAGGAAATGTAAAACCCTGATTAGAAGCTGAGCTCATCAACTGGAGACACTCACCAGGAGCCAGGAGGCGGATGGGCAGTTTTCACACCAACAGGCCACCGGGTGAGGCACTAAGGACGGACATGGGCAGAGCCAGGTCGTGGCCTAACCCATCCTCCGATATTTAAATTCATTAGAGAAGCAAGTTGGCTCTCCTGAAAGAAGGTTTCCTAAGAGAACAGCTTTGAGATCCGTGGTCAGCGGCCGCTGCCCTTCATTTGTGCCACTGCTTTGGTGGAATTCCTTTACCCTGTAAATTTTCCCCTCCGAAATAACAGATATTCGATCCCCGTGTAATAGATGAAGAACCAAGACACAGAGATGTGGAATGACTAGCTAAAATTCACAGAGCAGGTAATTGGTGGAATTATTATTAAGTAATATTAATAGTAGTAGTATTTGTTAAGTGCTTACTCTGTGCCAGGCACTGTTTTTTATGCTGTCTAGCACTTACTATATGCCAGGCACTGTTCTAAGCACTGGGATAGATAGAAGGTAATCGGGTTGGACACAGTCCCTGTCCCACATGGGGCACACTGTCTTAATAGTCATTTTTTAGAGATGAGGTGACTGGAGCACAGAGAAGTGAAGTGACTTACCCAAGGTCAGACAGCAGACAAGTGGCTGGGATTAGAACCCAGGTCCTTCTGGCTCCCAAGCACTTGTTCTACCCACTGGACCATGCTGCTTCTCAAGTAAATGAATCGACAGATTCATTATTGTTGCCGAATTGTACGTTTCAAGCGCTTAGTACAGTGCTCTGCACACAGTAAGGGCTCAATAAATACGATTGATTGAATGAATGAATGAATGATTAGAACCCACATCTAATAATTCCTGGGCCTGGGCTCCCTCCATTGGGTCTCACTGCTCCAGTTGCCCAATCTTGCCCATGCTGATGCCCATATCCCTACCCACCCCATAAAATATACAGCACAGAATGTACCAATGCTTTACCAACCTTCAAAAGTAATATTTTTACTGTTAATCCAACATATGCACTTCTTTCTTAAAAAAAAAAGCAAAAACCTTAGGATACTGGCCCAGCTGTCAATACCAATGTGCTCATCATAATTCCAGTAAAATGGATTTAGATGGTGCTTTAGAATAACACATAATCTCTGAAAACGACCTCTCCCCATGTGTAATTTTGTATGGTAATAATACTCAGCCATCCTTCCGGGTTCAAAGATAAACGATTCTGACAGTGAGATTTTATCAGTGAGTGGAGTGAAACTGATAAAACCAATGAATGACTGCCCACTCCTTCCTCATCATGTGGTTCAAGGGTAACTCAGCTGAGATGACCAGTTCATTTTGTGTTAAGGTTTGCATTTTACCCTGAATATGCCCAAAATGGTATGAGCAGCCTAGTTTGGTTTTTCAACACTTACGAGTTCTTAATCATAATGAGTTGAACTCTGTCCTTGCAGCTCCAACAGGAAGCCAAGCAGGGATAGGAGAAAATACTTCCTCTCTTCCTCCCACTGGACCCACATGTATGCCAAGTTTAAGTAGAGAATTGCATCCTCCAGAGCAAACTACAATGTGCCTTGGACACACACCCATAGCAGAGCGATGCATTTGGGGAGGAGCAATAAAAAGAGCTGAGTGGCTCCTGCTGAACCTCCAGCAGAATCACTGAAAACACACAATCAGTCATACTTATTGAGCCCCTACTGCGTGCAGAGCACTGTACTCAACACTTGGGAGAGTACACTACAGTAGAGTTGGTAGTCACATTCTAGACACACAAGCCCAACCCTCCCCATCTCTCCCACAAAGGACAGGTGCCTGTGTTCTAGTAGGGTGTCACCACAAACGCCCACACGTACTACAATATGGGGAAGACCCTCCACCAGCATTTGAGGGAGCCCTCCAGAACACAACCCAAAGAGGTGAGGCTCAAAAAACATAATTTCCACTCTTCTCTCGTGTGTGAAATTAAAGGTCCCCAAATGCTAAATTATTCATAGCCACCTTAGCATTTTGTTTCTTGTTATGGTGCCCTTGGGGATTTTTTAACACAGTTTAACATGGAATTTTCTAACCAAAATTCCAGAATTCTATATGGAAGCCTCCTATTTCATCCTCCTTGTTTTCTGTTTATTATTCTAATCCAGGGCAGAGTGGGGACTGGTTGCCATGGCAACAGTTATTTCTTCCAATGCATTTTGACTTTCATCAGATGTTCAGCTTGACAGTCAAGTTCTGCCTTCTGATGACCTGACTTTCACAATCACAGCTAATTACCCAAATTCTAACAAGTCCCTCCTGTTGCCCTAAAGGTTTAAACTAAAACTTGAGCAACTGGGAAAAAATGAACATTATAAAAACAATTCCTTGGCAGAGCAGAAGAAAACAAAGTAATTACATTTTCAAGCCCAGAGTGAATTTTTTTTTCTAGATGTGCCTGTTTGCATAATACTTTTCAGTGTGATAAAATGTCCATTCCTTTTCTCTTTCTTGATTCTTCTCCATCATTCCTCCACCCAAGTTTCCAGAAGATTACTCCACAACTCAACTTTTTTTTTTCATGTGATAGCTTTTCTTTACAAGTACTGAATTTAACTCCTGGTTTCAGGGTTTCAGCATGCATCAACCAAACATTACCCTATGATATTGTCCAATCAATACTAAAGCCAAAACAAGCTATTTCTCCCCAGAGCCATAATATGGGCACTTTAGTTGGGCCCCTTAACCAAGGTTACCTTTAACTACACTTAGGAAGAGGCCTAAAGACTTCAATGACACAGATCCCTATTATAATTTACAGGGCTATGGTCTGTGCATTCTAGAGCTGCACACATATGTTTAAGGTCTTTGTTCCTTCATTGTATTAAATGCTAGTCAGACAAGATTATATTTTAGTAAAAGTGTACTATCACATCTTGGGCTGATTCCTGTGGCTTACGTGTAACCCCAGGGTAGAATTTTAGTTTGTTGGTTTTAAAAGAGAAGGCCAACCACCTAGTGTTGGAAAAGTTGGAATTCTCCTCATGCCTTTGCTCTCTATCAGGGCAATCTCCTAAATTAGTTCCAGTATGTTGACATTCCTTCCATCTGGTGTCTTTCCACTCAGTGGTATTTTTATTACTCTAAACTGCAGCAGACAGAAGTACCTTTCCAGGGCTAAAGAGTGCTCTTTCATGAAAGGTCAGTCCGCTCCAAACAGCAGGGAGTTGGTCATTTATTTATAGGAGTACAAGTCTTGAGTAACCTTTCCATTCAATAAAATCATGTAGAGTCCAAATAGATACTGTCCTCTAATATGAGAAAAGTTCTTCAAAAGACACTTGGATAATGGAATATAACTTCTTCTCAAAAATGAAATGTTAAACATATCTCATCTGCTCACAACTTCTCCATATTTGTTCTTCTCGGTCTTTGTTCTTCGCTCCATTATCCCTATTTCGTACAATCAGATTTGACTTTGTAGCCCAAAGATGCCAGAGGGGTTGAGTAAGTTGCTTTATTCCATAGTAACAATGGAAGATGATGTGCTACTAATAACTCCTTGAATGTTCTTGATCAAGGAACTGGAGCTGCAAGATATTTTCTACTGTAGATGTGGAAACACTTCTTAAAACATGATTCATCTGTGTATTAGTGATGGTATTATGTGACTAAAAGAAGGATTAAAACAATATTATCCCCAGGAGCTTCATTTCTATGTGTAATTCAGAGGAGAATCCCTAGGAGGGTGGAGAATGCACACAATAGGAGAGTTGACTCTTGAAAAACAAAATGGGAGAGGTTTGGCAAGAGTTCCTCGTTTCTTATTAAAATTAACACCGCCTGTGATTTATGAAGCATCTTTCTTCCCAAGAGCTCAAAGTACTTTCCCATCTATCCCCCCTATGTGAGGCTGAGGGAAGGAGGGGCAGATATCATTATCCTCATTCTAATGAAGGGGAAAGGAACTGAGGCAGAGGGGTTTATATGACTTGCACAGATTATGTATTGAGCAAGTGGCTGTACCAGAATAAGCTTCAGGTCTCCTGAGTGCCTTGTGAGTACTCTTAAAGCTTTCATGTTTCACATAGCTCTACTCACATGGAGACCTCATGATAAGGGTTAGAATTAGCAGAACTGTATGGACTTACACTCCAGAAGCCATGTGTGGTGGGATTGACCTATAATAACAATAATAATAATAGTAATGTTGGTATTTGTTGAGTGTTTACCATCTGCCAAGCACTGTTCTAAGCTTTGGGGTAGATACAAAGTAATCAGGTTGTCCCATGTGGGGCTCACACTCTTAATCTCCGTTTTACAGATGTGGTAACAGGGGCAGAGAGAAGTTAAGGGTCTTGCCCAAAGTTACACAGCTGATAAGTGGCAGATCTGGGATTAGAACCCATGACCTCGGACTCCCAAGCCTGTGCTCTTTCCACTATGCCATGCTGCTTCCCATATGAGAGTGTACTGTGCTAATTGGGGATGGGTGCCCGTGCAAGTTTGAAGGAAATAGTTTCCTCTTTACTAAGAGGAGAAAATGGACTTTGATGGGTTCCATGCCAGCCAAATCAGAACCCTCCCAAAAATTACAGAGGCCCCAAAAAAGTCTCTGTTCGCAGATGGCAAAATTCAAAGGAGACCAGCGCAACATTCAGGAAGGCGTCCAGAAAGGCAGCATCAAGGAAGAGCGGGGAATCATCGGGAACCAATGAGTCGGTCCTTGTAGACAGTCCCTCTACTCAGGCCCAGGGATCTGAGTGGGCAAGGGAATCGAGCCAAGCAGGTTGTGAATGCTAGGGGGCTTGGTGAAGCCTGCATCTTCTTAAAGCAGAGGGCCAAAGCAAGTAAACCTTACTGAACCCCTGTGAGAGCTGGGCTCCCCCAACTGGTAAAGGAGTCCTTCAGAAAGCCAAAAGGTGAACCAAACAGTAAATGCATCACACGGTACTATTAATATGCAGGAAAATACATTTTCATACTTTTAAAAATGAGTCCCATATGAAAGCAGTATTATTTAAGCCCTAGAAAAGAACTGAATTCCAGGAAATACAAGCGGGTGTGGCAGGACAGACTGGGAGAAGCATTGGCTTTATTTGTTTTATTACTAATCTGTAGCCTCTTGGAAAATAGCTTGGATGTAATCAAAAGAAAACAATGAAAACGATACACTTGAAGGTCAAATAGCTAACTTAATAGGAAACTCATAGAAATATGGCTGAGAGATTTCACAGCTTAGTGCTTTTTTCTTGATGACCAGTGAAGAAAATGCTGATTTCTGATCTCTGATCATTAACATGGGACTGGGTAGAGGACGGGGTTGAGTTTTGATTCCGTCAGTGGGGATTTTAAGTGGAATTAATGGAATGTGTCCAGCCAACCTGCTTGTTTACCACTGCTCTGGTAGGAGCACAACCCTGGGCTGGAAATTCAAGCATGCAGAATAGCCAACACAAACCACTGAAAAGATCATAGGGCTTGCTGATTTGAAGATAAGACTTTGGAAATGGTGAGAATTCTAAAAATATGCAACCAGGGCAGCACATACAGAATTGTAATACTCCCACTGGAATAAGCAGTGATACCAGCTTTTCATTTCAAGCACGGTCTAGAGCTTGGAATGGAACTCCTGGGCGGTGGGGCTGGGGAAAAATGAGAGGCACTAACACACACACGGGATCAGGGGAAAGGATACATACACACGTTCAGAAAGATACGCAGGTTTACACAAATGCTTTTTTATACTATTTGTTAAGTGCTTACTGTGTGCAGGCATTGAACTAAGCACTGGGAAAAATACAAGCTAATCAGCTTGGACACAGTGCATGTCCCACATAATAATAACAATAATGATAATGTTGGTATTTGTTAAGTGCTTACTATGTGCCAAGGACTGTTCTAAACACTGGGGTAGATACAAGGTAATCAGGTTGTCCATGTAGGGCTCACAGTCTTCATCCTCATTTTACAGATGAGGTAACTGAGGCACAGAGAAGTTAAGTGACTTGCCCAAGGTTACACAGCTGACAGGCAGCGGAGCTAGGATTAGAACCCATGACCTCTGACTCCCAAGCCCAGGCTATTTCCACTGAGCCACGCTGCTTATAGTCTTAATACCCATTTTACAGATGAGGTAACTGAAGCCCAGAGAAGTGAAGTGACTTGCCCAAGGTCACACAGCAGACAAGCGGTGGAGCTTGGATCAGAACCCAGGTCCTTCTGACTCCCAGGCCCATGCTCTATTCAGCACACCATGCTGCTTCTCTACATATAATAATAGTGGTATTTGTTAGGCGCTTACTATGTGCCAGACGCTCTATTAAGCGCTGAGGTATATACAAGATAATGCAGTCGGACACAGTCCCTGTCCCACTTAAGACTCACAGTCTTAATTCCCATTTTCCAGATGAGGCTATTGAGGCAGAGAGGAGTGAAGTGACTTGCCCATTCAGTGGGGAAAGTTAACATGAATACGCACAGGCAAACACACACACACAGTGGAAAAGAGGGAAGGCAGCCAGAACCAGGGTTTGGAGCAAGCATTAAGGAGGTGAACCAGGCTTAAGGGAGAGCCCGTTCCCTTCTGAAGACACGGACGAGCAGAATCCAGCGAGACTGCTCCCTTACTGAAGCCAGGGCCAGGACAGGCTGTGTCCAGAAACCCGTATCACAGCTCTTGCTTACTGAAAGCCCGGTGTGGGCCGGGACTCTCTTTTTATTGCTGTATTGTACTTCCCAAGTGCTATAGTACAGTGGTCTGCACAAAATAAGCGATCAATAAATACAATTGAATGAATGAATGAAAGGGGCCAAGACGGCAAATCTGCCCCCACAGTTCCAATTCAATAGAAAGGACGGGATGCCCTCCCCCACCGGATCACCTCCACACCCAGTGGCCCATTCGCCTTGCCAAAGAACTTGTTCTTTGTTTCCTTTTTATTAGGTAAACAGTGACCTCTCTCTAGGAAGGAATGGTCAAAGTTGACATCTGCAGGAAAAGTCATTAGAGAAGAGGCTAACACAGGCACCGGTTATAACATTTACCCAGAGCAATTAAAAGAAATGGGCCCATCCTAACTGTCCTACACTTTGTACTCTAACTAAACTTGCCATTCCACCAGGGTGCATGAAGGGAAAAATCAAGAGCCTAGATTTCCTGTAATAAAAAATATTTTCATCAATTAAACCACTGCCAAATGGGATGTCTTCCCTGTAAACACCCCCAAAGTGTTCTTTGGAAATGGTTTTAACATTTGGGGGTTTCATAGATTAGGAATCAAGCCTTTGGGGGGTGGGAGGCTGAGTGGGATGTGATATTTGACTATTTAGGCTAAAATCTTAGAGCCTGAAATCAGTACTGCAAGATAATTCTGCTTTTATCTATTCCATCCTATTCAATGAGTTAAGGGTCTTTCAAAGGCACAGCCTTTTCAGCTTTCCTCTCCCATAGTGCCAATTACCATCCTGCTGAGAAATGGAATTTATTTTGTCTCCAAAGGAGTTCCACCTCTTGAAGAGCATGCAGAAGACAAATTCTTTTCTTATTGGGTTACAAAAAGTATCATTGCACTAGAAAGGAAGTTGACAACAATTTGGATTTACTTAACATTAAAAAGGATGATTGTGTTTACCCAAATTGACAAATTTAGGGGTTAATCACCTTTAGCTACCCAAGTCAAGTGGGTAATTATGTAACATTGTATGGTTGAGAAAAATATATTCCTAAATCCCCCTGAGGACTGTTTTAAGATCTTCCAGCAAAGGTTACTCTCCTGTCAAGAAGCCTTGATGCTGCAATTTGACCTGAGAACTTTATGAATTCATGTCCGGGTCTGCTTTTGCATTCTCTGCAGGAAACTTAATAAGGGCATCTAGTGGGAAGATTTAAGCACCAAATTATGAATTATGAAATTAAGCACCCTTTCTCTTCTTTCTATCTGGAATGTATTTTATTGTTTCTCTCCCTGCTAGACTTCAAGCTCCTTGAGGAGAGAGTTCTACTAATTCTACTAATTCTAATTCTACAGAGAAGCAGTGTGGCTCAGTGGAAAGAGCACGGGCTTTGGAGTCAGAGGTCATGGGTTCGAATCCTGGCTCGGTCACTTGTCAGCTGTGTGACTTTGGGCAAGTCCCTTAACTTCTCGGTGCCTCAGTTACCTCATCTGTAAAATGGAAATGAAAACTGTGAGCCCCACGTGGGACAACCTGATTCCCCTGTGTCTACCCCAGCGCTTAGAACAGTGCTCGGCACATAGTAAGCACTTAAATACCAACATTATTATTATTACTGTACTCTCCCAAGTGCTTATTCAATGCTCTGCCCACAGTGGCGACTCAAATATAATAAGGTTATTGTTGTTATTGTAATTAATAATAATAATAATAACACTAATTATTATATTGCTTGTTAGGCATTTACTATATGCCAGCATTGTACAGGTACTGGGGCAGATACAAGATAATTGAGTAGGACACAGCCCCTATCCCACACTAGGTTCATAATCTTAATTCCCATTTTACAGATGAGGTAATGAGGTACAGAGAAGTGAAGTGGCTTGCTCAAAGTCAAACAGCAGACAAGTGGCAGAGCTGGGATTAGAACCCAGGTCCTCTAAGTCCCAAGCCTGTGCTCTATCCACCTCACCATGCTGCTTCTCTAACAAATATTATTCACTGAACGATTGATTAAAGCCAAAACAAGCTCAGCATTCACCTTCAAACATCAATTGCCATGAAACCTACTGAAAAGATCATAGCCAGGAACTGTAGGAAAGAAGAAAGAAAAGATGAGATACTAAATAATGATTTTTTCAAATGCTGAAGCACAATGGGAAGCGACAGAAGGGGGCAAGAGACTGAAGAACTCATGGGGGCGGGAGACACTGTTTCAAAATCCCCTTAGGCCCTTTTCCTGCTTTCCTTTAGGATCAGCCTGATTTCTTTCATGTGGTCAAAGGAAAAGAAATGTGAAATATTTTGACTTGGCTGTCTCCTTCAGGAATGTTCTGAGAACTAAAGAAAGAAGAATCCCCAATCTTTTTCTTTCTAACTACAGATGGCTGATGAGTTAAAACACAGTTTCATGGAGGTTATCATCTATTCTATTGCAGATAAATTCTCTCTCCATTTGCCACCAAATGCTGCCACAAGAGCCTTTCCCACTCCCTTATCCCTGGCCCCGCTCTGAATTTACTTAATAAAGAAGTAGGTCCACATCATCCCCTTTTCAGTAAAAGAACATTATCTTGAATAACTCAACAGGGTCTACTGCAATCAGATCGCCCAAGGTCATCTTCACAGGACTCATATCAGAGTAGAGTCATCTTTTCTAGAGATCCACAGCAGACCTGAATTTAAAGAGCAAAAGCATCCTACAAACTAGGAAATCAATGCATTTGACCTTTGAAAGCTGATTGAATAGTGTCTTACACTGAACCTGTTAGTAGTAACAATAATAAGAAGAATAATTGTGGTATTTGTTAAGTGCTTTTCATTCATTCATTCAATCAAATTTATTGAGTGCTTACTGTGTGCAGCGCTTACTATATGCCAAGCACTGTTTTAAGCACTGGGATAGATGAAAGGTAATCAGGTTGGACACGGTCCCTGCCCCACATAGGCCTCATGGTCCTAATCCCCATTTTACAGATGAGGTAACTGAGGCACAGAGAAGTTAAATGACTTGCCCTAGGTCAGACAAGTGGCAGACAAGTGGCAGAGCCAGGATTAGAACCCACGTCCTCTGATTCCCAAGCCTGTCCTCGTGCCACTAGACCATGCTGACTTCCCTTGTGGGATGGAATCAATCTCAAGAACAGTCAGGATACCTAATTAGTTCACCCTACCAGGTCTTTTTTGTATCCTGATCAAATATAACTGCATCAGTCTATTAATCAGTGGTATTTAATGACCTCTTACTGTGTGCCAAACATTATGCTAAGCATTTGGGAGAGTACAATACAACAGAGTTGGTAGATACATTCCCTGCCCGCAAGGACCTTACAGTCTAGAGGGAGAGATAGACATTAAAATAAATTTCAGATTTGTACGGATATGTAAAGATGCAGTTATCTAAAAGGCAGTTTACACAGGCAAAATAATCACTGACCTTCATATATACTGATGATATGAGGATGGTTGAGGGATGACATGATCTCAATCTCCCGTCGGATGTGAACCATGTCTTGTTCATCCTTAATTTTGTCCTTGCGAATGGATTTTATTGCAACCTAAAAATCAGGAAATTAAATGTTACTCATGGAACTACAGAGATGCAAATGAACCATCAGGGGAGTTTAGAAAATAAATACAGATGTTATTTATTGGCAGAACCTGTGATGACCAACACAAAGCTTTCAAATACCCTTGTCATTTATTTCACTTATACCAAATGTGCCTTTCTCACAGCAACTAGAAATGCTAAGTTTTAAGGACACTGGCGATGGGAGTGAGAGGGGTTGTTTGTTGATATTGTTTTTAAATACCGATGATATGATCTTATATTGAAGCCAACAGTTGTTAATCTGTTTCCATGAGGGAGTTTATTGCTTTTAAAGGGAGACAGCAGAGTTAATAGAGTGCTGTGGTTCTAGTCTACTGGAATACCTTAATATACTGATTACTGAATTTCAGCAAGCAGTTATTCCAGCTGTGTCTGTGGGGTAAATTACAGATTCATAGGCACTTGATTCATACGACCCCTGCCCTTGAGGAACTTACTAGCCGTGGAGGTATGGAAAGGACCAAAGAGCTTAAAGGAGTACAGACTCCCTCTTGAGCTTTGAGTTTTCATACCCAGTTTTATGTCATTTATTTATTCAATCATTTTTATTGAGCATTTACTGTGTGCAGAGCACTGTACTAAGTGCTTGGGAGAGCACAACCCAACAGTAAACAGACACGTGCCCACAATGAGCTTGCCATCTGGGGGGGGGACGCTTAAATGTCACATTTATGCCATTGCTGAGAAACCATATCTTCCAGCACCCTTCCCCCACCAGTCACCTTTCACAAGCACACTAACTGAGCAGATATTTTTCAAAAAAAAAAAAAAAATGGGGCCAGAAAATGGTCCAGTCAGACTCCAAAAACCTTAAGCAAATTCTGTTTGAAAGATGATAATGGTGCAAAACTAGCAGGCAAAGGTTGAATGATTAAAAAAAAAAAAGCAGTGCCCACGAAATGCGGATAACTAATCTAGGAAATAAAATAACCGATATTGATAGATTCATCTTTGCCTGTAAACAAGCTGATAATTGAATCCATCTGTCCTGGCATCAGGAAAAAAATTAACCACTTGGGGTCTGTGGGTGAGAGGAGGAAGGCCAACTCACAACTTGCTGTCAGCCACAGAATGCCTGTGTTTTTCTCAAAATGTTCCTTCGGTGACCTAAACCCTGACCTGAAACCATCTTTTAGTGGGTGAATGACAGTTCAGCCATTCCTCTGGATTACGGCAGCATGAAATTCTCCTGAGGAAAGCACACTTCCTTGAACTGAACAGCCCTGCCACATCTTAAGCATACAGGGATCCAGTTGCACAGGCCAGTATGCATTTAAGTCGCTAGATATGTATTGAGTCTTTCTTTTCCATTTAAAAAGTTGTACCTATAGCAATGAATGTACTTGAGAATGCAAAGTAAAACATTCCCTCTCTTACATAAAGTAAAACACTACCGTCACAAAGCTGAAAAGCTAACCGTGGTCTCTGGAGTCTGCAGAGTTTCAAGAGGAAAAAAAAAGGGGGAAAACGTTATAAAATATACATGGGACTAAAGAAACCTAGAGGCAGAAACACGCCTCTTGTTAGAGGCTGATCATAGAGTGAGCCGCAGTGTGGGGGAGGTAAATGCAAAATGAAACATAAATTTTAAATGGGAAAAAAGCTTTGTCACCAAATTGCCAAGATACAGCATTGTAACCGGCCCACATCTCGGCCTCGTATTTATCAAGGAGCAAAATGTTTTTGATAAAAGGAACAAGAAAAGTTCCATTCTGATGACGTCAAGTTGCTCTGCAAATGGAAAGAAATAACTACAGCTTTATCCCAGCAGATATTACAACAAAGCCTGGACTTTCCCAATTCTCTCTCTCTCTCAGAGAGGCAGTGAAAATGCAATATACCATGTAGACCAATAGGATGTGGGTGGCTCTTGGACTTACTCCCACATTCTTGAATGAAATAAATATGGGTAGGGGTTAAAAACCACCCTCTGGATTATGCAACAGCCTGCGCTTGGCTCTGAAGAAGAATTCAAGAAGGATTCTATTGTCAAGCATGTAAAAAGGACAAATTCTTCTCCATCCTGGGTCAGGCCAGGGATGGCAGCATTCAGGAGGGTAAAAAAAGCTTGCTTGTGAGTTTGACCAACACACAGCTCAGTTCCACATCTCTAAACCATCCATTGGAGCTGCTGGGGATGAATTTTCACAGTGAAGATTTGTTTCTAATTTGGACACTACTGAGTTTTGAGAGTTTAATAAATACTGGACAAAGACATGACTGTCGCAAACAAAGCCCTCTTTTCCCCCAGTAGCCTTCCCTGGATATTGGAGCAATTAGCCTCATCAGTAATAAGAGAAGCAGCACGGCCTAGTGGAAAGAGCATGGGCCTGGTAGTCAAAGGACCTGGGTTCTAATCCCCGTTCTGCCGTACGACCTTGGGCAAGTCACTTAACTGCTCTGTGCCTCAGTTTCCTCATCTGCAAAATGGAGATTCAATGCCCATTCTCCCTCCCACTGAGACTATGAGCCCCTTGTGAGATCTGATTATCTTGTATCTACCCAGGCTTAGAACAGCGCTTCGGATACACTAAGCGCTTAACAAATACCACAGTTATTACTGTTATAATTAGATATATATTTGTTGAGCTGGATTCCCCAGTGGAAACTACACTCAAGGAGTAAGAAAGGTATCTTCAGTCTGCGAGGGCCCGCTTAGTTAAAGCACCTGGAAGCATTAAGTTTCTATTGGGCTTGAAGAGAGACTACAGCTTCCAAACTCCTTTATGCCAATTCAGTACTTCTAGACTGAGAAGCTCAAAATGCCTTAGAGGCATTTACAGCTCAATCTCAATCAAAGTCTCTCACCCCACCAGACTTGTTAGGGAAGCGGGGATCCAATATTCTCACCTCCATTCTGACATGGAGAAACCAAAACTCAGAGAGGTTAGGTCTCTTGTCCCACGTCCCTCAGCCAGGTGAGAGGCAGATAAGATGGAGTCACTGAGCTTCAAAGCCTGGAATGTTGTAGGCTTGAACCTTCCCAAGTGCTGCACACAATAAGCACTCAATAAATGCAATTAATTGATCAATTACCCATCGATCCAGTCTCCTCTTCTTCCTAAATGTACTTTTAGAGACTGCAAACACCTGGGGGTCAGGGACCCAACTCTTCTACCCTTAGTAGAAAGAGCACGGGCTTGGGAGTTAGGGGTTGTGGGTTCTAATCGCAGCTCTGCCACTTATCAGCTGTGTGACTTTGGGTAAGTCACTTAACTTCTCTGTGCCTCAGTTACTTCATCTATAAAATGGGGATAAAGACTGTGAGCCCCAAGTGGGACACCCTGATTACCTTCAAACTACCCCAGCGCTTAGAACAGTGCTTGGCACATAGTAAGTGCTTAACAAATACCTTCATCATCATCATCATTGTATTCACCTGAGTTTAGTACAGTAGAGAAGCAGCGTGGCACAGTGGAAAGAGCACGGGCTTTGGAGTCAGGGCTCATGAGTTCGAATCCCAGCTCTGCCACTCGTCGGCTGTGTGACTGTGGGCGAGTCACTTAACTTCTCTGTGCCTCAGTTCCCTCATCTGTAAAATGGGGATTAAGACTGTGAGCCCCACGTGGGACAACCTGATTCCCCTGTGTTTACCCCAGCGCTTAGAACAGTGCTCTGCACATAGTAAGCGCTTAACAAATACCAACATTATTATTATTCTGCAAACTGTAGATGATCAATATATACTACTGGTTGGTTAACTGACTGACAACTTTTGGCCCCAAGGTTATCAGTGCTGTAGGGCATTCTAACGTTCTGGTGCTCTAAAGTCTGATGTAGTCTAGTAAACGTTTTGAGTAATTCAGGTCATAGTATTCCTTTTGGCTGGGTAATCGAAGCTGTAGCATATTTACAGACCTGCTTTATTCCCATCACTAGCAACAACCTAAAGGACAAGCAAGATGTCTCAAATGGGTGGGTAGGTTTCCTTGAAATTGTTCCATTACTATTATGCTTTATTTTTAAACTTCTACTGTGATGTGGGGTGATGATAAGTTTGGAGCATTTGAATTAATTTATTCCAGGCATCAGAGAAAATAAAGCAAATAGCCTTCCTCTCTCCCCTGGCAATTAGGGAGCACAATGTACTACATCTACCCCTTTCCAAGGCAACTAATGGGCTCTGTGCTGTGGGAATCTCACTTTGAGCGATAATGTTTGCGGGAAAAGAACCGCACTATTATCCTCACTTTTCAGGCCAGGGTTATGAGAGCTCCACTTATCAGAATTTTCATTGTGGGACTGATGCCAGAGATTGTACAAGGTGATGAACAACATGAACCCAAATAGGAATTATCTTAATTGCCTGACTCCTCTAAAATACCACCCACTTGTTCTTTGTGCAATCTCTCACCTACAAAGGAAAAAAAAATGGCTCTTCATCACACCCTGTTAAGTCAATGAAGTAATAGTGCATGCGTTCAAAATTAATGCAATCTTCTCCCTTCTCCCCTTTCTTTTGCCTACCCACCCTAAAACAACTATACAAACACCTAGAACCGTCCACCTCCAAAGAATAATTCTGTGACTCATGCTGAACAGTAAAGTACAGAAAGCACCACTCGTCACTAAGAATAGCCCAACCTAACAGTTTGTTAGTAAAATTAGTTTCATTTTCCAGGACTTTTAGCTTCCAGTCTCTAAAGGATTTGACCACCCAAGAATTACAGGAAGGCAGTTTAAACTCCCACTATCTCATGAATCAACGAGCTCAATAAGGCGATCTCAAAACCTTGGTTTCAGCCAATAGATGTACCTGAACAACGCAATCACAGATTAGCCACTCGGTCCACGGATAAATCTTGCAATAGGCTAGGTGAGTAGTGACTGACTGGGGATATCCTCTACGCACTCGCCCAGTACCTCTGCCAACATACTATTTTGGGCTTTCACTAGCCAGTCGTCTACGTAACTCAAGTCTACAAAAATGTGGTTTCAATTGTAAAACCCAGTTTCACCTGAAATATCCAGATAAGTGAGACCAAAGTGAATTTTAAGGGTCTTATTATCTACTTTATTTGCTGATATATTCCTAGCTTTAATTCCCTCCATCCTGTTCCTAGGAGAGCATAGCTCTTTCTACAGCATGAGCCCATGCTCAGAGCCAGTAGAAACTGGGCCGACTAATGCAAGGGCTTTACTTGTAGGTGAAAAGAATAAAAAATTCAGTGACTATATCCCACTCCCCCAGAACAATTCCTAACTCCATACACCCATACAAAAATAAGTTATTGATCAAATGCCCGTTCCCGCTGCAAATACATAGTGCATTAACACATAGATTGGACTGTTAATTCTTTAGGAAGGCACTGGAACATTTATTTATTAAGTGAAAGCCCACGGTAGTTCATCCATAATTGTCAACTGCACAGGAGAGCAAACACCTAAGCTAGGAAAAGCTGTGTCTGTGTGAAGAGGAGAGGTTTTGGGGAGGGGGGTTAAAGTCAAGTCTGCTCTGACTACTACCAAGCAGCTCTTCATAATTATCCAAACACAAGATCCAGGACCAACATGACTGAGGCATCTTAGTCCCAGAGCAATAGTCTCAGTTCCAATAATGGATTAGTCTAGCGCTCTGTCATTTAAGAAAATTAACTCTATGGCCATTCAGACAAACATATACACAGGTACTGGGGGTGACTGGTCTACCCCACCTGAAGTATATTCAACCTTTTGCAGCTCTCAGTGAAGTAGTGTCCCATTAGACCGACTGTAAGTTCCCCAAGGATAGGGCCTGAGTCGGCCACTTTTATTTCATGCTCCCAAGTGCCTGGTAGGCGTCCTAGTAAATGTGATGTGGGTCATCAAATGGCCGATTTTAAATGAATCACCTTATGGTTTGAGGTTGAAATCCTAAATAGAAGGCCCTGAGAGGGTATGGTCTTTGGGTTTTCCGTGTTTCTTGGTCAGGGAAGGAAAGTGGAAAGGAGGAAGAAGTACACTTCTAAACAGGACTTCTATAAAGATCAGTTGAAAACTCCCTTTTTTTTCCTTTTAAATCCTGGGATATCTTTGCTTGGATGCAGAAGTCCAGTTTCCCTGGTATCATTAAGTGTGACCTCGCATCAAATCAGGCTCAAGAGCAGCTCGAAAGAGTTTTTATGGAAGCTTTTCAGGGAACTTTTGACAATGGGATTCAGAGAAAACTCCTTGTAAAGTTGAAAGAAAAGTCAGGTTAAAGATCAAGCTGAGTGGCTTTCGACTTTGTACTTGGGCTTGTTCAATACATGGATCAGGCATGGAGGCAGAATACTTTCTCCTTCTAGCCTGGAAGGCCATCCAAAACAACCGCCTGTTTTGGGGTGGTTACCATTCAGATATTGCATGCCAAACGACTGTCATGACGATGCCTCCTGGGAGGCAAATCATGCAGCCAAAACCCTGAATGAATTATTTATGAACAACCCAAGCCCACTGTTTCGAAGACTGGCAAACTCCAAATAATAATCATTGAAGTTGCAAGTTATCAGTGATGCTGTCTTTAACAACTCTCTCTTCCCACCCCCTCCACCTCTCACTACTCAACCCCCTGTTTGCTCCCCCCGCTGGTTTTTTTTTGCCAATCTACTAAACCCAGGGGGTGATGTGCTTTTTCCCCTTTCTGCATGTTTATTCATGTTGTTACATGGGTGTTTTCAGAGGTGGATGCTGCTCCAAGACCCCCAGCTGTATCAACACGCCTGCCAGGAAAGTATATATTTAGAGCGGGACAGTCTGGACGAGCATTTTGCCCTTTACAGGGCATCGTCACACTTTTTAACAGCTGCTCCCTTTGCCCTGGCAAGAACACATGGCGATATAATATTCTGAAACTACCTTCCTCAATCCTCTACTTCCCACAGCATCGTATAAAAGGGATTATGTTTCCTCCCTTGAATACTGATTTACTGCAGCTGTACTGTAGCTCCCAGGGAGACATTTTTTCTGGGCCAGTTCTGAAACATCAGCCCTATGTTGGGATGATAAATGTCAAGCCAGATTTTTATTTGCATAAACTGAGGCATTCTGGCCTTTAGAAAAAGCTGGGACCCTTTTGTCTGCAGGCAAATTCCTGCCCTTCCTTCTCCATCCCTTCAAGAGCAGTGCTGAAAATACCATCTTTACTTTAGAGATCCTCTATGAAGCCCAAATATTACCAAGTTGGCCCTGATTCTCCCTTCTAAAGCTTTGCTCCCACATGGGCCCTGAAGGGCAGAGAGCTTCATCAATGACCTCATCTCACACAGATGAGGAATAGAAAAGAAATAGATTCTCATAGAGAATTTCACTCATTCTGTCACAAGAAATTCATGACTGCTGTCAGACCACCAAAATGCAAGGAACACAGTTTCATTTATGGTTCCATACTTTTATGTAGTTCTAGGATGTGAGGTCTGCTGGGCTGGGTGCAAGTTAACACGTCCACAAAAAGGAGAGCAATTGGCTGCTGCCCCCATTCTGACCAACCCACAGCAGATTTAGAAACAGCCCAGAGTCCAGCACAAAGAAGTGATGTGGTCTAGTGAAGCCAGAAAACAAGAGTACTATTCCCAGCTCCAACCAATTCCCTGACTTGACTGTAGCACTTGTTAAGTACTTACTATGTGCCAGGCACTGAACTAAGTGCTGGGCTGGGTAGCAGCAAACTGAGTTGGACAAAGTCCCTGTCCCACATGGGCTCATAGTCTCAATCCTTATTTTACAGATGAGGTAACCAAGGTACAGAGAATGAAATGACTTGCCTTAGGTCACACAACAGACAAGTGGCAGAGCCAGAATTAGAACTCATAGCCTTCTGACTCCCAGGCCCATATTCTCTCCACTACTCCATACTGCTACGTGACTTTGAGCTCTCTTCCTCAATTTCCTTACCCGTAAATTGTGGATTCAATACCTTTCTTCCCTCCCACTGAAGAATGTGAGTCCCATGTGGGATAAGTATGGTGTCTGAACTGCTTAGTGTATATCTATCCCAGTGCATGGCACATAATAAGCACTTAATGAACACCATTATTATTATTAGAAGGACACTTGCATTTCGCTGTGGGGTCCAGGATTCAAATCCAAGAGTTTCTGACCACTGTACATCCTTCCCAGTTGGATGGTTCTTTGACTCCTAGGTTAATATGGTGGCATGATCAAATGCCCCAAGGCCCCAAGTAGTGGCTAAAGGAGAAATTCCATTTGTAATCAAGACATACTAACTAATCTCGAAGCGAGACTCACTAAAAGGATCAAAATGAAATTCTATTTAACTTGTGTACTCTACTTGCCAAACAGATGTTTGTTTTTTGCTTCCACATTTACTAAAGCCAAGTGCAACATCAAATTGGGATTCCACAAAATAGAACTGCTTTCCTTCCAGGTTACAATGTTTTTGGAGCAAAAAAATGCTAACATTATGAGTAAACTAGGGCAACAAAACTGGTAGCATCTGATGACATGGTGTCTGTTTATATCACAGTTTGGATAAGCTGATGGTTGTGTAACTTTGATTTATCAGACTCCAACTGCAGTTCTGTGCCACCCCACACATGCACACGTTAAGTACACATGTGCAAGGCATATACCACCACTGCCACTTCAGGAACCCCATTCCCTTCCTGTAGAACGTTATCTTAAGTCCCATAAAGCCAGACATAATGACAATCTGGCCCACTGCTGAGTAAAATGGCGACGAGGCCTCAAACGCTTCACTTGGTCATCCTCTCTGGGCAACATGCTGAATTATTATCCTACCAATTGCCTAACTGAAGGGGAAGTAGAACATTTTTTTACTCAAACATGATGACTAACAGTATCATTTTAAAATCCTGATGTGATAACACAGTCAAATGGACATATCTGTTTGGATTTTGCATTTGACTACTTTTGTAATTCACTGAAAATATATATTTTTAACATTTATATCACCTTGATTCCCCTAGAATATCCAAAATCTCAAGAAAACTGTGGTGACAATGGAGTAACCCCTAAAAAGTGAGAATGAAGTTGACTCTAAAGAGGAAATTAAATGGTCCAACTGGCTTGGTGATCAAAAATGAGTAAAAGAAAAAATACCCTAAACATAGCTCAGAAAGTTCACCTTTAAATTTTAGTTCAACAGTTTAGGGACTTATTGGTAACTGAGAGAAATAAAGGTCCTCAAAAATTATGAATTTTAACTTGGCCTGGTTCCTTCAACTTGGAGATTTAATTTCTAGCAGTTGGAATGCACAACATTATCTAACATAGGAACTTGGAAACAATGCTGGTAATTTTCAAGCCCCAACCTCAAGAGAAGAAAATTATTGAAAAAGAACTGTCAGTTTTACTGAGGCTGTGCTCATTTTCCTTTTATGAAAAGAGTTTCTATTTCTAGTAATCTTGTGCATCACCACTCCACCACTGCACTCTCTGGTGTTTGAGGTCTGGCTAATTAAAGCTCAACATTCCTAATCATCAAGCCCCTTATAGCAACACTTTGGGCTCAAAATGTTTAGGTCTGAGTGATGAGGTTACCTCCAAGAACTAAACAGAGCCAAGAATCCAAATAAAGCAGGTTCCTAGAAGAGAAAGGGGATTAAAGCTAGAAATGTTACTACCAACTCCAGAGGGCATGCATTCTGGAGGCTGAATAGCAACGAAAATTAAAAAGCAATCTGGAATCCTGAGCAAGGTGACTTTACAGGCCTTCTCTGCTGCTTTCTGCAACTGGGCTTCTTTGCTCTGGTTCCTTGAGGGCTGACTACTCTCCTCTGTAAGTAAGTAGCACTCCCAATATTTGCCTCAGTGGATCTCCCTCCTGCCCAGCTACCTCCTCCTAAGAAACTTGCTCAAATGATTGACTTACTGGATGTTGGACTTTACTGTCAGAGCAAGGTGAGCACAGTTTCATGGCACACTCTGAAACTGACCTCTCACCAAATTGGATTCCCCTTAAATGAAATAATGACAACAATAATAGTGCTATTAACTATGTGCTTACTGTGTGCCAAGCACTGTACTGAGTTCTGGGGTAGAGATGAGATAATCAAATCAGACATAGTCTCTGTTTCCTATAGGAGTCATGTCCCACAGTCTAAATAGGAAGAAACCAGGTATTGGGTCCCCATTTTACAGATGAGGAGAACCGAGGCATAGAGAACCTAAGTGACTTGCCCAGGATCACACAGCAGTCAAGCAACAGAGCTGGGATTAGAACCTAGACTGTCTGGCTCCTAGGCCAGTGCTCTTTCTAGGGCACATTTTTTGTTGAATACCTAGTTTTTCAATAGCTAGGAAAATTCCCCAAAAAGCATTTATTCATTCAGTCATTAAAACATATTCATTGAACTCTTACTATGTGCAGAACACTTTACCAAGCACTTGGAAGAGTACAATATAACAATAAACAGACACATTTCCTGCCCGCAATAAGTTTACAGTCTAGAGGGGAGACAGACATTAATATAAATAAATTACAAATATGTACATAAGTGCTGTGGGGCTGGGACGGGGGATGAATAAAGGGAGCAAATCAGGTCAACACAGAAGGGAGTGGGAGAAGAGGAAAGGAGGATTTAGTCAGGGAAGACCTCTTGGATGAGATGTGCCTTCAATAAGGCTTTGAAGGGGTCGGGGGGAGTCACTGTCTATCAGATTTGAGGAGAGGGGCCATTCCAGGCTGGGTGGGTGAGGGGTTGGCGGCAAGATAGATGAGATCGAGGTACAGTGAGAAGGTTAGCATTAGAGGAATGAAGTGTGTGGGCTGGTTTGTAGTAGGTGAGAAGCTAGGTGAAGTAGGAAGGGGCAGGATGATTGAGTGCTTTAAAGCCATTGGTGAGATGTTTTTGTCTGATGCGGAGGTGGACGGGCAACCACTGAAGTTTCTTGAGGAGTTGAGAAACATGTCCTGAAAGTTTTTGTAGAAGAATGATCCGGGCAGCAGAGTGAAGTATGGACTGGAGTGGGAAGAGACAGGCAGCTGGGGGGTCAGCAAGAAGGCTGATACAGTAATCAAGGTGGGATACAATGAGTGATTGGATTAATGTGATAGTTCGGATTGAGAGGAAAGGACGAATTTTAGTGAAGTCGTGAAGGCAGAACTAACAGGATATGTGTGGGTTGAGAGTCAAAGACGACGCCAAGGTTTCGAGCTTGTGAGACAGGAAGGATGGTGGTGCCATCTACGGTGATGGAAAAGTCAAGGGGAGGATAGGGTTTGGGTGGGAAGACAAGGAGTTCTGTTTTAGACATGTTAAGCTTGAGGTAACAGGAGGACATCCAAGCAGAGATGTCTTGAAGGCAGGAGGAAATGTGAGACTGCAGAGAGGAAGAGAGATCAGGGCTGCAGATTTGGGAATCATCTGCAGAGAGGTGGTAGTTGAAGCCAAATGAGCCAATGAGTTCTCCAAGGGACTTACGGGGAAAAGGTACGTGGGAGAGAAGGCAAGTGAGAAGGTTGTGGTCAGATAGCAGGATTTCAGAGTTGGTGATTGACTGACTGATTGATAAGGGAAGAAAAACAAAGAGGTACAGTTAGAAGGTTGGCTTGGGAAGAACTAAAAGCCTCGGATGGGGAGTAGTGAGTAAAAGATCGTACATAAGGTTGGTCTCAATGAACAATCAATCAATCAACCAAAGGTATTTATTAAGCACTTACTATAAGCAGAATAATGTACTAAGCACTTGGGAGAGAACAATACAACAGAATTAGCGAACACGTTGCCTGCCCATAAAGAGCTTTAAAATCTAGAGGAACAGATCTATTGGAAAGTTGCAGTCAAGAATGGCGAATGGGATCTCTTCAACAATAACAATGATGAGGAAAGAGGGGAAAGGAGAGAAACCCAAGTGACAAGCTGTATGGGTAGAAACCCAAGTGACAAGCTGTATGGGTTTCTCCTTCCACCCTGCCAGATTTAGATGTGCCACTTTACCCAAAGAAAAGAGTAATTTCCTCCCCATGAAACTTAGCCCAGAGTTCTTTCTATGCTGTGCATAGAAAGACCATGTCAAACTGTCTGAAATTCCTCAGTGCAGTGGGCACTACAAAGTGCATTACAGGAAACCGAGGTGGGAACACCTGGTCCAGCTCACTTTGAAGCCTTTATTTTGTTTTTTCTTCAGCGACCCTAGAGAAAACCAGGCTGATAAACTGAACCAAACAACTCCTAGATGCTGGAAGGAGGAATATGCTGGGCTGATTTATGACATCGAAGAGAGAATGGGCACTTCTTCCACCTACAGTATGTCACACTAACCTCCACTAGTAGCAACAGACCCTTAAGTAAAAATGACTCTAGAATGTCACCATGACCTGTCACCTTGACCTTGGAGAACTGCAGTAACTCTGATGCTGCAGAAAATGCTGGTGTTATTGCCATTTGTTAGTTTCATCCTGAAAATAATGAGTCCTTTTAGCTAGGAAGAAAAATTAGGCAAATACTAAGGAAAGTCAAGCGGCCAAGGTTCAAGAAATCTAACCTCCCCACACCAAGGGATGTTAAAGAGAGGTGGGGGGTTAGGGTTGGGAAGGGAATTTTTCCCTGAAAGAGTAGGGGCTCTTAGCCACTTCTACCACCATTTTAAAACCATTTCTGGTGTGGTGGGCACATGCGTTCTTGGGGAAGTGACGGCTGCTGCCCTGACTGGAAACAATGAGGTGAAAGAGAAAGCTCAGACACCTCAACCCCCTCACCCCCAAACCCTGGTTGACCCCAAATATTGGCCAGCCTCTGGGTTTTCAAAGATTTAACCAGTCCTACTCTAAAGATATATCTTGGGTTTGCAGTAAATTAATTGGGGCCTCTTGCTTTTCCAAATCTGCACATGTAGATACCACCCTGGCAGAGTCGAAAATACCATTTCTGCTAAATTTATCTGTGAAATGTTCACCTCCATTCACCAGGTCATTACAATGGTGATGGGCAGCATCGGTAACCATAAATGGGAACTGCTGTGGGTACTGTCTTCAGCCTGATTTATTTCCGGGTTAGGCCTGTGAGTCCAGGAAACGGTGCGCATCTTGCACTGCTGAATTAAGATGACTCAGATGACTGATCTCACACCCACACCCACACCACCACACATCCAGGCATACACACAAATAGATTAGGCCAGATAACGTGCAAGATTGAACTGGATATGCTGCCTTCCTATAGCATATACCATTATTTGAAGTGTGACAACAGGAAAATCAGCTGAGATAATGTGTTGTTAAAGTGCCATAAAGGATTTTCTTGGACAAATAATGAGAACAATTTGGGTGTGCAGCTAAAGAGAGACAGTTCCCTTTGGACCCTGCCCTGATTTTATGGCAACACTTCATAAGAACTATTCCCTAACAACAGAACTGTCATATCCAAGAACCAAATCCCAGAAACATCCCAGCTGAGTTCAGGAAAGCTGTTTTCTGATGTACTGTACACACAAACACCAATACTACCCAGATGTTCTCTATGTAAAACATTTGGTTTGAAACACAATGCGCTTCTTTTCAAAAAGTCATTGTAATTGTTTAATGGGCTCATACAGTTCAGCTAAAATATCCTGAAACACACATTTGAATGAAGTCCTAATAAAAGGTATGTGTCCCATCTGCAGAAAAGGGTCAATGTAAATTAGAGAGCTTTATGTGATTTGTGCTGCTTTCATAATCGATCAGTACAGAAAATATACGCTGTGACACAGAGACTAGAATCTAGGTTGCTTTTAAGTGTGAGACCATTGCTTCAATAATCTATTAAACAACTTTAAGACAAAGATCTTGCAGAGCTGTGATTCTGATGTTTTAAAATCACCACAGGAAAGAAGAAAAGACCAAATGTAGAGGGACACGATGAGATCTGGGGCCAGATACATCTACTGACAGCTGAAGAAAAGGTTTAGAGGGTAATGACAAAGACCAAAAGCGAAGCAGGCTGATGCAGCATTCTGTCTTTTTTTCAAATCACCCCACTTAAGGGCTCAGCATAACCTATTTCCTGGTCAATGGAATTCATAGAATGGAAATGATTTCCCTGACATAAGCAGACACAATTGGCCCAAAAGAGAGAACGAGCAAGCTGCAGCTTTCCTGGCAGTAAGTACAGTGAGCAGCCAAGCACAAGATCCAGACTTTGCTGTACTTTCATGGTTCTGCAGCTGGAGCCAGCTCTTGGCTGTCCTCATAAAGAAACTGCTAATTCCATTAAATCTCTGATGGTAAATCTAAAGACACCTCTGGTTCTCAGGGGGAAGATCTGGTAGGAGTTTGACTGGGTTCTCTTGACGATGTCCTGAGGAGTTGATGAGGCAGAGGATACACCGTGTCAAGGATGTCTCAGGATACACTGCACCAAAGATGCAAGATGGGCTGCAGCTCCCCAGCTCCATTCCCAAGCACGTAAATGGTAGGGATTAAAAGAATTACGAGATTAGACTGGAAAAGAAGTCTTTAAAATTCAGGTAGGACCAAGAGCAAAGTGACTTGGAACCGAGGGTGACCTAGCACCCTACTCTTGTACTGTTGTTGGGGAACCACGGGTTAATCAGGTAGAAAATGGTTTTCCCTGTCACTTGTCCTCCATCCTGAATGGCTTTTACAGAATATAAGCCATGGTTCATGGGAAGCAGTGTGGTCTGGTGGGAAGAGCATGGGCCTGGAAGTCAGAGGCCGTGGGTTCTAATCCCGGCTCCTCCATTTATTTTCTGTGTGACCTTGGGCAAATCACTTAACTCCTCTATGCCTCAGTTCCCTCAGCTGTAAAAATAGGGGCTAAGACTGTGGGCCCCACGTGGGACAAGGATTGTGTCCAACCCAATTATCTTGTATCTATCCCAGCACTTAGAATAGTGCTTGGCACAAAGTAAGCACTTAACAAAATACCATTAATATTATTATTATTTTGAGGAGAGCGATTCCCTAGACTGCAAGTTCATCTTCTAGACTGAAGCTCGTTGTGGGCAGGGAATGTGTCTGTTTATTGTTATATTGTAGTCTCCCAAGCTCTTAGAAGAGTGTTTTGCACACAGTAAGTGCTCAATAAATATGATTGAATTGACTGAATGAATGAGTGAATGAATGAATGAAAAGCTCTCCCAAAAGCCACATCTTCCCAGGACAAATCCAACCTTCAGTGCCAAGCCAACATTTGCACCATCTGAAATCAATGCCTTTTGGAAGAGCCAGAAATAGAAGGAAAAATTGTCCTTGGCGCCAGTGTCCTTTGGAGTTCAGTGAAAAGTGAGTCAATGAGAAACAGGTGGGGTTGGGGTGGTTTTTGCAATGAATGCAGACTTGGCCAGTGTCTCTCTCAGTTGGCCACCTACCACAGCCCCAGTCACACCTACAGGCAGTTAGTAAATACATGCCAATGATGGTGTCATCACCAGTGATGATGACAAAACTGGTTTCTGTGGAGCAGGCAGAGAAAGGATGAGGAATAAGGATCAGTCTCAAGGCTTGTGGCATTTGCTCCGACCTTCTCAAGATTCCTGGGAGAAGGTCAGGATAAAATTTCCAAGGCTGATGGCTACCTAGAGCAAGGAGAGCTACTTCCAAGTCTTTCCACTCTTTAGAATTTATTAAGCCCTCTTGGGTTCAAAGTACTGTACTAAGCTTTGGGAAGGAGTACAGTTAAGATATATAAAAGATATCCCTTGCCCTCAGGTAGTTTACAGCTTAAAACAACCTAAGAACACAAGGTAACGATCAACATAATAAGAACAGGAAAGCTCATTCTCTCATCTCAGGACCCTGATTTCTCATATTAGGGGAATGGAGAATTTGTGAGATGGAGAAGTGGGGTTAGAGCAACAGAGAGGATGTGGCCTTAGGAACTGATCTACTGCCTTACCACAGTGCTTCTAGTTTTAGACCAGAACTGAAGAACTGAATCCAAGGAAACTCTGGATTGATAATAGAACAGCTCCCTGAGACATTAACCAAGTCTCTGAGACTCTCATTCCTATCAGCATAAGGGTCCTACAGAGGGAAAGAGCAGGGAAAAGAGCTATAAGAGCTATATCATTTCTCATCTCCCCATCCTATTTCTTCCCTCTCCACAGCTGCCGCTTTGGCACTTCCACACCACTTCATCACAACAACAATAATAATAATGATGATATTGGTTAAGCACTTACTATGTAACAAACATTGTTCTAAGCGCTGGGTAGATACAACCTAATAAGGTTGGACAACCCCTCCTCTTAGCCCTTATGTACCGCTCCTTACTCTCAATTACTTCTTATCGGTTATTTATTTTCATGTTGAGTTCTCCCAAGTGCTGAGAAGCAGTGTTGCCTAGAGGATGGAGCATGGGCCTGGGAGTCAGAAGGACCTGGGTTTTAATCCTGGCTCCGTCACTTGTCTGCTGTGTGACCCTGGGCAGATCACTTCACCTCTCTGTGCCTCAGTTACCTCAACTGTAAAATGGGGAATAAGACTGTGGGTCCCATGTGGGACATGGACTCAGTCCAAGCTGATAAGCTTATAGCGCTTAATAAAGATGACTGACTGATACGTCTACTCCAATGCTTAGTATAATGCCTGGCACACAGTAAGTGCTTAACAAGTATCAGAACTTCTGCACACAGTAGTTGTTCCAAAAATGCTATCGGATACCTAATTTATGAGTTGAGACCCAACTCTTCAAGCCTCTGCCCTATTCCTTCACCATTCCTGCCTGAGGCTTCTCCAGGCCAGCTCTGCCCACCTCCACTTATGCCACTCTTTAGTAAGGCACCTATTAATGGATCTGCAACTCCTGACCTACGTGCAGAAGTAGTTTTGGGTCACCATACTACACTCTTGCTGCACTGAACCCTTCTCTGCCACTTTTCCGCTGTGTGACCTTGGACAAGTCACTTAACTTCTCTGGGGCTCAGTTACCTCATCTATAAAATGGAGATTAAGAGTGTGAGCCCCATGTTGGAGGGGGACTGTATCCAGTGTGCTTAATTTGTATCTACTCCAGTGCTTGGAGCATAGTAAGTGTTTAAAAAGTATTGTTATTATTATTATTATTATCAGAGTAGATTCTAATAGCATCAACTGCTCACCAGTGGCTTGTCAGATCATTACACACAGTTCCCAATCAGCAGAAGGAAACAACCCATCAGTACTGCTTTTCCATAAAAACTGCTTGTTTCCCTCTGAGCTGCTCAACTGTTTACTAGAGTGTACTGCACACAGTAAGGGGTCAATAAATACCACTGTTTGATTGATCGATCTTCAAACTTCTCAGGTGCTGAGAGTCTAGTGCAATTCGCTACTCTAAAGGAATTCTACTATTAACTGTATACACACATGCACACACACACACACACACACACACAGAGTTGCTCCCTTGACATTTCATTTTATCATCTCCCTCTTGCCCTTGACATTTCATTTTATCATCTCCCTGTTCCAAAGGGAAATGATTTAACCATAAGGAAGACTCAATTGAAGTCTGTTGAATTCAGAACCAAAAAGATCTGTAATTGTCTCTCCAAAGAACGTGCCCACCGATACCTTGGTCTTTGTGTACCACTTATTATGAAAGGTCTCCCTTTGCATTATCAATACATCAGTGGTATTTATTGAACACCTGAATGCAGAACACAGAGCTAGGCACTCGGGAGAATTGGTTTCATAGCCAAGTTCACTTTCATGCTCACTATTAAACTTACCAAATATCCTTGCTCTCCTTCCCCATAGGACTGTGAGCCCCATGCAGGTCAGGGACTGTGTCTGATCTGATTATCTTGCTTCAACCCCAGGGCTTAGCTCAGTGTTTGGTACATAGTAAATATCATCATCATCACATTATCGGCAGCAAAAAATTCATTGAGGATCTAAGTCAGCACTGGCTCTTGGGGTAATACTGGAATTTTTATAGCTTAATATACATATATACTATTGGAATGCCAACATTATTATTATTAAGCCAAGTAGTGTGTGTGTGCACGCACACACAATATTTGGTTTATCTGGTCAGTCTCATGAGACTGATTTCATGCCAAACCTTTGCTTAGAACTGCTCTATATAGGAGTCTGAGATACTTTTAGAGTCTACAGTTCTAGTAGACTTGGTCAACTGAGAATCAGAAGGAATTCTACTCTCACCTATATCACAAGGGAACCAAAAGATTTTGGTTAAGTTATTTACTGAGCTTCTTTTCTCTCTCAAGGGCAAGAACACTTGTCTCTAAGTAACTTTGGTAAACCATTTGAATCTTGTTAAGTAGAATATATTATTTTGCTCCTTGATTGTAAATCACTGCCAAACGACGGAGAAAACTGCAGAGCTGAAGAGAGTTCTTTTTAGTTCTTTCATATTTTCTCTCAGTGCAGGGAGTATTTACAGGGAACGAAGCCTTTTATTTAACTGAATAGGGTTCCTTCTCCAACCAGCTCTCCCACTTAGCTTCCCCATTCTGGAGAGGATACCATATACACATGAGGAAGAGGGGTTTGTATGAGGAAAAGTGGTTTGTCGGACAAGCTTTGCTCCAATGAATGGCTGCATACCAAAAAGGATTCATTCTAACTTCACCCTGATATTACATATTACTTCATTTTAACACCCTCTCCTTATAGGTGTCTCTTTGGGTTGGCTCTATTAGTGCAGATTGAGCCAAGGAGGGGAAATCAAAGTGAGAAAACTCTGCCCAGTTAAGAGGCTTTGGCAAACAAAAAGGGGAGTAGGACCCTGTCTTAATCTGAATGTCACCAACAATTCACCCTAGTGGAGAAGAACTTCAGCCCTTCAGAGGCAGGGGGGATGCAAGGGCCAATTAATGGATTAAAGAGTCATACACAGGGCTCCACTGCACCTGCTTGGGATTGTCCCATTGGAAATCCACTTTAGCTGATGATGTTGTTTATGAAAGGGATCCAAGAGGATTTTTTAAGTTAAATAGGCAAATAATGACCTTAATTTTCCAAACACACCCTAGGTCTGCATTCTAATGAAATGGATTACAAAGGAGCACAGTGCGTGACCCAGAAATTTTAAAAAAACATGACATCTGATTTGTGAGATAAAGTAGGTTTGCTCTCCTCGGGTCTCAAGTCAAACCTCTTTAGAAAATGAGATGGGCAGGGAGCACAGCAGATCACTAAAGGGTACTCTATGGGCTTGAAAGCATTAACTTATTGGCAGATTCAGAAACTATGGAGAATCTGATTTTTGCATTCAAAATGGTATCCTCATGGTTCATCACTCAGGAAGTGGCAATAGATTCTCCATTGTGCCTGGGCAGTGACATTGAGGTGGGTGATTGTAACATTCCAAGATCTTCTGGAAAGCTAAACTTGCTTCCCAAATCTACTGTACTTTACTCTCCCAAGTGTTTAGTACAGTGGTCTGCACACGGTAAGTGCTCAATAAATACCACTGATTGATTCTCAAGGATTTTCCTGCTTGGAACATCCACCCCTGAGAATCAGTTTCAATTTGTCAAAAGCAAAAAGCAGAAAACTCCAGGCCCAAATGCCTGGTTTCACAACTGCCCAGAGATAACTGTAAGCTCCCCTGCAGTTGTAAATCAGTGTAATTGGATAGAAGGAAAATGGAACAGCCCCCAAGGGACAGGGTCTGTGTCTAATTGTGGGCAGGAAGCAGGTCTACCAACTCTTATATTGTTAGATTGTACTCTCCCAAGCACTTAGTACAGTGTTCTGCACAGAGTACGTGCTTAATAAATACAATTGATTGACAAAAGATATCCTCCCCAAAGTACACCCACTCACACTCCTTGGGTGACATCTTCTGAAGGACCCTATAGAATATGCATACGATGACTGAATACAAAAAGAGATTAAAAGAGAAATTAATATTTTGTTTAGCAGCGGTAGTGAACATGAAAGAGAGTTACAAAATGGTCTGATGCAAGGAGGCTCTTCCTCTCCCCACCCCCAACTCTTACATATAGCTAAAGGTTACTGAAGGGCCCCTACATGTATTAAACATCTGGAGTTCTTGGTAGATTTCCAAGCTATTTTATCAATCCAGCCAGACACTATTCACTGGTGGATCACCAGGCCCAGCCCTCTAGCATTCGAGGGTCTAAGGATGTTCTAATTCATACACTGTACAGTGTTGTCTGGGCAGATATGATGATAAATACACTCTGTTTTAAAGTAGATTTTTTACAAATCATAACTTACAGAGTCTCCAAGACTTTCATGTGGGGAAGACGAATGAGAGCCACAGTAGTCTGACATGAGAGCCACTGAGTGGAAGAAGAAACAGCAGGAGAACACTACTAAGGGTCTGGAGGTACTTACCCCTCTAATGAACTGATCATCAAATAGACTTTTGAAGGAGAGAGAGAGTGCATGTGCAGGTGTACTTAGCTTTAAGTAATAGTAATAGCAGTAAGAGTATTTGTTAAGACCTACTGTGTGTAGAGAACTGTACTAAGCACTGGGAAAGGATACAGAGTTGGGAATTAGACACAGACCCTGTCCCTTGGGGGCTGTTCCATTTTCCTTCTATCCAATTACACTGATACCTTCATTTTATTAATAATAATAATAATAATAATGGTATTTGTTAAACGCTTACTATGTGCCAAGCACTCTTCTAAATGCTGGGGTAGATACAAGGTAATCAGGTTGTCCCACGTGGGGCTTACAGTCTTAATCCCCATTTTACAGATGAGGTAACTGAGGCACAGAGAAGTTAAGTGATTTGCCCGAAGTCACACAGCTGATAAGTGGTGGACCCAGAATTAGAACCCATGACCTCTGACTCCCAAGCCCAGGCTCTTTCCACTAAGCCACGCTGCTTCTCTGATTCAAGCAATCATGTATGATTTTTACCTGTGAAAGAAGATAACTCCAGGCTGCAACATAAAAGCAGTATTACTGCCTTGTACATCATATTTCTTTCTGAGGGTCACTTGGTCTTTTAAGTACTAGTTGGGAAGCAGTAGAGTCTAGTGGAACTAGTATAGGCCTGGGGGTCGGGAGACCTGGTGTTTGGAACTAGCGCTGCGTAAGGTCTATGATCTACCAAATGAATGCAGGAAAGTCAGTTTTCCTATACCTTAGTTTTCCCGGTCAAGAAAGGGTGCTCACAGTACCTGTTCCTCCTGGCTTCACAGGGATACTGTGAGACAAAATAACGGATCCTAAAGTGTTTGGAAAGGCAAAAAAACCCCAAAACTCTATAAAAATTAGAGCAATATTACCCAGTTGTGTGGGTTGGACAAAAATTGCACAAAAGGAATTTTGAAAACAGACATCTAGTTTAACTGAGTACAATAATTACTATTATTGTTGTTATTAAATTTTTTTAAGTGCTTACTATGTACCAAGCACTGTACTAAGCGCTGGGGAAGAAACAAGGTAACCAGATCAGTTTCTGTCCCTAATGGGGCTCACAGACTAAGGGGGAGGGAGGACAGGTATGAATCCCCATTTTATAGGTGAGGAAACTGAGACACAGAGAGGAGTTTAGTGATTTGCCTGAAGTCACACGGCAGGCAGGTGACAGAGCCAGCTTAAAGTTTCCCTTGTGGTGAAGAAGGGTGCAAAATAATTTCTTCGTAGAAGGCATTTATTCAAGGAAATGGAATCAATCCCCCAAATCTGGCTTTTGGAGTGCTATGGTTCTCAGCAGGGAAAGGTTTCAAGGGCTTGCTCCTCTGCCAGTTAGTGTTTAAGTGTTTAACTCCCCCCACCCCCCCACCCTCACACACACACTCTCCCATACCTGGCTGTACTGTTATCACCGTCTTCCCTGCTGAGGAAGTGTTGGTGCTTTGATGATTACAGCAGCAGTTAAATGTCAGAGACCTGCCAGAGCTGGTGAAGACACAGTTCTGCCCTGAAGCAGGAAAATGCTCAAGTGCCTATTGTAGTTCTCTGCACCCTTCAGGCACTTGATAAACATTTGTTGACTAGCTGAAAAATCTGTTGTCTAGATGGGAGGTGTGGTGTTTGGAGGGGGATGATGGGGGGAGTGGAGGGGGGCCCGCAATCCAGTGATCCCTTCAGGATCTAATGCTGCCCAAAAAGAAAACATATACGTTCATGTGAAAACTGACCCGGGAGCCAGCCCATTCGTTAATGTACTGTCAATGTAATGTCAAAGCCCTCCAGGAAGTGAGTTCACATATTAAATTTAACATGGAGGTCTTTAGCTAAAAAGTGGGTAAGTACTGAGAGCCTCCAAACCATTCTCCATTGGCTACAGAGACCTCTTCACAGGCTCTTTGACACACATTTTGTTCCAACTAATTTGCTTCCCAAATCTGCATTTTTCGAACACTAGGCCATAAATAACTTTTGGCCTGGGCTTGAAACACCCATTTTTGGTCATATCACTTCCCTTTCTAAGGATCCACCATCACTTATGCCCATGAGATCGAAAGCACCGGAAAACCCTGTCTGGATTTGGGTGGGGGGGTGGAGGGTGGCGGGGGCAGGACTCTAACGGATTATATGTGTCTGACCCCATCTCCTCCCTCTGTCCTCAGCTCCTCCCAACACTTCTCTCCCAGCATAACCCTTTAGAGATAAAGAGGTGTGGAACGGAGAAAAGAATCTGGCCTTTGGTCATGATCTCGTGATCCTTCTCTCCGAAAAGTATTTTGGTGACACTCTGCATCTGCATGAAGGTCAATACAGTGTGTACCAAAACAAAATGCGTCCTGTGTGGTGACATCTAACCTCACCCAATAACACTGCAGACACTTTCAAAACAATATTGTTGCACCAAACAAAGCCAAAACACCAATAAAAGGAAGTCCACAAACCCTCTTAGGGTTGTCTTATTATCAGTTACCTGTCATGTGTCAACAGAACCGAAGCTTATTCTCACCCCAGATGATTATTCTCGAAAATGAACCTACTATTTCTTTGATTCAACTGATTAACTGGCTACTTGTATTAATTTATTTTCTGAACCCCATCTGAAACCATTAAAATCTTAAAGTCTCCCGACAAGATAGTCTAAATGAAAGACAAAGGAAAACCCAGTCTATCAAACAAAAAAGTTGATTCTAATTTTACCACTATTTGTCGCACCTAGTACGCTGGGGGTTTTGGGTTCTTGTTGTTCTTGTTGTTGTTTTTTACTCTTCCTCGGGCAAAGCCAAAAAAAACCAAACAAAAGCTACCAATCATTTAGTGGAAAGAGCTCGAGCCTGGGAGTCAGAGGATCTGAGTTCCAATTCCAGCTCTGTCACTTGCCTGCTGTGGGACATTCATTCATTCAATAGTATGTATTGAGCGCTTACTATGTGCAGAGCACTGTACTCAGCGCTTGGAATATACAATTCGGCAACAGATGGAGAGAATCCCTGCCCAATAACAGGCTCACAGGGACAGCAAGTCACACCACTTCTCGATGGCTCACTTCCCTCATCTGTAAAATGGGAGTCAATATGTGCTCTCTCCTACTTGGAACGATAGATAGCTCTATGTGAGGGATTGTGCCCAACCAGTTTATTTTGTATTTACCCCAGCACTCAGTACAATCCTTAGCACATAGAAAGCATCTAATATTAGTAGTAGTAATATTACTACCAAGCAGGTTTTTTGCCTTTTACTAAGAGCATCATCACACAGGCCTTCATCCCCAGGCCATCCTTAATAATGAAGGAAATCTTATTTTGCAGGTGGTCCTCTCACAGATCTTGTGTGTTATTCTACCCCATCTCGTGTAACACTTTATCTGAACACAGTGGAATCCAGAGCGAACTGAATACATCAGATCTTTGAAAATGCACACCAACTTTTTCTTGAAGGCTCCTTGGTGGGTAAGTACCAATAAAAAGAAAATATAATCTGGAAATCTGCAAATACACTAAACGTTCACACTGTGTGAAAAAATCCGCAATTTGCTTTGTAAAAGCCAACTAACTGCTTCCTTGTTTATCACTGCACTATAAGCAGGAGAAAATCTAGAGTTCACGTTTTATGTGAAAAGTGTTTGCTAACCTCGCCAAAGTCTGACTAACTTCCATCCTATAAGAAAACTTCCTGAAGAGCGGACGTGTTAGTGCAGATAAACAAGCAGGTCTAATTAAGGGGCATGCCGTTTCTCATGTCTCCTCTGTTGCAATGAAGGTTTAAATCTTTCCTTAATGCCAAGTGGGAAAAGGTTCACTAACTTGGGACAAGAGGGGGAAACAAACAGATTTAGAGGAGGGTTGGACCTTGGTACCCAATACCTAGAAGCTAAGCTCCTAGACAAGTTGCGGTTGATTCATTACAGAAGATGGCAGGTCAAACCGTTCTCCTTGCACCCTCTGGTGGCTACGCTACCAAATCCTTCTTGAGCTTTCGATGTCCTGCAAGGGAAAGATAAAGGAAACCTCATCTGATATTTTTCCACTATAAAAGAAGAATTCTTATCTGAAGAGACCTTAAGGAAGTAAAAAAAAAAAACTTTAAAAATAATGAGTTGATAAACTAGCTAGCTTCTGCAGGTTGTAATCGTAAACCTGAGAGGATAGATATGCTTGTAGAGAGGCTATGGAAACAGTTTGCCTTGACTTGGGCCAACCAGCCAGCGTGCTAATGAAGTAAAGCAGAGGCTGTATCTTTACAACTCATCTGACAGAGTTAGTGTCCTCAAGTTTTGCCACTACAGAGAACAAACTCTACTCCTGAAAGAGAAGCCTTCAGCTGTTGGCTTGGTGTACAATTTGAACACTTCTTTAAACAAGAAGCTACCAAAAAAAAATACAAGGTAAAGGGACAATTAAAACATCTCCTTACCTGCCACCAGAGAGAAATAACTGTAGATTAAATGTCAACATTTAAACTCCCCCTCACTACACAGCTCAGTCTCTTGTTTTTCAGTAGCCTTTTGCTGAGTTTACTAAGACCCTCTTGGGGTCATGTATTGCTTTGCCATTAAATCGATTAAACCTTGGCAAAACCTTTCGATATCAAGAAGCATGTTGACCTCCTACCTCAGACGTGGAAAAGTATCATTTCACAGTTGTCGATCATTTTTAATACAAACCCTATAGCATTCCACTACTAAAAGAGCAGGTGATCAATCAATCAATGGTATTTATCAAATGCTTATTATGTGCAGAGCACTGTATTAAGCACTTGGGAGGGCACAATACCACAGAATTAGCAGATCATGCTCCCTGACCAGTGAGCTTACTTCTTGCAGAAAGGAAAGAGAGATAGCCACTTTAGTGAGAGAGTACAAGCATGTATTAAAAAGACTTCTGGACCATGCTGGAATGTGGAAAGAGTGATGGGGAGGGGCAGTGCAATGGTTAGGCCTTGCCCTGTGGGCAACAGGACCTCAAATTGGATTGTTGAATTTATGAGGGGTGCAGTCTTAGTTTCCCTCTGCAACCAGGAACCTCACAGACCACAGAGCACCCTGTCACCAAGGCATGCGTTAACCTTCCACCTTACCCCTTCCAATCGATCAATCAATCATATCTCTTGAGCCCTTACTGTGTGCAGACTACTATGAGCTTGGGAGAGTACAATATAGCAGAATTGGAAGACAAATTCCCTGTCCTCAAGGAGCTCACAGTCTAGAGGAGGAGATGGACATTAATACAAATAAATTACCGATATATACATAAATGGTGTGGGGCTGAGGGAGGGGCGATTAAGGATGCGCAATCATTTGCTGGGTCCAAGGCGTGGGAGGGAGAGAGTGGCATGTGGTCCTGAATTATATAACGGCAGCAGTGAGCAGCAGCAAGTAATGGGGAGCCCTATTTATACAGGCGAGGGAGGCTAGTGGAAAAGATGGGTGAGGTCTCTCTAGGCCTCCTGTATCAACAGGGTTACAGTACCAACAGAATCTGGGCACACAGCCCTGCACTGGTCCTTCATGTGTTTTGGGGATGGGATAATAAGCCCCATAAGAAATGCTTGGAAAGGTTGATAGGTTAAAAAAAGGGGGGGGGTGCAGGGCACTGGCATGTTTTAATCTATTTTTCTGCAACGGGTCGGTATGCGTAGGCGAGATGCAGCAGCAAGTGTCTCATGACAGCTGGAGTGGCACGCCTGCTTGGCAGAGGCTGATGGGGCTGAGGGGGGGAAGGATGGACCATGGGTCTGCGGCAGTTCCCGGGGCCGGACCCCTCCACCATCGTTTCACTTGCCAGCCCCGACCCCCCGCCTCACCACCTCCCAGCCCCCCAACACACACGCGGACACACAGACACAAATGCACTCCCGCAGACACACACGCAGGCACACATGTACGCCCACGGTCACCCATACACACGCAGACACCCATACAAGCAGGCACACATGCACACGCACACAGACACCCATAAAAGCAGACGCACATGCACACGCACAGACACACATACAAGCAGACCCACATGCACGCCCACAGAGACACATGCAAGCCCAGACACCCATACAAAAAGACACATGCATACACACATACTCGGGCAGTCACCCATACAAACAGACACACACACACACAGACCCCCATCCAAGCAGACAGACACATATGCACGCGCGGACACCCAAAGAAGCAGACACACATGCCCACGCACACAGACCCCCCATAGAAGCAGACACACAGACACTCATACAAGCAGACACACACGCACACTGACCCCCATAGAAGCAGACACACAGACACACAGACACATATGCACGCGCGGACACCCAAAGAAGCAGACACACATGCCCACGCACACAGACCCCCATAGAAGCAGACACACAGACACTCATACAAACAGACACACACGCACACAGACACCCATAGAAGCAGACACACAGACCCCCATAAAAGCAGACACACAGGCACACAGACCCCCATAGAAGCAGACACACAGACACACATACATGCGCAGACGCCCATAGAAGCAGACACACACGCACACAGACACCCATAGAAGCAGACACACATGCCCACGCACACAGACACCCATAGAAGCAGACACACACCCACACAGACACCCATAGAATCAGACACACAGACACCCCCACCCCCAGACAAGCAGACAACACCCATACAACCAGACACACAGGCACACAGACCCCCACAGAAGCAGACACACAGACACACGTGCACGCGCAGACCCCCATAGAAGCAGATAGACACAGACCCCCCTAGAAGCAGACACACAGACCCTCATACAAGCAGACACCCACGCACACAGACCCCCATACAAGCAGACACCCACCCACACAGACCCCCATAGAAGCAGACACACAGACCCTCATACAAGCAGACACACACGCACACAGACCCCCCTAGAAGCAGACACACACCCACACAGACCCCCCCTAGAAGCAGACCCACAGACACTCATAGATGCAGACCCACAGACCCTCATACAAGCAGACCCACAGGCACACAGACACACACAGACCCGCGGGGACCCCCCCCCCCAGAAGCAGACACACACGTACACAGTCACCCCCAGAAGCAGACACCCACGGACGCGCCCAGAGACAGAAGCCCCAGACACACATAGAGACAGAGAGAAGTGCGCCCAGAGAGATGCCCAGCTCCAGAGGCAGAGGCAGGCAGACGGATCCCTCCCCCGTCCCCCGTCCCCCGTCCCCCGTCCCCCGTCCCCCGGGGACCACTGACCACTCTGCCGGAAAACCTCTCGGTGGCCCGCTTGACTTTTCCGTAGGTGCCCTTGCCCAGGGTCTCCTGCAGCTCGTAGCGATGCTTCAGGTTGTGCTTGTGGTGATGGCGCTTCACCCCCTGCTGCTTCCGCACCTCCCCGCCGCCCGCCGCCGCCGCCGGGAAGGCCTCCGTGCTGTCGGGCGGGGGCCCCGAGCCGAGCGGGCCGCCGGCGGGCGCCGCAGCCCCGTCCATCCCCGGGGGTCGGGGGGTCGGGGGGGTCGGGGGGGTCGGAGGGTCGGGGGTCGGGGGAGCGGGCGGCGTCCCGCTGTCGGTCCGGGGGGCTCCCGCTGCTTTCACGGGCCCGGGGGCGGCGGCCCCCGAGCCTCCCGTCACGGACGGACCCCGCCCCGGCTGCTCCGGCTGCAGCTCCCGGGGCCTCTGCTGCAGCAGCTGCGGGTTCTGCCGGCGGGTCCGGTGGCGGCGGCGGGGCCGCACATGGGGCGCCCGCAGCTCTCCCGTCCCGTCCTGTCCCGTCCCGTCCCGTCCCGATCCCCGTCCCCGGCCCCGGCCCCGGCCCCGGCCCCGGCCCCGGCCCCGGCCCGTCCTCTCTGCTCCGCTCGGCTCCGGTCCGGTCCTCCCGGGCTACGCGGCGGGGGACGGAGAGCCCAAGGCTGGCGGCGCCGGTGGCGGCGGCGGGGGGTTTTAGGAGCGGCGGGGGAGGGAGGGAGGGAGGAAGGGAGGGAGGGAGGGAGGGGGTGTGCGTCTCTGTGTGTGTGTGTGTGTGTTGCCCGCCCCCCGCCTTCTCCTCCTCCTCCTCCCCCGGGGTCTCTGGGGAGGCGGGGCGGCGGGCTGTCCGGCCGACCCCCGGGGGAGGGGCGGAGGGTCTGGGCCCGCCCCCTCCCCCCGCCCCCCGCCGCCGCTTTGTCCCTCGCTGGGCGGGCCACGGAAAGGACCGACCGACGAGACGAGGCCCCCACCCGACCAACCACCCAACCCTGGCCTTCTACACTGCCGCCGCTCCCCCCCTCCTCCCTTCTTCCTCCTTTTCCTTCCTCCTCCTTCCTTCTCCTCCTCCTCCCTCCTCCCTCCTTCACCTCCTCCCTCCTTTTCCTCCTCCTCTTCCTTCCTCCGCCCTCCTTATCTTCCTCCTCCTCCCTCCTCCCTCCTTCTCCTCTTCCTTCCTCCTCCCTCCTTCTCCTCTTCCTTCCTCCTCCCTCCTTCTCCTCTTCCTTCCTCCTCCCTCCTTCTCTTCCTTCCTCCTCCCTCCTTCTCCTCCTCCTCCCTCCTTCTCCTCCTCCTCCCTCCTCCTTCCTCCTCCTCCCTCCTCCTTCCTCCTCCCTCCTCCCTCCTTATCTTCCTCCTTCTCCCTCCTCTCTCCTTCCCCTCCTCCTCCTTCCTCCTCCTCCTCTCTCCTCCTCCTCATTCATTCAATTGTATTTATTGAGCTTGGCACATAGTAAGCACTTAACAAATACCCTCGTTATTATTATTAGTGCAGCGCACTGTTCTAAGGGCTTGAAACGTACAATTCGGCCACAGAGACAATTCCTGCCCAACAACGGGCTCCCGAGGCTCCCAGTCTCGTCCTCCTTCCTCCTCTCCCCTCCTTCTCCTCCTCCTTGCTCGTCCTCCTCGTCCTCCCTCCTTCTCATCCCCATCCTCCATCCTCCTCCCTCCTCCTCCCTCCTCCCCCTTCCTCCCCGCCGTCCCCCCGGGCTCCCCGAGGCCCGGGCCAGGGGACCGGAGGGGAGAGGAGGGGACCGGAGGGGAGGGGAGGGGACCTCCCGGGAGAGGCCGGGGCTGTCCGGTTTCAGGAGGTGAGTCACCCCGCTCCACCGCTGCCGCCACCGAGGAGGAGGAGGATGGTGTTTGTTAAGCGCCTACTAGGTGCTAAGCGCTGGAGGAGATGCAAGGTGATCAGGTTGTCCCGCCTGGACTCACGGTCTTCATCCCCACTGGACAGATGAGCTAACTGAGGCCCAGAGAAGTGAAGTGATTTGCCCGAGATCACACAGCAGACAGGCGGCGGAAGCGGAATTAGAATAATCTTGGTATTTGTTAAGCGCTTACTAGGTGCAGAGCACTGTTCTAAGCGCTGGGGTAGACATAGGGGAATCAGGTTGTCCCACGTGGGGCTCACAGTCTTAATCCCCATTTTACAGATGAGGGAACTGAGGCACAGAGAAGTGAAGTGACTTGCCCACAGTCACACAGCTGACAAGTGGCAGAGCCGGGAGTCGAACTCATGACCTCTCACTCCAAAGCCCAGGCTCTTTTCCACTGAGCCACGCTGCTTCCCACGTCCTCCGACTCCCAAACCCGGGCTCTTGCCACTAGGCCGTGACTACACCCTCCTTCCACCCAGGCTGACCATACTCTACTCCCCCGGTCCGAAGACTCCCCCCTCTCCGGGGTTATTATTACTGTTATGGCATTTGTTAAGCACTTACTATGTGCAAAGCACTGTTCTAACCGCTGGGGAGGATACAAGGTGATCAGGTTGACCCACGTGGGGGCTCACACTCTTAATCCCCATTTTACAGATGAGGTAACTGAGGCACAGAGAAGTGAAGTGACTTGCCCAAAGTCACTCAGCTGACAAGCGGCTGAACGCGGGGGATTTGAACCCACGAACTCCCAAACCCGGGCTCTTTCTACTGAGCCAAGCTGAGACCCCCTGGCCCGGAGACCCTTCCTGAAGTAGGAAGCAGTTGTGCGTCCCCTCCATCCTCACCCTCCTCCCGCCCCACCACTGACCAAGTTCTTTGGCCTTGCGCTACTCAGATAACTTGCTAACGAAGGCTTGACTTCTGAATCATTACCTACAATTAATTAGCAATCTTTCCAAAGCATCCTGCCTGAATGATCTCCATCTACTGCCTTTCAACCCTTCCACCATCCCCAATCGTGAACTGACTGAGGCAGAACCAGGGAGAGCTGTGAAGGCACTTGCTTGCTTCCAAGTTTTTCAACCTGGTGTGGGGTTTGCCCCATGATGCTTCTGCCACTTCCCTCCCCGACGACCTTACAGCTACTCATTATTATCTGTTTACTGCTGTAGTGTACTCTCCCGATCGCTTAGTACAGTGCCCACAATAAGAGGTCCATAAAGAAGATTGAATCAATGCCATTCAGAGGTAGGAGAACTGGGGTGGTAGTCTGGATTTAAGTGAGGGAACTGACTACATTTGTTTTTGGTTTTTTTCCATTGATGTACATACTGGAACTCACTTCCATTCAGATCCATGAATTACTATTCTAGGGATGGAAATAACAGGTCCTGTTGATCACAAACCCATACAGCAAATAAATGCTTGTCTCTTTCAGTATGATTCACAGACTAAGATATCTGCTGTAAAAGTCCAAATCATTCTCTGATTTTTTTTTAAAAGCTTTGGGATTGATTGCTGAAGGCTTGACTGCCCAGTACTAATACAATTCAGGTCAAAAAATACACTTTGAGTGCAATTGGAGGGGGGAAGAAAAAAGCTTTCAACCGGAGACAAAGGACAGAGGCTAAATAGTATTCTTTGATTTTGCATTACTCAGATAACTTGCTAATGAAGGCTTGACTTCTGAATCATTACCTACAACTAATTAGCAAACACCTAAAAAGAATTTTGGTGTTTAAGTACTGTGTGCTAAATAATCATGTTGGATAGAGCTGCTGTCTCACCTGAGGCTTACAGTGCTGGGTGCATCATAACTAAAATAATTGTAAAGGAGAGGAGTTCTGGTGAAAATTTTAGGGACTGGCTGATTAAAAAAAAATTGAGGTATCTGTTAAGCACAAGCATTGGGGTAAATGCAAAGATTCTCAAGTTGGGGTTCACTAGGGGGAAGGATAATTGGTATTAAATCACCATTTTACAGATGAAGAAACTGAGGTGCAAAGAAGTTAAGTGATTTTTGCCCAGGATAATCATATTTATTGAGTGCCTTAGCTAGTCTCCCAAGGCTTTCTTCATTGTTGTCCTCCCTTTGACTCCCTCCCCATCGACCCCCTCCCGGTTGACCCCCTCCCGGTCGATGACATCCCTATTGGTACCCTTCCTGTCAACTCATTCCCAGTCGACTCCCTCCCTGTCAACTCATTCCCCATCTTCCGACCAGGAGCCCCCTCCTGAGGTAGGGAGGGGTTGTGTGCCCCCTCTTCTGACCTGGAACCCCCTTCTGGGGGAGG
Organism: Ornithorhynchus anatinus; assembly: GCF_004115215.2. Lineage (NCBI taxonomy): Eukaryota > Metazoa > Chordata > Mammalia > Monotremata > Ornithorhynchidae > Ornithorhynchus > Ornithorhynchus anatinus. Next base: position 40,778,892 of record NC_041741.1, read on the forward strand.
CCCACTTAGGTCTGGCCCCGAGTCCCCTTCCAAGGTCGAGAAAGAAGAATTCGGGCTCCCACCCTGGCCCTGAGCTCCCTCCCAGGGAGGGAATTAAATGGAGGTGAGAGGGGACACCCCAAGAACCGCTGCAGGCCGAGGAGACGACCCCCGTCTGCCGGACTCTTACCCCTGCTGGCAGCCGGACAGAAGACCCTCAACCTAGTCAGAAATCAGGCAGGGAAACCACAGTTTCAGCCATGGGAGAAGAGCCTCAAGGCCTAAATTAGCCAAGGAGGGAGCCCCTTTGCCCCAGGAAAATTAAGGAAAGAGGTTCTGAGTGGATGGACACGTGAATGAAAACCTGATTTATTTGAGGGGGGAGAAGGGGGAACACACAAGAGAGACTAGCAAGACGTAGGCGAGCGACTTGTTGGGGGCTGGACCCCACTGACTCAAAATTCCTTAAGGTAAGAATCTTCACAGATTGCTGCCCCCACATCATAATAATAATGTTGGTATTTGTTAAGTGCTTACTATGTGCAAAGCACTGTTCTAAGCGCTGGGGGATACAGGGTGATCAGATTGTCCCACGTGGGGCTCACAGTTTTAATCCCCATTTTACAGATGAGGTATCTGAGGCCCAGAGAAGTTAAGTGACTTGCCCAAAGTCACATAGCTAGCAAGCGGCAGAGCCGGAATTCGAACCCATGACCTATGACTCCCAAGCCCAGGCTCTTTCCACTGAGCCATGCTGCCTCAAGAGCGCGGGGAAAGCACACAGCACAATAGTAGAAAGAATTGTTATTAGAAAGAAAGCTTCTAAAAATCCTTTAAATGCTTTTAAGAGAAAATGATTGGTAAAACTAATAATAATAATTATGGTATTTACTATGTGCCAAGTACTGTACTAAGTACTGGCTGCCATAGATACAAGTTAATCAGGTCAGACAGATTCCCTGGCTCACAGGGGATTTGTAGCCTAAGGAGGAGCGAGAACAGATATTCAATCCCCATTTTTCAGATGAAGAAACTAATGCAAAAATAAATTAAATGAGTTGTCCCAGATCACAAAGCAGGAAAGTAGCCTAGCTAGGGTTAGAACCCAGGTCCTCTGTTTCCCAGGTCCATGTTTTGGAAGAAGCGTGAGGCAAAAAGCATTTAGAGGTGGATAGTGTATTCCTTTCAGAAATCAGTTAATTCTACCACTTGGTCCCCTTAAAGCAGGAGACGACAATTTTTGCTTCTGGACCAAATTAGGGATTGGGTTTCCTTAGACACCCTTGACACTACCTTCGATAACATTTCATCAGAATTGACATCATCGTTTCAGAATCTATTTGGCATCTATCGTTTCAGACCCAGAAAATGATTTTAAGAATTTCTTGATCCCCTACAGTTCACTGCCTGATTTTGGGGGGGGACCCGTTATGTTTTATTGTTTCTGAGCTCTGAGCCAAGCTCATTTTGATGTCTGTGTGGGTTAACCTTGTGTAGCACCACATGAGGTGAGAACCTCGAACATCACTTTAAACTATTAGGCATGTCCGGAGCCATGCTTTTAAGGGATGAGGTCGTGGGGCAAGTCACCTTATTCAGAGTCGTCTGTCAAAGATGGGAAGGGTTGCAGGTAGAGTGATATGATATTTATTAACTGCTTTCTGTGTACCAAGAATTGGGGTCGATACAAAATTCAGATGGAACCAGTATATTGAGAAGCTGCGGGGCTTAGTGGCAAGAACATGGGCTTGGGAGTCAGAGGTCGTGGGTCCTAATCCAGACTCCGCCACTTGTCAGCTGTGTGACTTTGGGCAAGTCAATTAACTTCTCTGTGTTTCAGTTAGCTCGTGTAAAATGAGGATTAAGACTGTGAGCCCCACGTGGGACTGGGACAGTGTCTGATCTAATTTTCTTACAACTGATAACTGGAATTTCTTAAGTGCTTACTATGTGCCATGCACTCTACTAGGCCCTGGGATAGTTGCAAAGTAATTGGGTTGGACACAGTCCCTGGCCCACGTAAGGCTCACAGTCTTAATCCCCATTTTACACACAGCACATACGTACATATCCATAATTTGTTTATATTAATGTATTTCTATATTAATAATACAATATTGTTGTATTGATGTATTTATAGAATACCCTGTTATTTTGTACTCAAGTGCTTAACACAAAGCTCTGCACACAGGGAGCTGTAAATAAAAACAATTAATTGATTGATCGTCTGAGAGTGAGAACTTAATAAATACCATTAGTATTAGTAGTTGTTATATTGTTGTTATTTTTTGCCGGCACTCCTCTCAAATTGGCATAAGGGTCAGACTGGGGAGAGTTGGGTCAATATCAAATTGGATGGCTATTGACAATCATGGAAGTCACAAACAAAATTAAAGATGTAAATGATGAATTTGATTTAGAGTAGTGCATCCACGGGCAACCACAAGAACTCATTGGAAGATCCATGCCATTTTAATGTGGAACAGATGACTTAAATTTAAAAAAAATCACTTTCTAAAGCAAAATACAAGAGATGTTGAAATTCTCCAACTGGTATTACAAGGTGTTTTCCACTTTCACATTAATCTTGCACTTTGGTAACTATTAAACTAACTAGCACATAAAAAAAACCCACTATCATGCTTATCCCTGTGGAAAAAACTATTACAACATTAGGAAATGAGTGAAAACCAAAAGAGAAGTTATAAATACTCAACAGAAAATGAGTGGCTTTTTCAGAATGTTTAGATAGTCTAGATTTCTCTAATCAACTTGGAAACTATGACTGTTAAAACCCTGTCCATGTTGAAATATTTACTTTTGGTATTGGGAGTTTTCACTTTTTCTTTCTGCGTTTACCTTTTTTTCAGTTGGAAACTATAAACAATACTCCAGCCTCTTCCGGAGCCATGAAATAGAAGGGATTAAGTTAGAGTTATTACCAAGAGAAATGCCTTGAAAAAGAGACCCAGAAAATGGAAAAATTTGGTAGCTCATGAGAAAGCAACATCACAATACCACCCTGAGAAACCCCTCAAAATTAAAGGTCGGAGGGCTTGGACAGTATTATAAGTATCTAATAATAAGTAAAAGTCACAGGCAGGACAATACATGGAGCCCTTTAGTAGTGAAAGGTGTCATCAGATATGGCCAGCGAATATGCTAGGCTTCACTGACACTTAAGAGTGAAGCTTGGTCTCATTACCAAAGAGGGAAGGTGAGGTTATGGGCCATCAAGGAACAATAAGGGAAGAGGTCAAGGAGCACAAGAGGGGAAAAGAGAAGGAGCAGCATTATGGGGGGAAGGGACACCTTTTGTATGCACATTCTCCTATGCCTCTTTCTCTCATCCCCTTTAACATGGGAGGGAGATTTTCCAAACATCCTCTTTCTCTTCTTCCTCCCCCAGTTCCTCAGTTCTGGTAGATTTCAAGTAGTTGCTCAAAACTGTTACAAAGTTAATGCTGCAGTCAAAGAAAAAGAGTGCTCCCAGAGACTCCATCACTTGATTTTTATGGGGTAGAAGATGATCCAGACCGATTGTGGCATTCCACTGGCAGAGATTTTGAGTGAGTGGGTGGAAGGTAGCAGAGATTTTAGGGTCAAGGAGGCCAGCAAGGGGATGGGCTTTAATTAATCAATCAGTGGTATCTACTGGGCACTTTCTGTGTTCCTAAGCCCTTGGGAGAGAACAATACAATAGAGGCATAAACAGGATCCCCGCCCACAAGGAGTTTACGGTCTAGAAGCCTCTGAGCTTCAAAGAGTTCACGAACCAAAAAGCCATCATTTTGTGTCTTTTCAGCCGTAATTGGTTGATCTGCCTGAACTGGGTACCCCATGACCATGGTTATGCAGGCGAAGGAACGGACTTGGCCCCAACACAACACCAGCCCCCCAACCTTCTTTTACTCTAAATCTACTCTGATGGATCCAGGTCCCCCAACGCTAGGAGTGTTCAGCAGGATGAGGGAGACAGAGGGCAGGGAAGGACTAAGGGTTACAGTAATAATAATTATAGTGTTTGTTAAGCGCTCACTATGTGCCAGGCAGTATACTAAGTGCGGGGTGGGGGGGTGGGGAATATAACAAAATCAGGTTGGACACCGTCCCTGTCCCACATGGGGCTCACCGTCTCAATACCCATTTTACAGATGAGGTAACTGAGGCACAGAGAAGTGAAGTGACTTGCCCAAGGTCACACAGAAGCCACGTGGCGGAGACGGAATCAGAACCCATGAATGTCTGCCTCCCAGACCCGTGCTCTATCCACTGTGCCGTGCTGCTTCTCTAGTAGACCATGAAGGCTTGCAGAAACCTTTTCTGAGCCGTAGTAATTGAATGGTTTGGAAAAGCACTACAGTTTAGAGGCTTGGTAGACCCGAGTTATGCTATGGCCATTCATTCAATTGCATTTATTGAGCACTTACTGTGTGCAGAGCACTGTACTAAAGGCTTGGAAAGTACAATTTGGCAACAGATAAAGACAATCCCTACTCAACAATGGGCTCACAGTCTAGAAGACCAACTTTAGAAGAATGAACTGGAGAACTGAAGCAATTATCCAGATAATTCAGCTCAACTATTTTCATAATTGAAGCCAAGTCTGGATTAGCTCTGAATGATCTGGACTGGTATCTTAGTTTTGTAAATATTGATTTGGCTCCACCACAGAACCACCAGAGAATATTGGCATCCCTACCAGCTGGGGCAGAAAGGAGACCCTATTCTTATGCTTTTTGTTCTCATCTGTCTTGCCACCGACCTCTCACCTGTGTCCTACATCTGGCCTGGAACACCCTTCTTCCACATATCCAATAGGCAATCACTCTTCTCACCTTCAAAACCTTATTAAAAACACATCTCTTCCAAGAGGTCCTCCCTGACTAAGTCCTCATTTCCTCTTCTCTCACTCCCTCCTGTGTCATCTTTGCATGTGGACTTTACCCCTTTATTCATCCCTCCCTCAGACCCTCAGCACTTATGTACCTATCTGTAATTTATTTATATTAATGTCTGTCTCCCCTTCAGACTGTAAGCTCTTTGTGGTCAGGAAACATGTCTACCAACCCTGTTATATTGTACTCTCCCAGGTACCTGAGAAGCAGCCTGGCTTAATGGAAAGAGCCCAGGCTTAGGAGTCAGAGATCGTGGGTTCTAATTCTGGCTCCGCCACTTGTCAACTGTGTGACTTTGGACAAGTGGCTTAACTTCTCTGTGGCTCAGTTACCTCATCTGTAAAATGGGGATTAAGACTGTGGTCCCACGTGGGACAAGCTGATCACCTTGTATCTACACCAGGACTTAGAACAGTGCTTGGCACATTGTAAGTGCTCTGCCACTTGTCGGCTGTGTGACTCTGGGCAAGTCACTTAACTTCTCTGTGCCTCAGTTCCCTCATCTGTAAAATGGGGATTAAGACTGTGAGCCCCACATGGGACAACCTGATTCCCCTATGTCTACCCCAGCGCTTAGAACAGTGCTCGGCACATAGTAAGCGCTTAACAAATACCAACATTATTATCATTATTATTATTATTAAGTGCTTAACAAATACCATCACTATTATAATTATAATTATTATCATGTGCTTAGTATAATAGTGCTCTGCACAGAGTAAACACTCATTAAATACAATTGATTGATTGATTTTTAAAAAAACCTCCCTTCATGGCCAACACCTCACCATTCTTCCCATCTTGAAAGCCCTCCAAGAAATCACATCTCTAAGAGGCTTGGCTCACTAAACCTTTACTTCCCCTACCTGTCCTCCTCTCTCCATCACTTAGGCATGTGTCCATGAGCCACTTAATTGCTTAGATAGTCCTCCCAGCCCCTCTATTACTAAACTCGATTTTCCCCTTCTATAATTTATTTTAATGTCTGTCTCCCCATTGCCCTCCCTCCTCCCCACCCCCCACCTCCACTGTAAACTCCTTGTGGGCAAGATTCATGTTTACTCATTCTATTGTTTGCAAGTACAATGCTCTGCACACAGCATTTTCTCAATCAATGCCACTGATTGATGATTGGAAGTAGCTTGAGTCAGGCTCCCTGCTGCCCCATATTACAGTCAAATCTCCAGTATAAAAGAGTGCCCCTGGGACCAGGTTGGAGTTAGTGGTAGACAGGATGTTGGCTAGGTAAGAAAGGAGTGGTTGGATCCTTGGCTTTGAGCAAGGGAACACTATTGTAAAAAGGACTAGATTCTCAAGGGAATTTAAAAGAAGTCATCCCATACTCTTTTTCAGAGAGGACCTCCTAGCCAAGGAGGTGTTTGAGGAGCTAAAGAACAGAGGAAGTGAATCCTGAATGGATCACTTTATCCTTATCAATAAAGCTGACTGGGCAATATTGGATCACTGGTTCAGGAGACCCTGGAGTCCCTCAACTTCAGGCCCTGCGGACATCAGGACTAAAGACTGCTTTAATGTGTTAAAGTAAAACAAGCTTAGAAAAATTAGTGTTCTCAAGTGCCTAATCAGTACAAACCCAAGTAACCAGTAATCTTCTTAAAGCAAGACTCTTCACCCAGTCGTGCCTGCTGTCAGCAAGGTGTGGCTGCAGTAAGGATGAGAACATTCCTGGCCTGTTGTGAGCCTGCCACTGAGGTAAGAAGTGACAACCACCTGCTCTTGAGTGGTGACAGATCACTTAGATGGTGCAAAACCGCCTGGAGCAGATGTTGTGCACTCATGAGTGGCCGCAGCAGAAGAGAAAGTGAGTATCTGCTCTGCTGATGTGTGGGTAGTGTATCCCAGACTTCCCCAGCCCTTCCATCTATTCCTTTTTCTTCATGCACAGCTTTTCAGCATACCTGCCACAGAACAGCTGCTTCAATAGTAGTATTGAGCACTGTACTAAAGGTTTGGGAGCATCCAGTATCAGACCCCTACTCTCCTAGACCATTGGTGAAATTTGTGAGATGATAACCATTCCATTTTCATACTCCTTAAGGAAAATATTCACCGATCCTTTTTATCCCCCTTCACTACACAGATGGAAATCTCAAGGATGAAGCTGAAGCACTTGCTATTTATGCAAGTAAGCTCCTCCTCTAGCCTGAGAGCTCTTTGTGGGCCAAGAACATATCTACCATTTCTATTGTATTGAACTCTCCCAAGCATTTAGTCTAGTGCACTGTACATAGTAGGTGCTCAATAAATGCCACTGATATAATTTGCTCAGATTACCTGATTTGGGGGCTCTTAAGCTTCCCCTGGTTCAATAAGTGATACCCTAAAATAAGAGAATAAACAAATGAAATGACTAATATATGAATCTGCATTTCTGCTCTTTGGAAGATAAAACTCAGGTCTTCTGATGAGGTCTTTTGGGTTTTTGCTTTTTTGATTTTTTGATGGTATTTGTTAAACATTTACCATGTGTCAGGCACTGTACTAAGCTCAGGGGTAGATAGAAGCCAATCAGATTGGACACAGTCCCTGTCCTACATAGACTTCACAGTATTAATCCCCATTTTACAGACAAGGTAACTGAGGCACAGAGAAGTGAAATGACTTGCCCAAAGTCACACAGTGGACAAGTGGCAGAGCTGGGATTAGAGCCCAGGTCCTCTGACTCCCATGCTCTATCCATTAGTCCGTGCTGCTTCCCAGTAACAGTTCTTAGAACATTGTTCGAAGTAAATGTTTGGAAGAGTAAGATACAGTTGAGTAGGTAGGCACCATCCCTGCCCATAATGAGCTTATAGGCGGGAGGAGAAATCAGACATTAAAATAAATTACAGGTGAATATGGACATAAGTGCGGTGGAGTGAATATCAGAGTGCTTATGGAATACAGACCAAATGCATACGTGACAGAAGCAGCATGGTTGAGGACATTCTATTAATATGTCCACATTACATTATGGCATTTCTTGGGATTTTCTAAGTACTTTAGGGGAGTGGTGGTGCTTTCGAAAGTTAAGGGAAGTGGGTGGGAGAAAAGAGTTTGAGGTGTCAGTGGGATATCCGAGAGAGGTCCTGAGGGCAGATAAAATGTGAGGCTGCAGAGAAGGAGAGTGGTCAAGCCTGGAGAAGCAGATTTGAAAATCTGCAAACAGGTGGCAGTTGAAGTTATGGGAGCTAGTGAGCGAATGAGTTCAGCTCACCGAACTGTAGTCTAGAGGAGTTGGTTGGTTCTCCTCTCTTCAGAATGCCAGGAGAGGGGATGGAGGTGAATAAATAGCTAGTTACAGGAAACAAAGAGTAAAATGAACCCCAAGGAGTCATTCTTGGATAGGGCATAAGACTTTATTTTACTCTGGGGCAGAGCAGCCTATTGGAAAGAGCAAGGGCCTTGGGGTCTGGGGACCTGAGTTCTAAACCCAGCTCCACCACTTGCCTGATGTATGACCTTGGGTAAGTCACAACTTCACTGGGCATTTCCTGTAAAATGGGGCTTAAATATCAGTTTTTCTTCCCACTTAAACTGTGAGCTCCATGTGGGCCAGGAATTCTGTCCAACCTGGTCTTCTTGTATCTACCCCAGGGGTTAGTAGAGGGTTTGGCACATGATAGCTGCTAAACAAATTCCACAAGTATTATCATCAAAGATGGTACCAAACATTCAGATCTCTTCTTGGGTGGGTGTGGAAGAAAAAATGAGAACAACAATCTAGGATTAAGTTGATGTATATGGACTAGATGAGAGTGTGAAATCTCCATTAGGTTTTTTGAAGTCCCAGTCCAGAGGGAGGAGTGGAGGAGTGTGGAGGAGTGGAGGAGTTTGGAGCCAGGATGAGTGGAGGAGTGATCCTGGTAAATCGAGTCAAAAGATGTAAATACAGAAGCAGTTTTGCCTAGTGGAAAGAGCACAGGCCTGGGAGTCAGAGGATTAGGATTCTAATCCCAGCTCCACCATATCCCTGGTGTGTGACTTCGGGCCAGTCACTTAACTTTTCTATGCCACAATTCCCTCATCTGCAAAATGGGGATTCAATAACTGTTCTCTCTCCTACATAGTCCGTAAGCCCTTGGTGACACCTGATTATCTTGTGTCTACCACAGCATTTAGTACAGTGCTTGGCACATAGAAAGTGCTTAACAAATTCCACAATTATTATTAGAGAAGCTTATTATCTGTCCAAGCATCCTACCTCAGAAGACTGGGCTGAGGGTTTTTAGAAAGGAAGTCAAGTTACATGGTCTTTAACAAGCTGATTTGCCCTCGAAAGAGGAACTGTATGCAAATTTTCCAGGAATTCAGCTTGCCCCACAGGCTAACACCATCTTTCTAAAATCAGGGACTTGCAGAATGTAAAAAAACAAGAATGCAATGAATCAAAGATACAGCTACAGTGACACTGTAGAAGATTTGTGGATAAAATCGGTGGGAAGAATATGATGTCACTATCCAAATCAGTAATGTTTCATTCCAGATGTGACTATCTCTGTGATCCTACATAGCATTCTCCGATAAACACTGTGGGTTACTACACTGGAGAAATTACTGCAGATGTGAAGGACTTTAGGAAGAATTGCCTAGGAAAATAGGGAAGCTCAGAGCCGAGGGGCCTCAAAAAGGGTATTAAAGCAAAAGTTTTGTCCTACACAATGAAGAGTGAACTCTGGTCAGTTCCAGCAGTTCAGCCCAGTGGCTCATAAAGGACGTTAAAGAAAGGAATCTCTGGGATGCAAGGATTCCCCAGAGGCCTGGTCCGCCCAAAATGCCCCAACCAAGGGGTGAATTGTTGCAGCTGCACAGTGCATACAAATTTAGGAAGGTTGATTCTGCCCCAGAACTCTGCACAGAAATGGAGAGTCTGGAATCAAAATGGTTTTTCCTTGCAATTGGAGGAATGGGGATCAGAAGTGGAAGCCTTTCTTGTGAGAGGAGGAATGTGTAAAGCCTAGACTGTTTACAGTCAGATCCAACCTGTGGGTGAAACTGGAGCAATTGCTGCAGGTGCAAAAGACATCAGGAAAAACTGCTTAGAAAAATGGGGCTAGGAGAAAGTAAAGATTTGAGGCAATGTCTGGGTCAAAAGAATAGCTTTTGTCTGAAATGCCCAGAAAATTAAAGGAAAAGAAGGATTTTTTCCCCCCTGACTTATCATCCATATAATTGTCTCAATTACCAAATATTTCAAGCCAAAGAAAGTCTCTCCTGAAATATTTGGATAATTGAAGCCAAAATAGATTTTAGGGTATGCATTACCAGGATAACAGGCTGCTGAAGACCAAATTTTCTTGCAGCTGCTAAATTGTACACTTCATAAACCTATCAAAATAACAGGCAAAGTACAACTTCCACTGCAAAGAGAAATTCATGCATACTTTGCCTAAAGAAGTCATGTGCTACTTAAGGCCATGTCTATACAAGCAAAGTATCTGAGCAATTAAAATCAGTTTTTTATATCATTTATAACAGTATGTGATCCTGGGAATTAGAGATTAATTCCTTCATGTCTTTCTGGGTCGAGAAATTAATGAAATAAAGAATTGAACCAATTACTCTCTCTAGACAGCTTAGGCTAAAAATACTGTTGCCCAAACTTAATAATTGAGTGGAAAGTGGGCTTTAGTGGCCTGCACTAGAAGTGTGGAGGGAAAGATTGCTTCAAATTTTGTATTCCTCCATAAGAAAGCAATTACCCTCGAATCCCCCAAGTAAATCTCAATTGGGTTTCTTACTGAGAGGAAGTTAGGTGGTACGGTATTCTTCTTTACACCTCATTTATATCTTGAGTTGATTCATACAGTATTTTGTGTCTCTGATTCACAGTAAAAATCAGGTATTGCCACTCTTCTGGAAAAAAATAGTTGGCACGTATTACCAACCTCCAAATTTGTTGACCATCTACCATGTGACCTGGAAAATGCCTACTTTCTTCACAGTCTTATTGTGATTAGTAGTGTTCACATCCCAATATATCTTTTGAGCCCAGTTTTTCAAGTATTTTAAGTAAAATCCCTACAATTAATTTCTACATATGTTGTAAATATGATAGTTATAAATATCATCTTTATCAGTGGTATATATTGAGTGCTTACTCTGTGCAGAGGACTGTACTAAGTACTTGAGAGCACTTACAGTGCAACCAATGTCTGCTAATAGGGGCATAGCCCTCTGCCTAGCAAATGATTTCAGGAAAAAGTTGATCAATTTGTGATGGATTCTTGTTCTGAATCTTGGCTGGATGCATAAATGTGCAAGTGCTGTTTGTTGAGTTGATTTCTCCGGTGTAAATCTTGGATAATAAGCAAGAAAGTGTTAAAAGGAAAACTAACTCAGTATATTTTATTGAGGCTTTAGAAAAAAATATTTTGGTTCTAAATCTTTTCCTAAAAAGTCATCAGTTCTGGTTTCTGAAACAGATATCCCTATATAGTCAAAGCCTGTGCAAATTGCATAATCAATGTTATGAATAAAAATACATTTTAATAAGTGGGTATGTTAAATAGTGTCTAAACTGCACTTTAACCTTGGCTCTCCTTTTTGAAAAATCCTTTTCCCATCACTCTTCATTCTCAAGATACCTCAGTTACCCTCGTTATACTTTGGAAACGTTTGATGACCAATATTGAGATTTTATGAAAACGTATAAAGAGAAAATCGAAACCAAACTAAATTTCCAGAGGGAGAATTCTGGGTTGTCTGAGAAATGTTTTGGCAATTTATGGAATGTTGTAGGTACAAATCTGTAGTTGGTGCTTTCAGAGGCTAGTGATGTGATCAGTTTGGTATGTTTCCTTCTGGATGAAGTTATAGTGAAAAGAAACTACCAATTTGTAATCAGAAAGTTTATACATGTTCGTTGTTCTTTGTGAAATGATTTTGCAGTGATCCAACAAGGCTTATGATCAGTAAAAATAAATTGGCTTAAGTGACCATTCTAAAATTCACCTGCATCAGTTTGGGGTGCAAATGTTAGAAACATGCATGAACTAGTCTTTCATTTCTAATGCATCATGTCTTTCACACTGCTACGCCTTAAATTCACCAGAGAATAGCAATAACATATGCCCTACAAGCCGACATATATCTTCCTTTAGCCCCACCAAGTGTTTACCAAGAAACTCTGCTCTTTCAAAACTGCTTTCCTAAGAAATATCAGTATCTGAGTTTTCCTAAGAAACTATCATGCTAAGAGGCCAGCCTGATCATCTTCTTTCTCATTTTCAGCAACAGGCATCAGAATCAATCAGACATCAAAGGCAAAAGATAAAAAGCAGGCTGAGAGGGGTAAAGTCTAAAGCAAAATTCAGAAGAAGTGCTTTTCCTATAGGGGAAAAGAAGCTCATTAACAGACACGAATCTGTTCAACCCAGGTATGTACTTTATTCTTTCCCCTCCTTTATTTTTTGGTTGAGTAGCTTGTGAGAAGAGAAATCCAGTTGTAATGAATTTTAAAAAAAATGAATGAAGTCATGGGGCCAGAATGAAAACTGAGTGGGAAGAAAAAGAACCGACGAGCTGAAACTTCTGGTGTTTCCCTTTCTAACTTGTCCCTGACTTGTTTGATCTCTCAAAAAGGCAACAATTTCTGCCAGCCTAAGGAGGAAGGGTATTATGGTAAATTAATGAGACCCTGTGGTAGCCAACGTGTCCTGTGTCTTTATGGCAAGCCCTCATTTGAAGTTTGGAGTAGTCTTACATGACCAGGGATGAATTTCTTCGGAATTGGCAATGCAGATCAGTATCAACTGGGTGGGACAAATGAGCCCAGAGGCAATTGAAGCCAATGTTCATTCAGTCTGTGTTTTCACAAGGCAGAGAGGTGTTGAGTTGTGGGGAATCACCCAGATAATTCAGTCCTGGAAAATCTTTGCTGAATCAGGGCAGGGAGGGGGAGAGATTCTTGACCCATTTTGTGTAGATTAGTTGACTACATTAAGTAATCTGAATAATCACTCCTTCCTCCATTTAATTTTGTCAGTACATAAATACCCAGCTTTGGGGCTGTTCCTTATGCACTGAAACCCCTGCATTAGAAAGGGCCACTTTTCCTTAAACATATTTTCCATCATCACAGAGCACCACCATTGGGAGTTATTTCATTGTGTTCTGAGCAATAGGTTAAGATCTTTATTTTGAGGGGATAACTAAGGTGTTGCTTCAATAAGGACACAAGAGGTTATGGTGCTCCTTCAGCCTGGCTGAGCAGTGTTCTCTAGTGGATAGAGCACAGGCCTGGGAGCTGGCTGAGCAGTGTTCCCTAGTATATAGAGCACAGGCCTGGGAGTCAGAAGGACCCGGGTTCTAATACCGACTCCTCCATTTGTCTGCTGTGTGACCTTGTGCAAGTCACTTCACTTCTTTGGGCTTCATTTCCCTCATCTGTAAAAGGGGGATTGAGACTGTGAGCACTCTCTGGGAAGGGACTGTGTCCAATCTGATTATCTTGTATCAACCCTAGCGCTTAGTACAGTGCCTGGGACATGGTAAGCACTTGACAAATACCATGAAAAAGGATTCCATTATTCTAATTTTAAAATGAACTTTCATTGACCACACAATATAATCCAGAGAATCAGGGAACAGGTCTATCAACTAAGGTCATGGGTTCTAATCCCAGCTCCACCACTCATCTGCTGTGTGACCTTGGGCAAGTCATTTAACTTCTCTGTGCCTCTGTTACCTCATCTATACAATGGGGATCAAGACTGTGAGCCCCACTCGGGACAGGGACTGTGTCCAACCCGATTGGCAGGTATCTACCTTAGCGCTTAGTACAGTTCCTGGCGCATGGAAAGTGCTTAAAAGTACTGTAATTATTAATAATAATGTTGGTATTTGTTAAGCGCTTACTATGTGCAGAGCACTGTTCTAAGCGCTGGGGTAGACACAGGGGAATCAGGTTGTCCCACGTGGAGCTCACAGTCTTAATCCCCATTTTACAGATGAGGTAACTGAGGCACAGAGAAGTTAAGTGACTTGCCCACAGTCACACAGCTGACAAGTGGCAGAGCTGGGATTCGAACTCATGACCTCTGACTCCAAAGTCCGTGCTCTTTCCTCTGAGCCACGCTAGTTCAATGCACTGCATACAATAACTGCTCAAAAAATATGATTGGCTGATTGAGCTTCATCAATATCTCATTCCTTGGGTTTTCTGAATCAGGATTTTCAGAAGGCTTGGATCATAAGTGTAGGATGGTAAATGAGTTAAGGAAAATGACGAAGATAGAACAAGGTTTCTGTCACAACCATAAGGTCCTTAAAAGGCTGTGAAAAAGGCAACTGTAGGAAATTAGCCTTCAACGTGAGCTATTCAGGGAAGCTGTACTGTTGTACTGGAAGCTGTATTGGAAGGATGGAGACTTCAAAACTAGGGACAAGGAGCTTGGGTAGTTGGATGAAGGAATTTCCACACGGCAAAGTAAAAATGTATGCCTTTCATTCTAATAATCTTTTTTTAAAAAAAAAAAAACTCCTGCTCTCTCCCCCTCATCTCCCAAATGTACATTTTCCAAACTTCTGTCCCTTCTTTCAACTCTCACCCTAAAATGCTCCAGGATCTGATATCCTGTGAGATCTCCACTGATTTAAACCTTGCTGATACACATTCTAACAAGACATTCTAACTGTAGTCTAATTAACCTCCTAAAAGCCCAATCCATCTTCTTGATTCCCAAAGGTTTCCATTTTTAGTGGTTTGGTGGGACGGGGGATGGGGGGAGGAGGAGAAGTATCTCTCAATTCTAATGAAACTAACTGCACTGTCATTAAGGAAAATTTATTTGCAACTCATCTGAGAATGACGTGAATGTTTTATACATAGGGTACTGGTCGCTTCTTTTTCCTCAAGATGTGAAGAATAGTCTGGGATAGTCTTGTTCAGGGTGGAAACTAGTGATTAGATGTATTGTCTTTATACTTTTTTTTCCACTTGTCAAGATCCGTTGATGGCAGTTGGGCATTTAAGTCAGTTGGGCTTTTAAGAAATGTTATCTTGTACCACAGAGTGAATACTGGTATGAACATCAATATGTATCTAGTGACAGCCCTCAGATAAAAACTCCCAAACAGTGGCTTTTAGCACAAATCCTGTGCTGATTTTTTGCTTTGGTCAGCTCAATGCAATTTTGGTATGGACTTATCATCAAGATAAATGACATGGATGATAATGCCAAACTCTAGGTAGGAGGCTAGACTGGACAAGGAACTCACGACAAATCAAACAAACGGACACAAACTAATCATCTTTGGATTCATCTTGCTCCTTTTTATCTAGTTCTGTCCTTGAGGCACAGAAAAGCTATCCAAGGCAGAACCAAAAGGACAATCCCTTGGTGAGGAACTTTGAAGAGCTAGAAATAAATCTATTCCTCTCCAATTCGTTTGGCACAGACTGACCAGTAATTAACAGGCATGTGTGTTTCAGGATCCCATCTGATAGGATTGGGGATCTCAGTGAAATTCCTAATACAGTCTGGAAGCTGATCATATGCCCACCAGCTCAAGGCTAGTGGTAATTGGTTGTACTGTAGTATCCTGTTGAACAGTTCTTCCCTTTGGCACAAGGAAAGAGCTAACAAGGCATCCTCTTGATCACAGTTCCTCAGCCCATTTCACGGTTTGACTCCTTTGGCTTCTGGGAAAATTACCATTTCTACTTGCCTTAATCTAGCCAGGCCCAACTAAATCAGGTTTACTGAAAGATTCATTTAATCATATTTATTGAGTGCTTACTGTGTAAAGAGCATTGTACTAAGCACTTGGAAAGCACAATTGAGCAACAAATAGAGACAATCCCTACCCAACAACTGGCTCACAGTCTAGAAGTTCTGGGCCCCAAGGAAAACCCTAAATTCCCAACATCTGCATCTATGGAACCAGATGTGAAGGGAAGGATGATGAAGGGTTGTGGGGAGGAGGAAAAGAATAAAGGGGAGCCATAAACAGTACATGTTCAATAAATACTACTGATCAATTAACCAATAAATTGGGTGCCTTCCACCGCCTGTGGAGGTTGCTTAAGAAAGAGAGATTAAGCTGCTCTAACATGGCTAAGTCTAGGCCTCTGGACAAGTCAACTCCTCTTTCTCCTAAGTAGCAGGGCAGGATTTAAATCCACAGTGAGATAAGAATCTGTTGCATAATCTAATGAATAAACCATGTAGTCTTCATAATAAAAATACTGTGTTAAATAGCCAGCAACTCTGGCTATAAGGAAAAAGAGATGAATGTTTAAATGTTGGCATAAAACTTCATTTAATACCATAGTAAGCTGTTTGACTATGCATCTCATTACACCTAGAAGTGCCTAAGTCTGCATCTAATTTAGGAAATTACCTGGATAATCCAGGCCTCCTCAAATAATTTTGGTTTTTTTTCAGTTATTTCAGTATTTCTGATCCAAAATATCCAAATAATTGAAGCCAACATGTATTTCAAGACCCCCAATTATCTAGATATTTGCTAGTATGGACCTGGCCTCTGCCTGGAATTAGACAACCTTGAAGGAATGTTCAATAAACGGCATGAAAGGTCAGGGAAACGTCTTGCCTGATGCAAAGGGAAGAAAATAAAACTCTTTGGAGGCACAAATGGTCCTCAGTCAGTATGCTTCTCTCTTTTTATGAGAGGCTGGGAATTCAAATGGAACCTGGATCCTTTCATGCCAAGTTCATAACTACTGCTCCATGAGAGTTGCCATCTTTTCTACCATCTGCTTTTTAGCTTTAATATAGCACTTAAATTACCCTTCAGTGAGTATTACATCAGGAGTGGCAAAAAAACTCCCCCATCCGCTCTCTTAGATCCAGTCCCTCCTTCCCAAAGTTTCCCCGCACCCTGGTCCCTTGAAAGTTGTCCAAGGTCAGGAGTGGAAATGTGCTGGAGTGCAGAAGTTTGCCAGAACCTCAGGCGAATGCTGACACCACCCTGTGGAACAGATAGATGGTGGCTATTTGGTAAGTGATATGGGGTACCCACAAGCGTTCCCCAAAACACAAGCGTTCCCCAAAACACAAGCATAGACCTCCTGACCTGAGCTCAAAGGCAGTGGGTACATGTTAAGCTAAGCCAGCAGAAGGGGAAGAACAAGTTTTAGTGAATCCATGGAGGGACCAGGGACAGAATAAAGCAGGGATTTGGGAGGCTGAGACAAGGGGCAGTGGGTAGAAGGGTCCCCCAAAACAGTCTTCACTTTATAATAATTAATAATTATGGCATTTGTTAAGTACTTACTGTGTGCCAGGCATTGTACTAGCACTCTATCAAAAGACATCCTCAAGCACAGCCAGATGGAGCACTCTTCACCTTTGAAATCAGTGCCCCTCTCTTGGAGAAACCCCCTCCCCTAATTGCAGCTCTGTCCTGTTTCCTGGAGCAGCAGCCCAGGCTCACCCAGCTCAAAAGAGCCAAGACTAAGCTTCAGTGAATTGGGAAGGGGAGGGACCTTTAAGAACTGCAAATAGAAGCAGGGGCAAAGATTTTTTCCCTCACCATTCCACTCCTCCCCTTCTCCTGCCCCAAACTGCTTGGCTGAAGGAAGCTGACCTGAACAGAACTGCACTGGGTACAGATTCCACACCCCAGAAAGCCCTGTCCCTGAGGGCCATGGGGCAGGCAAATGGCCACAGCCCCTAGGATTAACTTGTAACCTGGCCATTGACTTTAGTTAGTTAATGAATTAATTAGCAAAAGCTAATAGCTGGAAGATTAGCAAATGATCATGATGGGAGTCAAGGAGTCAGGGACACAGACTTGGCTGTAAGTGCTAATCAGTCCCTCCTGCTTGTGTGCGAATATGTCGGAGCCCTGCAGTCTCATGAAGGGTCCCTTGTGTGTGAGGATGAGAAAACACACACACACACCTCTCCCCCTCCCCCACACCCACCGAGTCCAAAGCCAGCCCCTGTTAAGAAACTGTTCCAAAGCCCTCAAGAGTGGGCGTGTGGGTTTGGAGCAGAGCTTTCCCACAAGTCAAGGGAGGGACTCGAGGTGAGGACAGTTTCAGAGTGAAGCCAAGGAGATGTTGCCAGTACCCTCACATGTGGTGTGATAATGTCACATCATGTTGGAGTCCCCAAAAAGTAATTAGCCTTGGAGCCTACAGGGGTAGCCCTGGGAGGGACTTATCTGCTGGCTTAGCTCAAGTGGAAGATGGAAAGAATGAGTCTTCCCCGCCTGTCTACTTATAGTCTTTATGGGGTGTCCAGGTAATGGATGCACCCTTGAAGGTTCTACTCCCCATCTCCTGCATTCCTCCTTCAAATAGTGAATCTCTCTGTCCAGTTGCCAACTCTACTCCCTAACAACATGCCTGTCTTAGCGGGCAGAAGAGCTGTAACTTGCCATGTTCATCACAAAATGACCAGCAGCCAACATCAGTGTTCCGTCCTGGGTGTGGGCAAAAATGTCTTGAGCTCACTTGGGAATATGCCTGATGGTAAGCCACTGCCCAATATACTCTCCCTGGCTTTAAGCTGACATCTGTGCAGACGTCTCGCTGTGGATTTCTAAAGGCGGCTGCTCTCTCCCACCTCAAGAAGAGAATACAGAGGCAAAAGCTTGTCCACCCCCATTTTCAGATGGAAAAACTGAGAGGTTAAGTAGCTTGTTTGGGTCACTCAGTGACCCAGTGGCAGTACCAGGATTACCATTCAGATTTTCTGACTTCTAATGGAATGCTTTTCCAACCAAACACATGACCCCACCTATGAATCTTGGCCAAGTAAGAGAATGTGGTTTTGTTTAATTATTTTAATTAATTATGATATTTGTTAAATACTTACTGTTCTAATTGGTGGGGTAGTTACAAGTTAATCAGGTTGGCCACAGTTCCTGACCCATGTGGGGCTCACAATCTAAGTAAGAGGGAGAACACGTACTGAATTCCCATTTTACAGATGAGGAAGCTGAGGCACAGAGAAGTTGGGTGACATCTGAGGTCATACAGCAGGCAAGTGGCAGATCCAGGATTAGAACCCAGGTCCTCTGACCATGTGTCTAATGCCACTTTGTTGAGTTCTGGAAGTCCAGCCCCCTGCATGCATGACCTATTGAAAACTCATGTGTCCTTGGACATCCAAGAAGTAGTCAAGGAGCAGCCAAGAAGCAGTGAGGTCTAGTGGATAGAGAATGGGCCTGGGAGTCAGAAGGACCTGGGTTCTAGTCCTGGCTCCACCGCTTATTTGCTATGTGACCTTGGGCACGTCACTTAACTTCTCTGGGCCTCAGATCCCTCATCTGTAAAATTGGGAATAAGACTGTGAGCCCCATGTGAGGCATGGACTGTGTCCAATCTGATTAGCTTGTGTCTACCCCAGTGCTTAGTACAGTGCCTGGTACATAGTAAACACTTAACAAATACCATTGAAGAAAAGTTTTACCACCAGTGAGTTATTCATACATTAACTGGTTCCCCAAAGAGCACAAATTCAAGGCAAAAGCAGAAAGTTTTACTCAGTTCCAAGACTGATGAAACCTTTGCGAGGTTATGAGAGGCCCTTCTGTTCTGGTATGGAATTTTAATTCTGTATCCAAGATGAAACCCTGCAGCCCACATTCAGAAAACTTGGGCCTATCCAGAGACCATCAAAAAAGTTTCCCTTCGAAGTTCAATGAAAAGTTCAAGGCTTGGAATAAGATTTGGCCAACACTCAGCTAGTTCAGTTGCTAGGCACTATCCCAGGACTAGCCAACTCTCATTGGGGTTCAGATTTCAAAACAAAACTTTTAAACAGAACTAAGAAAGGCCAGTATTTTTCCTGCAGCCACTAAAGTAATCATTACCTTACGGCAATGCCCGAAGAGGAAGCCCACTTTCAACTCTCAAATTTTGCTGCTGAAACAGACTTTTTCCAATTCATTTGATCCCCAATACAACCAGCAGGATATTGGGGTTGGAGTAGAGGAGCAGCCTCTTAGGTCCCTTTTTTTTTTCCTAAAGAGAAGTCTTGAGACTGTCAACTTCCAGGTCCATGGTTGCTGGGGAAGACAGTTAAACTCAGAGACCAGAGGCTTTGAACATCAGTTGTCTGGCAAAGGTCACCACCAGGCTTTCTCCCTTCACTTATCTTCTCTGTGTGTGTCCCTGCTGGGCCAGGTGTTTACTAAACACCTGCTGTGAGTGTCACTTCCCTTATTAAGGCGGAACAAAAGTTCTGAGGCTTTCTAGTTTGTTTGCTTCCATGCTGTTTTACTCCCTTCTGTTCTTGTTCCCTCTGAAGAGATCCTGCCCTTTGAATAATAGGACAGCCTCATCCCTCCTTTCCTTTTGCCTCTCTAAGGAGCCCGGAGCTTCTTCATATTTGTTTCTTCTGGAAAACAACTTTACTGAACCTCAAATGAAATGGACTCCAAGGGCATAAGTTTGGGAATGGCATCACAAAAACATTCTCAAGACATTAAAGGAGAAATAAAATGGACACAAATTTCTCTCCTGGGGAAGATGTCAGTGGAATAAAATATTCACTCAGAATGTTTGGTCACTGAATATACCAAATGAAATCCATATGACGTCAATAAATAGTTGATAAATACTATTGATTTGACCAACTGTGTGTCCATCCCAGACCCCAAAGCAAGAGTGATACTGACTTCTCCAAAGTTATACCCTCCCCCCGACTCTCTTATGCCTTTACTCAGGCTTGGTCAGCCTCTAGGCTTTCCTTTTTTTTTATCTGATGGCATTTAAGTGCTTACTATGTTCCCGGCACTGTACTAAGCACTGGGGTTGGTACAAGATAATGAGGTTGGACACAGTCCATGGGCCACATGGGGCTCACAGTCTTAATCCCCATTTTACAGATGAGGTAACTGAGGCATAGAGAAGTGAAGTGACTTTCAAGGTCACATAGCAGACAAATGGCAAAGTTGAGATTAGAACCCAGGTCCTCTGATTGCCAGGTCCATGCTCTTTCCACTAAGCCATGCTGCTTCTCTTCCTCTACCTTCTTCCAGCCACAGCAGTCATGCTTAATTTTAGATGAGGAATTCCTTGAGGGCAGGCTGGGAATGTGCATCTTGTTTCCTCTGTCCTCTCCCACATGCTTAGTACAGTGCTTCTAACTCAAACACTCAAGAAATACCCTTGATTGACTAATAGGGCTCTGCTCAGGATCAGGGTATGGTTGAGGCTCAGTGAATGTTAATAAGTAACAATAATGTGGACAAAATATTGATGTGAAAAGTGGGTTTCAGGAAAACAACTGTGGATTTCTACTTCTTATGGCTTTTCTTGCTCCCATTTCCAGTCACGGTATGGGGGGTGTAGAGTTGAAGTCCTTTAGTGAGCAAAAAAGTGCCACTTTAAAAAACAATTTTAAAAAAATCAACTGAATAAGCATATTTTTTTCCACCCTTCCATAACTCGGAAATACTGAGTTGGCTGTGCTCAAAGTTTCCGAAACAATTCACCTTCAGTCCAAATACGGAAAATGTCCTCAAAGGAGAAATTTTCTGAAAGTTATGAGTGAGAGAAACCAGGGATTGCAGTGGAAGACCTCATTTAACCTTAACTATAATGCTGCTTTCCCCAACAGTGAAATAGAATCCTGGGGATAGCATGCCACTCAACTGTCAGGGGTTTCCTTGAGCTATTTATAGTTTAAAAGTTCTGATTCTACCAAGCTCAGGCATCCTCCCTACGTAACCAACTCAGGGTGGGCAAAGGGTAGGATTTATGAAAGAAGAGGGGCCCAGATTTTACCCCTTTCTTCATGCTTATCCTTTCTTGGTGGTGCTGGAAATTTATGTTGGAAAGCTGCTCTGGCAGGTAGCATGTCTAGGGGAGAGAAGGAAGTAGAAGTATGCTGACAGGGCTCTCAGAAACCCCAAACTCTTCTAGTGGGGAGTACCCTTTTTCGAACCGCCTTGGCGGCCCTAGTTATAAAATTACTCTACAGCAGTGTAGAGGCCAAATAAATGAGGTGACTTCCCCTAGGTCACATAGTAGACAAGTGGCAGAGACAGGATTAGAACTCAGATCTTGCTGACTCTCAGGCCCAAGCTCTCTCCACTAGGCCATGTTGCTCCTTGAGGGAGGGAGGGAAAGAGGGACGGAGTAAGGGTGTGAATGAATGAATGTTGGACAACAGATGACAAAACTGGGTAACCTCTTGCTACTGGCTTCCTATGAACTGAAAGTGAGTAATTCTTATCTAGATAAAGGGGACCCTGGGATTGAGAGACCAGTCAATCTTACTTCTAGACCTCTCGACTAGGTATACTGTAATACTAGTACATCCAGTTCTAAAATGCTGGGTTTTGTGAAACCTCGCATTGAAGAAAACACACTCTAATTCTGACCTGTCCCAACACTACCACGTGCATAACTACAAACAATTTCTTCAACACTGCAGCATGGTGAGCCCAAACAGGGTGATGCTGAGTGGAGAATGATCCCTAATTCCTTAATCGTGTTCTACCCAAAAGATGTTATGGACGAATGGCATGTATCTACATTGAAATTCGGATCATTGAGCTCATAGGCACTCACGACCTATTGGGGAAATTATATAAATGGTTTCGTTTGGGGGGATCATTCCTCACTAATCTCCCAGAGGGCTTTAAGGGGGTCAATAAGCATGAGGATAGAGGAGAAATATAGATACTATGTTTAGATTTTCAAAATACATTTGATAAGGTTACACGTCCATGGGTTTCTTTAAAAAAGCAAGGTGCCATAGGGAAAGAAAGTTTTACCAAGGATGGAAAAATGGGAAAATTAAAGGAAGCAAAGGAAAAGGAAAATGGTCATTTTTCTAGATGGAGAAATATAAATAGTAGGTCCCCAAACAATTGATGTTACTATAATTCCTCCACTTGATACATCCTGTCTTTTTCTACCTATGCTTCTGCTGGGCCCAGGCCACAACCCAAACTGAGCTTCCCAAAGCGGAGAGAGAAAAGTAATAATAATAATAATAATAACTGTGGCATTTGTTAAGATCATTAGGGAAGACATAGTCCCTGTCCCACATGGGGCTCAAAGTCTAAGTAAAAGATAGTACAAAGTCCCGCTCCACCCTGTGTTAATCCAGGCCAATAAGATTCTGTGACTGTTTTACACTCTCCACCACTCTCGTCCAGCCCAAGGTGGAAAGAAAATGGAATCAAACAGTAAATGCCTAGAAATGGTCCTGAGAACCACAGCAGATCAAAACGTGGTTGTGATCAGAAAATATTTGGCCCTGCCATAAACATCCAGTTTCATTAAATTTCACCCAGCTCCCTTCCCCCGTTCTTGATGAGAGTTGTATTTTTACTGGCTTGACAATCTCTGGGGGAAACTGTCTCTGTTTTTCATTTATTAAATTATCTCCCTCCCTAGCTCTTGAGCCAGATGACAGCACATAGTACTCAGTCTCATTCTTCCCCCTGGAGTTCTCTATTTTCATTTCATCATCCTGAGGATTTCCCCATTGTATTTGCCCTGTTTTACCTCATTTCCCTCCCTGCCTCCCCTTCCTCCCTACCCCACCCTTACGCTTCAAGCTGACTCTCTCTCTCTTTTTCTCTGTCTCTTCCCCACCCCACAGGTTGTCCCTAGTTCATGGTGGTTTGGGCAGTGACCCCAAGAATATAACAGCTCAGTGAAGGAACTGCTTGAGTAAAAAAATGATCACTGGCCAAAAAATGGAAAGTTGGGTAATTGACAGAGGAAACCCGAGAGACTGAAGAGGCACCAGAACTGGGACTATAAAGCTGCCCCAAATCCCCAAAGCTGGCTTAATGTCCCTACTGAATGTGAAAGCTTATTCATCTGCTCCAGCTGTTCCGCTCCTCTGTCCCGGTCCATAAGAGGGTCCCGGGTATTGGCCTGCAGTGAACGCTCCTGTAGTCCTGTAGCCCTCCCTGCTGAAGTATGAGCGGTGAATCGGCCGTATGGATCTGAATCACAGTGTTTCCATTCCCCAATAAAAGCCTACCACCTGGGAAGACTGCAAAGGGCTGGGTAAGAGATTCAGATCATAAAGAGCTGAGAATCTGGGATGAGGCCACGCTCTCCCCAACTGAGGTCATTTTCCCCCGGTAGCCATAGTTCTAGCATTCTAATATGCTGAAAGACAAGTCCCCGAAGACCCTAAATTAAAGACGCCCTGTGCGAAAGGGCAGAGCTTGACCTTCCGCAGCTGCGCCCGGGCTCGGAGTGACTCATTGTGCGGCTTCATGTTATAGACTCGAGGACAGGACCAGAGATAATGAGACGGATGCAGGGACTGGCTACTCGTTAGTTCATTCACAGACACCTGGTGCTCCGCCTCCTCTCATGCTTCATTGCCTCTCGGGGCTATTGTGGAGCAAATCCTCCTCTTTAGAGCACTTAGCTAGTGTGACTGAACAAAACCCCAAAGGATGCCCTGAGTGGCCCCCCCAAAAGAGGCTTTGGCCCTTAGGGAGTCATCGCCACTGAATGCCTACAAGGGCTGAGAGCAGTTTTTGTCCTCACCTGTCATGGGTAGTTAAACGCTAGCCGTCAGTCCTCTGTCAACCTAAGTGTCTGTGTCGGCAAATACTGCATCCATGCTTCGGTTTAATTAACCGGCTCTTTGGCAATAAGAATGAAAATAATTATTGTGGAGTTCGTTAAGCGCCAACTTTGGGCTAAGTGCTGGGGTACAGTCAGATCAGGGGCAGGGGCAGGGACTGTGTCCAACTTGATTAGCTTGTACCTACCTCAGCATTTAGTCCAGTGCCTGGCACATAGTAAGCGCTTAACAAATACCATTAAAAAAATCAAACAGCCCTCTCCCAACATGGGGCTCCCAGTTAAGGGGGAGGAAGAAGAGGTATTTCATCTCCATTTTACAAATGAGGAAACCGAGGTACAGAGAAGTTAAATAATTTGTCCAACTTTACATAGCAGGCAAGTGGCATAGCTGGGCCTAGAGTCCACATCCCCTGACTCCCAATCCTGTGCTCTTTCCGCTAGGCCACATCTATTTCTTGCCCCGTGTTCTGAATTTAATGTAGATTTTTTAAAGCTAGCCCATGTTATTGTATCAACTCTTGTCTGGTGGGAAATAGCCTCACAAGCCCAGCTAAGCAAACCTCAATGTGGCCAATGGTAAATTAATATGTAGAAACAAATTTCTCTCTAATGGAAACAGTAGTAAACAGCACATGCAAGCTGTATAAGCCTCCACTTAATATGAAAAATGATTAAAACAAATATTCAGTTCTCCACTCTGTGACTTTTAAATGCCTTTTATTCCCAACTTCTCCAGAGAGTCAATCATCCCCTTCTCCACAAAACGTACATGGCAGGTGTTAGTTTAGGGGGGTCTGTGGACCATGTCATTTCCTGATGCCAGGTTATAAAACAAACCTATTTAATTGTAGGAAGGAGGAGGACAAGTTAAGGACTTTAATGAGAAACTTGTGGTCAGCATGGAGTAAGAAGAAAAACTCAAGGAAGTCAAATCCTTGTTCCTGAAATCTTAGCTCTTGTCATGCTGTTATTTCTCTGATGGCTCCATTTTTAGTGATTACGGGTATCCATTTCATGTTCAATCTTCTTACTTCTTCCTCGGCTTCCCGCTCATGAAGGACGTATCCCAGCTTCTAAGATTGTGAGCATTCTGGTGTTGTTAGAGACCCCTTCCCTCTCTGGGAAACAGCGCGGCTCAGTGGAAAAGAGCCTGGGCTTCGGAGTCAGAGGTCATGAGTTTGACTCCCGGCTCTGCCACTTGTCAGCTGTGTGACTGTGGACAAGTCACTTCACTTCTCTGTGCCTCAGTTCCCTCATCTGTAAAATGGGGATTAACTGTGAGCCTCACGTGGGACAACCTGATGACCCTGTATCTACCCCAGCACTTAGAACAGTGCTCGGCACATAGTAAGCGCTTAACAAATACCAACATTATTATTATTATTATTATTATCTCTGTTTTCCTGGCTGTTGGGTGGGTTGCAGGGGGGAGGACATCTTGAGGTGCAGAGAACCTAAGTGATAGTCATAGCCAACACGTCCATAATGACACATAAGCCAGTTCTTTCCCTCTCTGCCCCAAGCCACTCCCCAAACACAGACAGAAAAATGCAGGAATACAGCCCTCCTGTGGAGCAGCACATTCTCTGCTCATGACGGGAGTTCATTTCCCTGTCCCTCTGTCTGTAAATATGGTTAACATTCAGTCAGGCCTTCTTTAGGACAGGATCAGCTCGGTGTGGAAAATCTGGTCTTTCGCAGGTAGTCACCTAAAATATTCTCAAATTTAGCCAGAAGTGGGCCTGGGAGTCAAGGGCCCTAGGTTCTAATGCCAGCCCTGCTTCTTGCCTTCTAGGTAACCTTGGGCAGATCACTTAACTTCTCAGTGCCTCAGTTTCCTCATCTTTAAAATGGGGATGAAATACTTGTTCTCCCTCCTCCTTAGATTATTCACCCCCATGTGGGACAGAGACTGCCTGAACTATCAGGCATCTACCCCAGCGTTTTGTCCATGCTTGGCCTAGAAGCAGCATGGTCTAATAGAACATGCTTGGGAGTCAGAGGACCTGGGTTCTAATGCCAGGTCTGCCACTTGCTTGCTGTGTGACCTTGGGCACAGTTCAGAGCACTGAACTAAGTGCTTGGAAAGTACAATTCAGCAACAGATAGAGACAATTCCTGCCCAATAATGGGCTCACAGTCTAAAATCCACCCCAGCGCTTAGTACAGTGCCTGGAATATAGTAAGTGCTTAACAAATACCATAAAACAAAAAGCTTATGGTCTAAAGGAGGAAGACACATGCCCCATTACATTGAATCGTATTCAATCATATTTACTGAATGCTTACTTTGTGCAGAGTACTGAACTAAGTGCTTGGGAGAGTACAGATACAACAATAAACAGAGACATTTCCTGCCCACAACGCATCTAGGGCGGGAAGACAGACATAAATATTAAAAAAATTACAGATGTGTACATATGTACATCAACTCTTTGTGAAGCACTAACAGTTTTCAATGCATTGTACTGAATGCTTGGGGAACATGTAGTAGAAGGAAAAAAATGTGGTCCCTCCCCTCAAGTGGCTCATAGTGAAGATACACAGGATTCTCTTCTCACCCAATATATTTTGCTATTTACCCTGAGAAAGTGTCCTTCCATGTGAGCAATTGACTAGATCACCCTTTATTAGAACAATACTGGCTACCCTTCCCTTCAGTAGCTGATTATTAGCAGAGTTTTGCAGGGATGATTCATTTACCTTATACTGTGCGAGTAGTATAAAGACATTTTGGTACTGGTACTTTATCCAAAATCATATTTCTCTCAAGAATGAATACTTCAGAATAACATAAGAATGTAAACAGGAGTTATGGAATGAGCTCTTTAGCCAAGTATGGATAGTGAGGAAAAATAAGGTCAGCTCGCTGGCATCTTGAAGGTATGAGGGAGTGCCCAATTCTGCTGTAACATAAGCCGTTGTCACACAATTTGGCTATAACCAAATGAAAGAATTAGAGAACGTGCTCTACACAATGCCAATCAATTCTGGTAAGATGCTATCCACAGGTTTGTGTGGGTAGGTGTGTTGTAGCATATGGTTGTGTGCAAAATGCATTTGCCAGTGGTCAAGATGCGACGGTGCTATACTTCCCAGCCTCTGCCTCAGTCTTACCGGTCTCCTTGTTTTTGCAGTGTCTACTGTATTTAATGCAGTAACAGAAAAGCAGCATGGCCTAGTGGAAAGAGCACAGGCCAGGGAGTTAATGGACCTGGGTTCTAATCCCAGCTCCACCACTTGACTGCTATGGGACCTTGGGCAAATCACTTAACTTCTCCGTGTCTCAGTTCCCTCAGCTCCTAGATGGGGATTCAATACTTGTTCTCCTTCTACTTGAACTGTAAACCTCACATGGACCTGATTATCTTGTATCTACCCCAACACTTACTATAGTGCTTGGCCCAGAGGAAGAGTTTAACAAATATCAATATTGTTATTATAATTGTTATTAGTGTAAATCATTTGCTAGTGGTGGATGTAATATAGGAATAGGTATTAACCAGTCATATTGATTAAGTTTCAAAAAATGCCAGTCGTGGTGGGATCTTTGAACCACCCACCCTCCCGTACCCCTTACACACACACGACCAATTAATTCCCGTCGAATCAATGCTTAGTCTAACGCAATTTTCCCATAGTGCAAGGATCTTCAAGATTACAACTCCCACATTGTAGAAGAGCTCTGGATAATAAACCTGAATATTTTAAACCACAAATACTTATAGTTAAAAATAGACGTTGAATCCCCACTTGCATCAGTGATGGATTTTGTGAAATAGCTGGCATAGCACAAAATACTGGTCCTTGGCCAACTCGGAGCACAATGAAAATCCGTTAGATTTCTTTTTCCATCCACAGGATGGGACATAATGTGACGGTGAGTTCCCCACAAATGTGAAGCTCAAGGAAAGAGAGTCACTGATTTACCCTTGAATAGTTCCTAGAAGAGACTTCCCCTAAAACCAGCAGGGGCTTTCTAGACATTTAATTTCATGGAAATATTTTTTTTGCGGGGGAGTTTCCTGAGAACTGGAATAACAGAGGGAGTATTAGTGAGGAATGCCTCTGAGCTTAGGGAGAGCAAAACACATAACAGACAGCATGGGATGGGGTGAGATGTAATAAGGAAACGTTGTTAAAAGAACATTAATTATAAACACATGTCGAGGGTGGGAGAGGAAGGCAGCAGTGTGAGCCTGGAAACAAGAAAAGATTTCATATTTATGGAACCAGTCTTAGGATGGCTTCTCTTTCCTACATCAGCTGAGCACCAGACATTCACTGCCAACCAAAAGGGAAAGAATTTTCAAGTCCTCATTCTTGGCCAAAGTCTGTATTCAGCCTCCTAGTGATTGTGTGGTTTAAGGCTCAGCACAGTTATCATTTTTGTTTCGATTGATCTTTCTAATCCAAAGTGGAGCTTCAGCTAAAATAGCAGCAGCTCTTCTAAGTGAAGTCTTTACTTAGAGTTTCACTGCGACTCTTTTTCCTGCATACGCATTCATGTTTCTTTTTACTGCTGACGTAAGCAACCACCTTTCCTGAATGTTGATGACCTGGGAAAACACTAGTAGAATCCCAGACTACAATGATTTAATGCATGAAATGAGTGTCAAGGAGAGCAGTTCTATCACTGTTTCCCCAAGCATCCTGTGGTCCTTGTCAGTTTTTTTTTTTTTAAATGGCATTTGTTAAGTGCTTACTATGTGCCAAGAACTGTTCTATGCGCTGGGGTAAATACAAGATAATCGGTTTGGATGCAGTTTCTGTGCCACATGGGGCTCACAGTCTTAATCCCCATTTTTCGGATGAGGGAAGTGAGAAGTTAAGTGACTTGCCCAAGGCCACACAGCAGACAAATGGAAGAGCTGGGATTAGAACCCAGCTCCTTTTAACTACCAGGCCTGTGTTCTTTCCACTAGGGCCATGCCGTTCTTCAGTCTGAATATTGGATTGAATGGACCATTGAAGATGAATTACAAAATAAAATACCTCAGCAGGAGCATTTGAATTGCAGGCCTACTGTGTGCAGGGCCCTGCATTAGGTGCTTGGAAACATAGAAGAAAATGGCCCAAATCCTGCCCTTAAGGAGCTTCCAATACAATGAGGCAAACTGACATAAATTGGCAAACATTCAATAGGTAAAAGAACAAGAGTATAGATACAAATGAAAAACTAGAAGCAAGACATTTAATAAATAATGAACGGGTGCACTTATGACTGCTAAGGTGACTGATGTGGTAATATGATCAGGAAGGCAGGGATTAAACAGAGAAGATCTCATGGAAGAGGTGGTTTTGAAGGAGGACTTTGAAGATGAAAGGGTGTGGTTCTGTAGCATTTTGAGGGAGGGGGGAATTATTTCCATGAAGAGGGAAAGAATTAAGGCATGGGTCAAAAGCATGGGAGCTGTGAGAAAGGCAGTGTTAGGTTAGCTTGGGAGGAGTCAGGATGAAGTCAGAAAAGAGAGTTGATTGGTAAGAGAGAGGGACAGCTGCTGGAGAGCCAATCCACTAGACTGTAAACTCCTTGGTGGGGGGGGATTGTATCTACCAACTCTATTGCACTCTCCCAAGCCCTAACTTAGTATGCACACAGAAAGTGCTCAGTAAATACCATGGATTTATTGATAGGCTGATTGCCAATGGTAGGAGTTTTTGTTGAATATTAAAAAAAAAAGGCAAATACTGGAGGTTTTTGAGGAGGGAAGTGACATGTTCCAAACAGCATTTTAAGAAGACAATCAGTGCTACTTCCTGAAGGGAAAATGAAGAGGGAAGAGAGGTTTGAGACAAGGAGAGAAATGAGAGGGCCGTGACAATAACGATGAGGGCTGGAGGTACGGTGAAATGTTGTAGAGAAGAAACTGGCAGGACTTAGAGACCGACTGAAGGTAGGAAGTAGAGAGGAGTCGGAGAGGAAGCCAAGAATAAAAAAGTCGTGAGCTTCTGGGACCAGGAGGATGGTGGTAGTGGTGTTGGGAATGGATAAATTCAGAGGAGAAAGGGGTTTAGGCAGAAAGATGGGCGTTCACTTCTCAATTTACTGAGTTTAAGGTGCCAACAGGTCATCCATGTGGATATATTCTGGGGACAGAAAGAGGTACCCATCTGAAAACAGGGGAGGAGATGGCAGCACTGGAACAGAAGACATGAGTCATCTGCATATATTTCAGATACTCATGGGAATAGACCCAGCTATCCCTATTTTGAAGCTTTTCTCTTAGCTCTTTCATGATAGCTCTATTGAATTTTAATGCCAATGTTACTTTCATCGCTCTCTCACTTCAAGATAACACTACAAATTTGCAAGATCCCCATCCTCAAGGAGCTTAAAAAATACTACTACAAATTACTAATGGGGATTAAGACTGTGAGCCCCACGTGGGACAACCTGATTCCCCTGTGTTTACTCCAGCCCTTAGAACAGTGCTCTGCACATAGTAAGCGCTTAACAAATACCAACATTATTATTACTACCCACCAAATTTATTTCTGTTGCCCTCTAGACTGCAAACTCTTTATGAGCAGGGAATGTGTCCACAGATTTTGTTGCATCGTACCCTCCCAAGTGCTTAGTACAGTGCTCTGCACATAGCAAGCTCTCAATAAATACCAATGATTGATTGAATGTCCTCAAGAGCAATGCAGTTTCCTGATTGGTATTACTGTGGGATTGTCCGGTGGAGAGCACAGACCTAGGAGTTGAAAGATGAAGCCTCTTTCTTTGGCTCCATCATTGATTTTCTTGTGTAGGTGCTAGAGAAGCACTGTGGCCTAGAGGAAAGAGCACAGGCCTGGGAATCAGAAGGACCTAGGTTCTAATCCTGGCTCTGCCACTTATCTTTTATGTGACTGTGGCAAGTCAGTTAAAATATCTGTGCCTCAGTTACCTCATCTGTAAAATGGGAGTTAAGACTATGAGCCCCATCTGGGGCATGGACCGTGTTCAACCTGGTTTATCTTGTACCTACACCAGCACTTAGTACAGTTCCTAGCACATAGTAAGGACTTAACAAATACCATAAAAAAAAATGCTCTGTATTTCAGTTTCCCCATCTGACACTGGGGGGATACCAAATAATAATAGTAAGAATCATATATGATAAGCACTTACTATGTGCCAGGCACTGTACATCTGCCAAAGTGTGATTCACAGACAGCTCAATTTTTCCTGAACTGTGATTGCCTCACAGGTACTTCATTATGGGCAGGGAACATATCTGCTAATTCTGTTGTACTATTCTCTCTTAGTAGAGTGCTCTGCACATAGTAAGCACTAAATAAATACCACTTATTGATTGATTGATTGATTGATTAATCCGGGACCTACCCCTGTGAGGGGCCCCAGCTCCTCCGCCCCTCCTGCTAGTCTTTCCCCTCCAGACCCTCCCCAGAGACATGCCCTGACCAAATTTCATTTTTAAAATGAAATTAGTATTCTCTAGATTTTCTTTCAATAAAAAACTGAAAAGCATAGCAGTGGCTCCTAGACGCTATCTATCATTCTCTCTGCAGATGGGGCAGCTATGAACGCCATTTCGGTACACTGAGCGGCTGTGAAGTGATGAGGTGTAAGTGCCAATACAAAACGTTCCAAAACTTGGCATTCTCAGCTCTCCTACTCTGGATTTCACCTCAAACACTCCCTCTTTCTCACTTCTCTTTAGTGTCTCTCAGTAGAAGCATCAAAACCAAGGGTTGTTTGGTACTTTTTTCTTTTCATTTTGGGTTTGAAATCCATGTTGCTGCTGTGAATTGTATTTTATGTTATCGGCGGTGTGGCCATAAGAATTTATGTTCCCTGGAATCCTCTTAAAAAAAAATCCAAAGTACAGGCCCATATTTTCCAATCATTGTACAATGATCTCCTTCAAAGAGTGGAATTCCCCATGGAGAAAAGAGGAGGGGAAGGGAAGGTGTAATATGAACTATTAAAATCAACATTTTGGGTTGTGGTGTACAGATGAAATATGCTGTCATCTCAGAAGAGACAAGAGCATAGGAGAGAATGGGGAGGAGAAGAGAGAGAGAGAGAGAATGAGAACATACAAGCAACAAAAAAAATTCACAATTAGAAGCTACACGGTCTAGGGAAAAGAGCCTGGGCAAGGGAGTCGGTAAATCTGGGGTTCTAATTCTGGCTCTGCCATGTCTCTGCTCTGTGACCTTGAGTAAGTCACTTAACTTCTCTGTGCCTCAGTTCCCTCATCTGCAAAATGTGGATTAAATCGTACTCCCTCCTAGTTAGATTATGAGTCCCACATGAGTCAGGGATGGTGTCCAATTTAATTAACTGTATCTTCTCCAGTGCTTAATACTGTGTTTGGCACAGAGTAAGCGCTTGACAAGTACCATAATTAACCGTCTGGATTGGAATCATTTAGTGACCAGAACCCAGGCTAAATTCACACCAGGCTCTCGGGCCCCTCCAGGGCCCTCAGCTAATCACAGGGACCTTTGAAATCCACATTGCCTTTGAAATCCATCAGTCTCGTCCTGGTGTCCATGCTGCCCGAGGGATGACCCAGTGGTAGGGAGAGGGGAAGGGCGGTATAGGGAGGGTTGTTGCCTCGAAAATCTCCACCGGAGAAGGAGTTCTTGCTGTCAGCCTTGGCCAACTGAAGGCCCACCTTAATAATAATGGTGGTATTTGTTAAGTACTTATTATGTGCCAAGCACCGTACTAGGACTGGGGTAATCAGTCAATCAATCAAGCAATGATATTTATTGAGTGCTTAGTATGCGTAGAGCACTGTACTAAGTGCTTGGGCCAGTACAGCACAATAGAGCTGATAGGCCCATTTCCTTCCCATAACGAGCTTACAGTCTAGAGGGGGAGAAGATACAAAATAATGTTGGTATTCGTTAAGCGCTTACTATGTGTAGAGCACTGTTCTAAGTGCTGGGAGAGATACAGGGTCATCAGGTTGGCCCACGTGAGGCTCACAGTTAATCCCCATTTTACAGATGAGGTAACTGAGGCACAGAGAAGTTAAGTGACTTGCCCACAGTCACACAGCTGACAAGTGGCAGAATAGGGATTCGAACCCCTGACCTAACAGGTTGGATAAATTATCCAAAGTATAATTTAATAATGATTATAAAATATCCAGGCTAAATTATTGTAATTCCTGTGACATAAGGGGTGATGGACATACCTTTCCTCATTTTATGATAAAGAAAACAATAATAATAATAATAATGTTGGTATTTGTTAAGCGCTTACTATGTGCCGAGCACTGTTCTAAGCGCTGGGGTAGACATAGGGGAATCAGGTTGTCCCACGCGGGGCTCACAGTCTTAATCCCCATTTTACAGATGAGGGAACTGAGGCACAGAGAAGTTAAGTGACTTGCCCACAGTCACACAGCCGACAAGTGGCAGAGCTGGGATTCAAACTCATGAGCCCTGACTCCAAAGCCCGTGCTCTTTCCACTGAGCCACGCAGGCACAGAGAGGGTTGAATGGCTTGCCTGGTGTTACCCAGCAAGGCGGAGACTGGGCCGGAAAGAGAGCCTGGGGCAGTACTGTGGAGTGGTCTGGGGGCAAAGAATCATAGAAGTATCCCTATAAACTCCAGAGTCCCAGAGTATTAAGAAGGAGTAATGCTACCCAGAAAATCACTAAGAATCGACAGTTCTTTCATTATGTAGCAAGCTTTCCAACTGAACTCATAACTAGAGATTTTATCCCAATTCAAATCCAGCCAGCCCTGGAAAGAGAAATTTGCAGAGGCATGACCATGTAGAAATCAACATGAATATTTCTGTGAATAATAATAATTAATCATAATTATGGTACTTGCTAAGGGCTTACTATATGCCAAGCACTGTTCTAAACGCTGGGGGAGATTCAAGTTAATCAAGTTGGACACACTCCCTGTCCCATACTCCTACTCTTATCTCCATTTTACAGATGAGGTATCCGAGGCCAGACAAGTGAAATGACTTGTCCAAGGTCACACAGCGGACATGTGGCAGAGCCAGAATTAGAACCCAGGTCCTTCTGACTCCCAGGCCTGTGTGCTAGTCTATAAGGTCCTCGTGGGCAGGGAATGTGCCTGTCAACTCTTTGGTATTGCACTCTCCCAAGATCCTAAGAGTGAAGCTTTGAGGTGGTTTGCTTGTAAATTTGTCCTTTAGACTGTAAGCTTATGGGCAGGGACTGTGTCTGATATATTGTCATATTGTTCTCTCCCAAGCGCTTAGTACAGTGTTCTGCACACAGTAAGGACTAAATATATACTATTGACTGACAAATATGATTGACTGACAAAGGGGTCAGGGCCAATCAGTCAATCAATCAGTGGTATTTATTGAGAGCTTACTGTGTGCAGATCACTGTACTAATCATTTAAGGGAAACTGTCCATCTGTTCAGGTTTTGACTTCTGGCTCCTGCTTAGAAGGGGCTGTAATAATAATAATAGTAATAATAATGATGATGATGTGGTATTTGTTAAGCACTTACTATATGCCAAGCCCTGAGGTAGATACAAGAAAGTCAGATCAGACACAATCCTTGTCCCACTTGGGGCTCAGTCTAAGTAGTGAGGTGAACACATTTTGAATCCCCGTTTTACAGGTGAGGAAACAGAAGCACAGAGAACTTAAGTGATTTATTTGTCCAAGGTCACACAGCAGGCAAGTAGCAGAGCCAGGGTGAGTAGTTTCTGAGTTATCAGCCAATTCCTTTCAAGGACATCGATTCTTTTGAAATGTGGTATTGGAGAAGGCTTTTGCGAATACCATGGACTGCCCAAAAAACAAGCAAATGGATTTTAGACCAAATTAAACCAAAGTGGTCTTTGGAAGGCCAAATGACTCGGTAACAATTGAATGAATTTAGATTAGCATATTTTGGACACATAATCAAGACGACTAATTCTCTGGAGAAAATATTAATGTTAGGAAAAGACCAGGGAAAACATGGAAGAGGCAGACCCGCAGCTAGATGATGATGATGATGATGATGTTGGTATTTGTTAAGTGTTTACTATGTGCAGAGCACTGTTCTAAGCGCTGGGGTAGATACAGGGTACAGGTAGATACAGATACAGGTTGTCCCACGTGGGGCTAATGGTCTTAATCCCCATTTTACAGATGAGGGAACTGAGGCGCAGAGAAGTTAAGTGACTTGCCCACAGTCACACAGCTGACAAGTGGCAGAGCCGGGATTCGAACCCATGACCTCTGACTCCCAAGCCCATGCTCTTTTTACTGAGCCACGATAACAACGATAACGGAAGAACCATTAGAAAGGTTGCGGATTACAGCAGAGGACAGGACGTTCTGGAGAAAGTATGCCCATGGAGTCGGTATGAATCAGAAATGACTCGATGGCACTTAGTAATAATAATAAAGTCCATCCTAGACATCCTCCCTCTGGAATTTAATTCTCTTTTGGAGAGTACATTTTCAACAATTATCTTGGTGCTTATTGTAGTAATAATTGCAATTGGTTGCTGCCTTCTGTTCAGGGTGGAATTATCCTCTCCCTGCTGGCTGACCCAGGGCAGGTTCCTAGGAGTTGGAGTTGATGATGATGATGATGGTATTTGCTAAGCACTTATTATGTGCCAAGCACTGTTCTAAGTGCTGGGGGAGATACAAGGTAATGAGGTTGTCCCACATGGGGCTCACAGTCTTAATCCCCATTTTACAGATGAGGGAACTGAGGCACAGAGATGTTAGGTGGCTTGCCCAAAGTCAAACAGCTAACAAATGGCAGATCCGGGATTGGAACCCACGACCTCTGACTCCCAAGCCCGGGCTCTTTCCACTAAACCATGCTGCTTCCCTTTCTCGCCGCCCAAAATCACCACACCCATTTGCTCTCACTTGCTCCAGCGAGAGTGCAAGTCTTAATCCCCAGTTCCAGATGGTGGGAATGGAGGAGGTCGTCATTAACCTATCGTGACTTCAGGTTTCTGGCGGGGAGAGCGGGAGGGAGAGGAAAAAGGAATGAGGGGGAGAAAAAAGGAGCGAAGGAAGGAAGAGGGAGCGGTGGTCCCAGGAGGGAAGTTGGGGCCAGAGCAGACCAGGAGGCGGCCCAGGGAAACTGAAAAGGCCTGTGCAGCAGGAAGCGGGCAGGGACTGGGAATGAGGTGAGACTGAGAGGGATTGACCATTCAGTAGTATTTATTTAATAGGATTTATTGAGTGCTTACTATGTGCAGCGTACTGTACTAAGCGCTTGGAATGTACAAATTGGTAAAAGATAGAGACATTCCCTGCCCTTTGACGGGCTTACAGTCTAATCGGGGGAGACGGACAGACAAGAATAATAGCAATAAATAGAATCAAGGGGATGAACATCTCATTAAAACAATAGCAAATAAAGAGAATGAAGGCGATATACATTTCATTAACAAAATGCGGCCATGCGGCCAGAGTGGGAAGGGTGGAGCTGGGTCAGGAGCCATGAGGCCAAAGTAAGAGGGATTGGGCTGGGCCAGGAGCCCTAATAATAATAATAATAACAATGTTGGTATTTGTTAAGCGCTTACTACGTGCAGAGCACTATTCTAAGCGCTGGGGTAGATACAAGGGAATGAGGTTGTCCCACGTGAGGCTCACAGTCTTAATCCCCATTTTACAGATGAGGGAACTGAGGCACAGAGAAGTGAAGTGACTTGCCCACGGTCACACAGCTGACAAGGGGGAGAGTCGGGATTCGAACCCATGACCTCTGACTCCCAAGCCCGGGCTCTTTCCACTGAGCCACGCTGTTGACTTGGCAAGACTAACCCCACTCTGACATGCATTTTATGCACTGTCACCAACAGGCCTCATAAAGCTGGACCCAGTAAGCTGACAGTTTGAACTTCACCAACTTGCTGAAACATTTCATTGTGCGGAAAGCCTTGCCATGGAGAAGTCACGTGGCTTAATGGAAAGAGCAAGGGCTTGGGCAAGTCACTTGACTTCTCTGTGCCTCAGTTCCCTCATCTGTGAAATGAGGATTGAGACTGGGAGCCCCATGTGGGACAACCTGATGACCTTGTATCTCCCCCAGTGCTTAGAACAGTGCTTGGCACATAGCGTGGCTCAGTGGAAAGAGCCCGGGCTTGGGAGTCAGAGGTCATGGGTTCGAATCCCGACTCTCCCCCTTGTCAGCTGTGTGACTGTGGGCAAGTCACTTCACTTCTCTGTGCCTCAGTGACCTCATCTGTAAAATGGGGATTAAGACTGTGAGCCTCACGTGGGACAAGCTGATTACCCCGTATCTCTCCCAGCGCTTAGAACAGTGCTCTGCACATAGTAAGCGCTTAACAAATACCAACATTATTATTATTATTCTCTGTGCCTCAGTGACCTCATCTGTTAAATGGGGATTAAGGCTGTGAGCTTCATGTGGGACAACCTGATTACCCCGTATCTACCCCAGCGCTTAGAACAGTGCTCTGCACATAGTAAGCGCTTAACAAATACCAACATTATTATTATTATTCTCTGTGCCTCAGTGACCTCATCTGTCAAATGGGGATAAAGACAGTGAGCCTCACGTGGGACAACTTGATTACCCCGTATCTACCCCAGCGCTTAGAACAGTGCTCTGGACACAGTAAGTGCTTAACAAATTAGATTAGACTGTAAGCCCGTCAAAGGGCAGGGACCGTCTCTGTTACCGATTTGTCCATTCCAAGCGCTTGGTACAGGGCTCTGCACATAGTAAGCGCTCAATAAATACTAATGAATGAATGAATGAACAAATACCAACATTATTATCATTATTAGTCATTGCTTAACAAATGCCATCGTTATGATTTTATTATTATTCACATGAGGTTTTGGGGAGCAGCGTGGCTCAGTGGAAAGAGCACGGGCTTGGGAGTCAGAGGTCATGGGTTCAAATCCCGGCTCTGCCACTTGTCAGCTGTGTGACTGTGGGCAAGTCACTTCACTTCTCTGCGCCTCAGTTCCCTCATCTGTAAAATGGGGATGAAGACTGTGAGCCTCACGTGAGGCATCCTGATTACCCTGTATCTACCCCAGCGCTTAGAACAGTGCTCTGCACATAGGAAGCGCTTAACAAATACCAACATTATTATTAACTTGAAAAAAAATGCTTTAATGTTGCAATATGCTTTTCGGCCACTAGGTGGTAGGATTTGACTAGTTGTTCTCCTACCAAGGTCCAGGTCCGACCGTGGGAACCTTGCTCTTTGTGCTCAAGGGAAGGTTCATTCATTCAATCGTATTTATTGAGCCCTTACTATGTGCAGAGCACTGGACTAAGCGCTTGGAATATACAATTCAGCAACAGATAGAGACGATCCCTGCCCTGCCCAAAGTTGGACTGTAGTCCCTTTTCTCATCATCAAAGATTACACTGCACAAAGCAGACGATGGAGCCTGGAGGAAAGTTTTGCCTTACTCCTGTATTTCAGAAATACTCCACTACACGCTTATTCATGCTCATTGTGGTATTTATGTATGTGCTAAACCCTGGGACAGAGTCAAAGTTATGAGGTCGGGTACAGTCATTCATTCATTCAATAGTATTTATTGAGCGCTTACTATGTGCAGAGCACTGGACTAAGCGCTTGGAATGAACAAGTCGGCAGCAGATAGAGACAGTCCCTGCCGTTTGACGGGTTTACGGTCTAATCGGTCCCTATCCCACGTGGAGCTCACAGTCTCTTATAAGAGAGATTATATGAAAAGCAGCATCATTTAATGGAAAGAGAAGTAGCAGAGCCTGGGCTTCAGAGTCAAAGGTCATGGGTTCGACTCCCGGCCTGGGAGTAGGAAGGTTATGGGTTCTAATTCCAGCTCTCTTACTTGCCTACTGTATAACCTTGAACAAGTCACTTCACTTCTCGGGGCTTCGGTTACCTAATCTGTGAAATGCGGATCGAGACCGTGTCTAACTTGATTTGCTTGTATCCACCCCAGTATTTAGCATAGTGCCTGGCACATAGCGCTTAACAAATACTATTTTTATTCTTCTTCTTATTAGTAGTGCTAGTTTCATGTTGACAGGTTAGATCTTGGCTAAATGTTCATTTTCCTGCTTTAGGCAAATTCCATTCCCACCTCACCCACTCCTTATAGTTTATGATTGTTCCTTCAGGTTCAGCACACTCTAATAACAAGTGTCTTCTGCCTCTTCGCTGCCCGAGAAGCAACTGCTTTGGTGTAGGTTGTCACCCCATATCTCCAGATTAAACAAGGGATGACAGGATTGCTGTTTTGAAAGGGATTTTCCTTCCTTGTCAGTCAATCTTATTTATTGAGCACTTACTGTGTGCAGAGGACTGTATTAAGCACTTGAGAGTACAATACTATAATAAACAGACAGTCCCTCCCCTCCAGGTAGGATCATCTTGTCCAATGATCAAGGACAGAGATGACCATCTGGCTACTGGGTT
Source organism: Ornithorhynchus anatinus (assembly GCF_004115215.2). Classification (NCBI taxonomy): domain Eukaryota; kingdom Metazoa; phylum Chordata; class Mammalia; order Monotremata; family Ornithorhynchidae; genus Ornithorhynchus; species Ornithorhynchus anatinus. The sequence continues at coordinate 40,818,645 of NC_041741.1, forward strand.
CAGAGCCGGCGTTGCTCTAAGCCGACTCCAGCAATATAGTAGGAAGTATAGTGGTCTCTTTTTTTAAAAAAAAAATTTGTTGAGAACTTACTATGTGCCAGATACTGTACTAAGTGCTGGGATAGCTACAAGCTAATCAGGTTGGACACAGTCCACGTCCCATATGGGGCTCACATTCATAATCCCCATTTTACAGGTGAGATAACTGAGACACAGAGAAGTGAAGTGACTTACCCGGTGTAACAGAGCAGACAAGTGGCGGGGCCTTCTGACTCCCAGGCCTGCGCTCTAACCACTACGCCAAGCTGCTTCTCTTGACTGTAAGCTTGCTATTCATTCATTCAATAGTATTTATTGAGCGCTTACTATGTGCAGAGCACTGGAATGTACAAATCGGTGATAGAGACAGTCCCTGCCCTTTGACGGGCTTACTTGTCTGCTAATTCCGTTGTACTCTCCCAAGCACTTAGTACAGTGCTCTGCACACAGTATGTGCTCGAAGCAGCATGGTATAGTGGAGAGTGCAGGGGCCTGGGAGCCAGAAGGTCATGGGTTTTAATCCTGGCTCTGCCATGTCTATGTGACCTTGGGCAAGTCACTGCACTTCTCTGTGCCTCAGTGACCTCATCTGTAAAATGGGGATTGAGACTGAGCGCCCTGTGGGACTGGGACTTTGTCCAACCTTATTTGCTTGTATCCACCTCAGCGCTTAGTACAGTGTCTAGCACATAGTAAGCACTTAATGAATACTACTTTTTTAACTACAATTGACTGAACACTGCTGATCTCATTTTAATCACCTGTTTGAGCTATGGCACTGTCTGCTGTGTGACCTTGGGCATGTCACTTCCCTGTGCCTCAGTCAACTCATCTGTAAAATGGGGATTGAGACTGTGAGCCCTATGTGGGATAGGAACTCTGACCAACATAATTTGCTTGTACCTACCGCAGCACTTAGTACAGTGTCTGGCATATAGTGTTTATCCAATACCACTATTATTATATTAATCTCTTTATGACTCTCATTTGTTATTATGGAATTTAAGTATTTATTAGGTGCCAAGCACTGTTTTAAGTGATGGGGTAGACACAAGTTAATCATGTTGGACACCATCCCTTTTCCACATGGAGCTCTTTTAGTCTAAATAGGAGGGAGAACAGGTATTTAATCCCTATTTTACAGTTGAGGAAACTGAGACATAGAAAAGTTGTCTTAGTGGCGAGATCCCGGGCTTGGGAGTCAGAGGGTCATGACAAGTCACGTCACTTCTCTAGGCCTCATGAGTTCCCTCATCTGTGAAATGGGGATTGAGACTGTGAGCCCCATGTGGGACAGGGACTGTGTCCAACCTGATTTGCTTGTATCCACCCCAGCGCTTAATACAGTGCCTGGCACATAATAGTGCTTAACAGATGCCAAAGTTATTATTATTACTATTACTGAAGATCACACAGCAAGTCATTGGAAAAGTCAGGATTAGAACCCAGATCCAGTTTCAATTTGGTTGGTCAAACATGCCTTACAGGGAGTTTGTATGTAAATGTTTACCTCACTGTACCTTCAAGTATTTATTCTGTTTATTTAATTATGCATGTCGCCCACTCCCACCCACCCCCTGCCTTATTCAGGGATGTGAGCCTGTTGGGGGGCCAGATCATGTTCAATTCTCACCCATGTCTTTTTTCCAAGTGCTTAGTACAGTGCTTGGAACACTAGACCTTGGGCATGTCACTTCACTTCTCTATGCCTCAGTGACCTCATCTATAAAATGGGGACTGGGGTTGTGTTCAACCCTATTTGCTTTGTATCCACGTCAGTGCTTAGTACAGTGTCTGGCTTAATTCTTTTTTTTTTTCAATACAATTGCTTGATTGATTGAACACTGCTGGTCCCCTTTTTAATCACCTGTTCGAACTATTGAACTATGAGTATGTCTATTGTGTGACCATGGGCCTGTCACTTCACTTCTCAGTTCCTTCATCTGTAAAATGGGGATTGAGACTGTGAGCCCCACGTGGTACAGGGACTTCATCCAACCCTATTTGCTTATATCCACCCCAGGACTTAGTACAGTGCCTGGCACGCAGTAAGTGCTTAACAAATACCACAATTATCATTATTATTATTGTTAGAAGGCACTGTGTTCCTTCAGTCACTACCCCTGTGGTTTGCTAGAGAGATAGATCATTCCTTGGTGAATTTTTGCCCTACAAATCAAAGGGCTCTCGAAAGAATCTAACTACCAAGAACTCCAAAAGTTCTGCTCCTGTGGAACCATAATAGAGTGGGGCTTCTGAGCCAAAGGCCTCATCTCTACTGAGTGTCAGGAAAGATGCTAGGAAAGAGAAGACAGGTAATCAGAATAGGAAATTTCTCCATTTTCCTAATATTCCCCCTACCCATCCCTGCTCACTTAAATGGCCAGGGCTGGAGATTGTTTCCAGCCAAAGACATTCAACTATTTCTCACTCCTGTCATAGATGGCAAACACCTGTCTTGAACACTGAAATGCTGGGCAAGGAATACGGAATAACTGACAAAAGCTCCAAGTGTTTATTAAGAATTACAAAACACTGTAAATAAGCTATACAGTTCATTTCACAGTACACTAAACAATTGTTCGAAGTTACTCAAAAGGCAAAAGGAAGACAGACCACAAGAGAACAGTGCAGCTCAAGAGGGAATACAGCAAAATTACATTAAATGCAGTGCATACTTTCATACTCTCTTCACTGACAAATATGGAGAGTGAACAAACCTCTCCAAGTAAGATATAGGCAAAAAAAAAAAAAAAAGACTTTTAAAGAGGTTTTACCTGCATACCTGAGGGAATTCCCCATTTTTTTGTGCTGCTACTGGAGGTCAAGTCTAGGAAGGAACAGACCCCATTTCTGAGGTTCTAAGGCTAACAGTTATTTTATAACCCAACTAAGAGATTTGGCACAAATAAGATACTGGCACCCCTGAATTCAAAAGTACCGGTATCTTTGCATAGATATCTCTGACATCTCTAGATGACAGCTGAAGGGGATTGGGGCGAAGAACTAAATCGGAAATTCTACTAGAAATATAAGATTATAGTTCCAGAAAGCTCTGTGGAAATGGTTGTTTTTTTAAACAAATTTGGAACTTTTAGGAGTGTCAAACGATGCCCTCACGGAGTTTTTAAAAAAATTCTGACTAATTTCTCATGAAAATCTCAATAGGAAATAAAGGGATTAGACAGAATTTTTTAAGATAATGGCTTTTTCTCCGTTCTTGTTTTCATCTGTACAGAATCTACGGAGGCAAAATACTTGTAGTTTCAGAGTCAATCTCCCCCAATTTACTAATTTACAGAAGTCATTCTCTTATTCTTGCCCCATCAGTAACATCTCAGCAACTACTTCTGATGTGTGTGGGAGTGGAAAGGGGAGGGGGAAGGAACAAACAGCAGGAAAGAAACTAAACCACAGGAATCCTGTTTTCATAGAAAGATCCTAAAAAGAGTAAATAAATATAAAGGGAATGCATACTATAATGCCTTTGGGCTTCCGGGAGAAGCGTCTCCTCTTTCCAAAGAGAATACCGTTTTGGTCATGAATGGAAATTGGAACTTTTAATTCTACTTCCTCCTTCCCAAGTAATTCACCTAAATTTTTTCATGAATTCTTTCTACTTTCTCAAACAATCTCTCCAGATCATTTCTCAGGTCATCTAGTAAGTTCTTGGTAGACTCTACATTTTGCTCATTTGTTTCAATTTTCACGGAATAAGCAACCAGACTGTCAACTGCGGTTCTTAACATTTTCAGGTCCGATTCCACTTGACTTACAGAAGACTTCAAGCCATCTAGAGTGGCCAGTTTTTCTAGATAGTCGTTCGGTGGCCCGCCATCTGCTTGGGACTTTTCATGGCTCAACAGAGTGTGAACCTGTTCCTGCACCTTCTGAAGCGACTCCACGGCACTCGGCAGTTCACTAACGCTTCTCTTCAACTCCTCTATGTCACTGTATAAGGAGAGCTGAGATTCCCCCAAGCTCCTCACGGTACTGGCCACCCCATCTCGGTCACCGTCCAAAGTCCCGGGCGATTCCGCCAATCCTTCCACGTGCTCTTGGAGAGCAGAGAGGCGCCGGTCGTATTCTTCGCTCTTGGAGAGGAGGGATTCCAGCCTTTCAGTCTGTTTCGTGGCAGAGGAGATGACGGACTGGACGTTGTCTTCCACGAGTCGGAACCTGGAGTCGAAGCTCTCGCTTCTCTTCTGGAGAGCATCTAGGACATCCGTGTTCTTGAAGAGCTCATTCTCCTCCGGCTGGCTGGAGGCGGCTTTCACTTGGCGCAAGTCTTCCTCGAGTCTCTTGATGGCATCAGGGAGATGCAAAATGGATGCCTCAATCTCAAGAATTTTCTCCGACAAAGTCTGCAAGGTAAGGTGTTCGCTGTCTGCAGCCTCCTTGAACTTCTGGTGCTCCTGTTTGAGACTAACCAGCTCTTTGACCTCCGTGTACACATCAGACTCCATGTACTCTAAGGTACTTTTCAGGGACTCGATGTCTTTCTCTCGGGATTTCACCGATGTCTGTATTTCCCCCACAACATCTTTTAAAGCCTTTAGGTCTTGTCTGTACCAGTCGGTCTCCTCTAGGGAAGCAACTTTGGTTTTCATGTCACTTATTTCATTCTGGCTTCTCTTCTGGACTTCCGTGAAGATGGCGATGTTGTCATTTATAGATCTGGTTAGCTCGGTCAACCTCTCTTCCACCGTGTTCTCGAGGGATGTGAAATCCCGTTCTCTTGCATCTTTCACCACATGGATACCATCTGACAGGTCCTTCAAGATTTCATTTTGGAGTTTTTGCAGAACTTCACTGATGCGGTTGATTTCGCTTTCTCCTTCTCTGACGGCTTTTTCAGTTACTTCTTGTTTTTCCTGAGCACTTTTCAGGATGGACTCAAAACTCCCAAATGTGGCTTGCAAAGACTGCACCTAAAACAAAAATCCAGAGGTTAATCATTGGGAACCAATCAACCACTGGTATTTTTTGAGCACTTACTATGTGCAAAATACTGTACTAAACTCTGGTTGGTAGAGTACAATACAACATAATTAGCAAATGCATTCAACCACTGACCTGGATGAAGCCCATAAGAGTTTAGCTGTAAATTCCTAAACCTTTTTCCCCTAATGTATTTGATTTTTATGGACAGATTTCCAAAGCTTACACGTTATGTAGATCAGAAAAAATTCAAATTGTAACCATTTACAAGAATGTAACACACTAAACTGTGGTTCTAATTGTATCACTAAAAATTAATCACTGAGCTCTCTATGAAAGGTGCCAACTTTAGGTAAAATATGATGCCCGGAGGGAGAACAGTTTGGCAGGCTCCTTTCCCCCTTCTTTGCCTCCCTCCCCGCAGCCACATTACCAGTCCGGCAAAGCAGGTGCGAGTTGGGGAAGAAAGGAAGTAAGCTAGACCTAATGCAAAGAGCACAGGCTTAGGAATCGGGGACCTGGGTTCTAATCCTAGTACCACCATTTACCATTACCTGATTACCATTAGGTGCCTTGGGGCAAGTCCCTTAACTTCGGGGTCTCTGTTTCCTAGTCAGTGAAATGGGGGTAAAATACCTGTTCTCCCTCCTCCTTAGCCTGAGGGTCCCATGTGGGATGGGGAACGGTGTCAGACCTGATCATCTACATAGCACTTTAATTAAATTAATTAGACAAAGGGCCACATTCCCTTACTGGGCAAAGACTGACAGGCAGAGTCACACAATTGGTTGGAAAAGTTCTGCACCTGGATGGTAATCCTCGCTTACCAGTGGCTCACCAGTGGTTACTAAGTAACCTAAGCAAGTTACTTAACCCCTCCGTTTTCCCATTTGAAGAATTGGGAGGAAAATCTATTTCCTCTGAATTCTCTTCTTGAGTAGGGGAAGAATGGCCACTTAATTACTTAGTTTATTGTGTCAATAAGAAAACAGACAGGCTACCTCTAGTAACATGTCTCAGTGGGTGTCCCAGGAAGTCTTGTAGATGGCTCAGATTGGAGGGGGTGCAGACATATATTTTACTTTAGAAGACAAAGTGTTAGGGGCTGTTGGATTTCACAGTTTGCAAGTTAAAGCCCCTGAAATTTAGCATAATGCACCCGGAACAAAGCCCCAGCCCAGAGCCCTGGGGAAAATGCCAGGAACCATGAGAAGCAGGAGCAAGGTCATAAAGAAACTGATCGCCCAAACCATCTCCAGAGGATACTGCAAGAAGGCCAAGGCCTCCCATCAGGACCCAGGCCTCAGAAAAAAAGCCACTGATCACCTGTACTAGGAAAACACAAAAGAGAGTCTGACTGGGATACTCCTGTCCAACTGGGACAACATTCCCAGGACCTGTGAGAGAGGGGAGTTTGCTTATATTTAGGGGCTGTACAGTAAAGTCTGCAGCTCCCTGAAACAAAAGTCCCTACTAGATAGCAAATATACTTAATTAGCCTTGGGTGGCTCTCTCCTTAACGTTCCCCTCAGTTACCTCCACTACACCATGCCGTATCCCACCAAAAAACAGGCACTGCGAAGCTGAAAAAGGGCAAGATTCTTGGGAGGTATAAGAGTGTTTGGGCTCTGAGAGATGTAGGCAGATTTGAACCTGGGGACCCCCTGACTTCCATTTTTAAAGGTCCACCGAAGTCCTAATTCCCAGGAATAAGAATAATTGTGGTATTCCAAATGCTAACTGTGTGCCAAGTCCTTGGAGTCAATCACTGAGGACAGACCTGCATCGCTCACTGCCATCAGATGGGAGTATCTCGCTGGGCAAAAGCTTTGCACAGAAAGAGACGCAAAGGCAAAAGGGAAAACAGCGCTAAGTGCTACAAACTTCAACACCACAAGGGACAAACTTTTTGTGTGTTCAGTGTGGTCAAGACTGAGGATCCCACATTGGTCTTTTCAGCCACTCACATACTCAGAGGTGAACTTCATCAGGGGTGTCATAATTTGAATCTGAAGAACCACTATACACACTCAGTGCTGGGGCAGATAGAAGATAATTAATAGAGTACAGTCAGTTCTGCTATAAAGTGTATTTTGATTACATAGCTTGGATATAATAATAATAATGTTGGTATTTGTTAAGCGCTTACTATGTGCAGAGCACTGTTCTAAGCACTGGGGTAGATACAGGGTAATCAGGTTTTCCCACGTCCCTCATGGTTGTCCCATGAGGTCACTGAGACACAGAGAAATTAAGTGATTTGCCCACAGTCACACAGCTGACAAGTGGCAGAGGCGGAATTTGAACCCATGACCTCTGACTCCCAAGCCAGTGCTCTTTCCACTGAGCCACACTGCTTCCCTAACAGGGAAAGTATTAGGAAATGTTTTTCCTCCCAACACAACCCACAAGTTGGTGCACGTAGGCGCGGTGTAGGAAGAAAGGACTGTGCACATGGCCCTAGTGGTCAAGGTGTGATGTTATTTCACTTTCCAGCCTCTGCCTCACTGTACTCTGCAAAACTTCATGGCTCCCCAGCCATTTTTTGTCGGTTGTTAAATGCTGATTATGTGCCTGGCACTGGACTAAGCGCTGGGATAGATTCAAGGTAATCAGGTTGGACACAGTCCAAGGCCCACATGGGGCTCACGGTATTAATCCCCATATTACGGATGAGGTAACCAAGGCACAGAGAAGTGAAGTTACTTGCCCACAGTCACACAATAGACAAATGGCAAAACCAGGATTAGAAGCCAGGTCTTTTTGACTCCCAGGCCTGTGCTCTATCCATTAGGCAACGCTGCGGCACGCTCCTTCTCTCTCCCCAGTTCAGGCTTTTCACTGGGACGCACCTCCCCATCTCCCACTCGCCTCTCCAGTTCACCTGGCAATTGCCCTCCCAGCAGCCGGATGCAGGCACAATTCCACTTGTGTGGGGATCCACACCCCCAGAGCTAAGAAGACAAAGCTTAACCATGGACAGAAACCATTTCCCTTATTACTACAGAGTAACGGAATTTTATTAGAGCACTAACATTCTAATAAGGTAATACCATTCTAGCGAGAAGCAGTATGGCCTAGTGGAAAGAGCATGGGACTGGGAGTCACAGGTCCTGGGTTCTAATTCCGGCTCCACCACTCATCTGCTGTGGGACCTTGGGCAAGTCACTTCACTTCTCTGGGCCTCAGTTACCCAGATTAAGACTGTGAGCCCCAATCTTGTATCTACCCCAGCATTCAGTACAGTGCCTGGCACATAGTGAGCGCTTAATAAACACAATTATTATTATTATTACATGAGGTAGGACATATTCTGGGCAGATTTTACTACAGTGCTAAGAGAAGGCTTACTGTGTCCCCAGCACTGAATTATGCACCAGGCTATGATACAAGATAATCAGATCAGACACGGTTCCTGCAACACTTTGGGCTCATAGTCTAATGGGGGAGGGAAAAGAGATATTGAATACCCAATTTACAGATGAAGAAACTGAGGCACAGAGAAGTTAAGTGACCCGTCCGAGGACACTCAGTAGGCAAGTGGCAGAGTGGGGATTAGAATCCAGGTCCTCTGATTCCCAGACCTGTGCTCCTTCCACTAGACCACGCTGCTAAACAGAAATAGGGCCTCAGGAACCACCCTTATAAGGAAAGGATTCCTGAACCCAAAAGAAGAGTCCCAAACTTCAAAATGCCCCCCTTTAAAAGAGTGGAGGGACACTAGACAATTGCTATCTTGCTCTACAGTCCAACTCTGTTTCTTCCATCCCCATTTTTCTGCAGTTGCTATCACTTACAACAGAGAAATATCAGTGCCTCATCAACAGAGAACTACAGAAGCCTTAAACTTCTCCAGGAGCTAGAAGCTAGTATATTTTCAGCAGACACAGAGGGAGTGGGTGGGCCCGCGCTATTCGAGTGCAGGCAAGCCTGACTCCCAGACTGCACCCATCTCAGGAGCTTTGCAGGGTTGGGAATCCGTGAGAATCCTGCATCGTTGCGCTTCACAGACCTAAGGATCATTTTCAGGCCTTTGTGCGTTTCAAGTGAGCGGGAAGCAATGTGGATGTTTGTATGCAACGTCCTATGTATGGCCTACTGATTAACCATCGACATTACATGTAAGAAGCCTCATTTTCTGGCAGAGCTCTAAAGGGGCTTGGGTAAATCTGCAGGCGCCAATTCCATGCAGTTTGTGTCCTCATAGAGTGTGTGCACATTTCATGCACTACTGTATCTACCCAAGTGAGTCCCTGGAGAACCTTGGATGGATTACTCCATCCTAGGGCTACCGGCGCTAGCCAGGGAGTAGCCGGGTTGGGCCATTTGAAGACTCAGTCCATGTGGAAATCTTACCTCTTTCCCCTCTTTTACCAGGATGATTAAACTCCAACCCCTATCCTCCTCACCCTCACATATTTTGAAAGGCATTGAAATTTGGGGTCAAACCATTCTTCTAATCCTTTACCCTTTAATACACACACTTCTTACCCTTATTTTAAGTACTGAGATGGAAAAGTACTTGGTTATATGAGAAAATCCAGCGTGAAACAAGGCTGTTATTGTCACTTAGAACTTATTTCAGCACTTTGACTATACGAGATGCTGTAAATTCAAGACTGGCCTAGAATGGCGGGTGAAGCCACAATCTACTATGAGCCCCGATCTAGTATGAAACAGTCAGGCTAAGGAACTTGGGAATGGAACTGAGCCAACTAGACTCCGACTCCGACTCTGGAGTCCTCGGAAATAAACAGTAATTTTTTTCTTAACAGTCAGAACGGTGGGAGGAGTGTAGCTGGATGGCGGTGAAAAGGGAAAGCAGCATGGTCTAGTAGAAAGAGCATAGCCCTGCACAGAGGCCCTGAGTTCTATTCCTGGCTTTGCCACGTGCTTGCAGTATGATCCTGGGCAAATCAGTTCACTTCTCTGTCCCTCGGTTCCCTCAATCTGCAAAATGGGGATTCAGTACTTGTTCTTCTTCCTAGTTAACTCCATGAGACCAATATGGGACCTGGTTATCCTGTATCTAACCCAGTGCTTAGAACAGTACTCGGAATGTAGTTAGCACTTAGTATTATTATAATAATAATTACCAATTATAAAAGGGAGTTTCTATTGAGTGGGGGAGGGGCGGCTGCACTAGGAAGCAGAAATGGAGGAATTATGGACAGGGAGGGCCTGAAGACAGACTTCTGGGAGGGTAAAGGTCAAGCTGAGGCTTCAATTACAGGATGGGGTATCAACTTTTCCTTTGCTGTCCTGGATTCAGGATGGGGAAGAACAATGCTTTCTACCTAGTAGGCCTTGAGCAAGCCAGCTGTTTGATATTGATTCATTCCTGTTGCACCACACTTTGTTTCCCAAGGAAATCCCTACCCCGCACTCTGCAAAGAAACACAACTCTTTCTGCAGCGTTTGTGTAGTCTACTTCACCCCCAGTTGGTGAAGTTTCTGTTTTCTGACCTTGAAGTGACTCAGTGAACAATGAAATTAGCAGGCAGGGGTACGTGGGGAAGAGGAAAACAAACGGCAGAGCTCCTACCGTGTACCTAGTGCTTAGAATATAGCAACGGGGGAGTTTCTTGCATGCGATTTATTTCCGATTTAACACATCTCTCGACTTCCTTTCAAAAGAAGTTAAAATACGTTTCACAAGTTCCTAAAAAGGGGAGAGGGTGTTTCGACTACAGGAGTCACTGAATTCTCCTCTCAATTTCATAATCCCAGACTCAAATCAGATAGAAGATTCCCTCTACAGAAATGAGGGTATATAGGCCAGGTTGAGTGCTTGTGGCCTCTCCCATGACTGGAGGTTTTAATAGGGCCTCTCTCCTCTGTCTAAAGTGGTTTTAGGGGTGTAATGCCTATGTGACCGCACGAAGCTACTTCAAATCTTAAGGCTGCTTTGTGGCACAAGCTGCTGGATCTCTCTTGACCCTAATGAGCAGAGAAGGAAGCCTAGAGGAGTTCCCAGTCGATGAGGCTTGCTTCCCTGCTGCCAGCAGCAATTCCGATGGTTGACTCTTCCCTAGTCAGTCAGTGGCTGTGGAAAGCATGCATTTTAAGGCACCCAATGCTGCCGTCTACCCGAACAAACGGGTGTCTGTTGACCCCGCTCCCCCCAAGCCCTGCAGAAGGGATCCAACGCGGAGGTGCTCTCACCCCGCCATGAAAGGTTCCCCTGGCCAACTTGGCCTCAGTGCTGGGCTGGGCTGCACATGGACAGGATCTCTCCCTGGCTGGGCCTGAGGAGGACCAACCCAGAAACGGGCACCGGGCACTGGCACCTCTGGGCAAGGATACCACTTCTGATTCAGACCCCGGTGCTTAGTACAGTGTCTGGCACGTAGTAAGTGATTAAATCCCCCCTCCCCAAGAAAAGGAGGGAGGGGAAGAGGGGAAGGGGAAAAGTAGGGGAAGGGAAGGAGGGAAGGAAAAAAGGGGGAAAAGGGAGAGGGAAGGAGGAAGGGAAAAGGAAGTGGGAAGGGGAGAGGGAAGAAGGGAGAAGGGAAAGGGAAGGAGGAAGAGGGGGAAGGGAGAGAGAAGGAAGGGAGGGAAGGAAGAAAGAAGGGGTAAAAGAGAGAGAGAAGGAGGGAAGGAGGAAGGTGGAAGGAAGGGGGCTGGGAGGAGGAGGAAAGAGAGAAAGGCGGAGGGAAGGAGAAAGGGGAAAAAGGGAAGGGGGAGGAAAGGGGGAGGGGTGGGGGAAGGGGAAAGGGGGAGGGAAAAGGAGGAGGGGGAGGAAGGAAGGAGGAAGCGGAACGGGGGAGGGAGGAAGGGGGAAGGAGGAAAGGAGGAAGGTGAGGAGGGGAGAGAAGAAGGGGCCAGGGAGGTGAGGAGAGGCAAGGAGAGAGGGCCCGATGGAAGGGGGAAAGGCGGTGGCGGTGGGAGGAAAGGGCCGGGCGAGGTGGCTTTCGGGGCCCCGCGCGGCTTTACCTTGTGCACGACGGCCTGCAGGGTCTGGCCCAGGTCCTCCCCGTGGCCGGCCAGCCCTTGGTGGCTGAGGCGGATGTGATGGACCTCCTCCAGGACGTTATGGACGCACCAGCCCGAGAGGCCGGCCCCCAACACCAGCGACACGTAGAAGAGGAGGCGCAGCACCTTCCCCAGCCTGCGGGACCACCACCAACACCACGAGGACGACGAAGAGGAGGAGGAGGAGGAGGAGGCCGGGGGTCTGCCACCGCCGGAGCCCCCTCGGTTGCCACCCTTGGAGTGAGGCTGCTGCTGGTGCTGCTGCTGCCCGTGCTGCTGCCCATGCTGGTGCTGCTGCTGCTGCTGTTGCCCATGCTGTTGCCCATGCTGCTGCCCATGCTGCTGCCCATGCTGCTGCTTCTTTGCCACGTCATCCGGAGGTCCGGGCGGGTGGGCGCCCTTGTCTGCAGGGCCGTGCCCGCCGTGCCCGCCTTTCGAGCTCCTTTGTCTGGCGGAGGCCATGGTCGGGGGGCGGTGCGGGCACAACGCGGGCCGGGAGGCAGAGAGGAGGGCAGAGGAGGAGGAGAGGGCAGAGGAGGTGCGGGCACCGGAGCGCCTGCTTGCACGTCCCCCCCGGCCTGCAGAAAGACCCGGGACTTGGCCGGAGGAGGAGGAGGAGGGAAGGACTGTCCCGCCCCGCCCCGCCCCGACCCCGCCCTCCTGACGTGGGGGGAGCCGGGGGGCCGGACTGCCACGCACACCGCGGCCCGGACCCCGGAGCCCCCGCCCCAAAAGGAAAATTCAATTTTCCCTCCTTCTGGGATTGCGCGGGAGGAGCAGGGGACCCGGGGAGGAATCGTCCCGCCCTGGTCGGCGGGGAGCTGCTGGGCACGACGTGCATCTCCGGGGGGAGGAGGGGGTGCCGGCAGCTATCGGGGTGCAGAGGCCTGGCCGATCCCGGGGTGCAGAGGCCTGACCGATCCCGGGGTGCAGAGGCCTGAACCATCTCGGGGTGCAGAGCCCTGAGCCATCCCGGGGTGCAGAGCCCTGAACCATCTCGGGGTGCAGAGTCCTGGACGATTCTAAGGTGCAGAGGCCTGGCCCATCTCGGGTTGCAGAGCCCTGACCCTTCCCAGGGTGCAGAGCCCTGGCCGATCACAGTGTGCAGAGCCCTGACCCTTCCCAGAGTGCAGAGCCCTGACCCATCTCGGGATGCAGAGCCCTGGCCGATCCTAGGGTGCAAAGGCCTGAACCATCTCGGGGTGCAGAGCCCTGAGCCATCCCGGGGTGCAGAGCCCTGAACCATCTCGGGGTGCAGAGTCCTGGACGATCCTAAGGTGCAGAGGCCTGGCCCATCTAGGGTTGCAGAGCCCTGACCCTTCCCAGGGTGCAGAGCCCTGGCCGATCACAGTGTGCAGAGCCCTGACCCTTCCCAGAGTGCAGAGCCCTGACCCATCTCGGGATGCAGAGCCCTGGCCGATCCTAGGGTGCAAAGACCTGAACCATCTCGGGGTGCAGAGCCCTGAACCATCCCGGGGTGCAGAGCCCTGGACCATCCTAAGGTGCAGAGGCCTGGCCCATCTCGGGTTGCAGAGCCCTGACCCTTCCCAGGGTGCAGAGCCCTGACCCATCTCGGGGTGCAGAGCCCTGACCCTTCCCGGGGTGCAGAGACCTGACCGATTCCGGGGTGCGGAGCCCTGAACCATCTCGGGATGCAGACCCCTGGACGATCCTAGGGTGCAGAGGCCTGGCCCATCTCGGGATGCAGAGCACTGACCCTTCCCGGGGTGCAGAGGCCTGACCGAGCTCAGGGTGCTGAGCCCTGGCCGATCACAATGTGCAGAGCCCTGACCCTTTCCGGGGAGCAAATCCCTGACCCATCCCGGGGTGCACAGCCCTGACCCTTTCTGGGATGAAGAGTCCTGACCAATCTCGGGGTGCAGAGCCCTGACCACTCCCGGGGTGCACAGCCCTGACCCTTCCTGGGTGAAGAGTCCTGACCAATTTCAGGGTGCAGAGGCCTGACCGCTCCCGGGGTGCAGAGCCCCTTAAAGTGGACTGGGAGCATGGTTAGGCCTGGCCAAACCCGGCCGCCCGGAAAGGGGAGCCCCGAGAGGGACCCAACCGGGCCCTCCCATCGAAGCTTCCCTGATTCATCCATTCATTCATCCATTCAATCGTATTTATTAAATGCTTACTGTGTGCAGAGTACTATACTAAGCGCTGCAACAATAAAACAGTGACAACCCGTGCCCACAAAGAGCTCACAGTCTCCCTCTTGCAAAGCTCCGAGTTTGGTCCCTCTCGTGCCTTCTCACCTTACCTTATCCTCTCCCACTTTATCGTATCTGAATCCAGATCTCGCCATACTGCTGCAGGTATCCTGTGGGAACTCAATGGCTAGTCAAGTCACCAAGAATAATAATAGTAGTAATGGTGGTGTTTGCTAAGGGCTTATTCTGTGCCAAGCACTGTGCAAAGTTGCAGATGATGCACAGTCTCTGTTCCATGTGGAACTCAATCAAGGGGTAGGGAAAACGGGTAATGAATCCACATTTTACAGATGAAGAAACTGAGTCACAGGGAAGTGAAGTGACTTGCTCCTGGGCACAAAGCGGATAAGTGGCGTTGTTAGGATTAGAACCCAGGTTTCCTGGCTCCCAGCCCTGTACTTTTTTCCTCTGGGTCATGCTGCTTCTTGTACTCTTTGAGTATTCTTGGTGAAGTCGAACTCCCTATACGTACAGAAGGAACAGAATCTGGTTCTATTTTTTCAGCAAGATAATAATATGCTTCTTTCCCTCAGGATAGGTCTTGGAATCCAGTGAACTGCATTGCTGTTGTATCAGGTTTTACGATAGAGATGGTTAAGAACTACTCAGAATCAGTGAAGTACTAAAGTCTGACAATCAGATCTGAAGATGCTGGAGGTAAGATATCACCGTGCATGTAATAATAATAGTGTTTATTAAGGACTTACTGTGGACAGAGCACTTTACTCAGCCCTGGGAAAGGTCATATAGGTGGGAATTAGGGAGGGAGCCTGGCCCTCCAGGACCTCACGACTATGAAAATAGGTGGGAACTGTTGGAGGAGAACTAGAGACAGACATTTTGGGAGCAAGGAAACACTAAAATATTGAAACAGCCTAAGGGACAAGGTGAAAGCTTGTTGTGGGCAGGGAATGTGTCTGTTTATTGTTGTACTGTACTCTCCCAAGTGCTCAGTGCTCTGCACACATTAAGTGCTCAATAAATACAATTGAATTAATGAATTAATGAATGCTTCTAGTGGGAAGGGAATATGACTATGAACTCTGCATATTGTGCTCCCCCAAGTGCTTAGTGCAGCGCTCAATAAATATGATTGATTGACAAACACAAAGTACAAAATTAAAACAAAACTCGGTAGGGGGCTGTGGCTAGAGGAGCGGAATTTCATGTGATACAGAGTCCATGGACATGGAGTGTGTCTCATCTGATTATTTTGTATCTACCCCGCTGCTTAGTACAGTGCTTGGCACAGAGTGAATTGCATAAGTTATTATTACTATTAATATTTATTACCTAGCAAACTCTATAGGCAAGCAGGTATCTCCGTGCTGAGCTGAAACCTGTGATGAAATTCTGTATCTGTGACCTTGTCCCATCTGTTATCTTGTATTTACCCCAGCACCTGGTTTAGTGCTTGGCCGAATAACAGGTGCTTACAAACATTATCACGATTATTATTAGTAGTAGTATTACCTAGAAGGCCCTATAGACAGCCAAGAATCTCCATCACTTATCCAGAACTCTAGGAAACTTATTGCTCAACAATGCAAAGATAAAGTGGTAGGCTACAGTCTATAAAGGTTAGAGCAGTATTTCTCTTGGGAGACTGACAGGCAGAGGGAAGCACTAACATTGCTTTTTCCACTAGACCATGCCACTCCTCATCTTGGTCGCCCAACTGACTAATCTTTCCAGGGCTAGGATTAACTTTCTGTGTCTAAGTATAAGCTCTGGTCTCTTGCCCTCTCTGCAATTAGACAATGTCCCTTCTAAAGTTGCCCGCTGTACGTGGCATACTTCCAACTAGAAATGACCTCCGAGGAGCTATTTCCCCACTGTGGCAAAATATAGAGCTACAGGAGCTAAAAATGCCTTAACTTAATCCTATCTTGAGCACAGAGCACTGCTGTGACCGTTTCGATATTGTCAGGCTTTGGGTAGTAGGATATTTAAATCAGAAGAACGTCATTTGGTCTGAAAACGCACAGAAAAGGCAGGCCTCGATGGATGTCTTCATTTCTTTTTCTTTCTTTGAAAAAGAACAGAGGCACAGTGTTTCAACCAGGCAACCATTTCTTTTTATTTCTGTAAAAAAGAACAGAAACACAATGTTTCAACCAGGGGTATTTTTTGAATGCTTACTAAGCTGTAAGTACTGTTTTAAGCACTTGGGAGGGAACAGCAGTAGTAAGACACACATTACCTGCCCTCAGGAAGAACAGTCTTGCCTCAAGAAGAGTTCAGTCAGTCTAATGAGAAGAGATACAGATTCATTTCCAGTTAGTGAAATCTAGAGGAAGAGCAAATGTTAAAGCAGGCAACACATAAAAAACCATCAGGGTGAAACAGTTGAACAAATAACTGAATGTGCAGATAAATACTTTTGTCTTCTTAAAATACTGCAGATGTACCCATCATGTAGTCTGTTTTCACAAAGGATGCCGCCAATTTAACTTTCTATTCAGCGGTCGCCTTAGTAACCAGTTGAGTGAAAAAGCTTTATTATTAGATTTGATTTTGAGTTACTGTACAAAAAGTGATGGGAGAAACAATCAAATTGACACGATTGCTCATGGAAGTAAGGCAAACTGTTTACTAGGAGGTTTGGAATCTGGTGACTTCAAATAACTTTTGAGAGCATTATTTTCCCCTTAACGTCTTTAAACACTTAAAAAATTGAAAGCTAATAGCAAAGTCTAAGGAGAAGATGGTTGCATCATATTAGTATATTACATCATGCCACCTTACAAGAGGTTTATGAAATACGGGATTAGAAAGGGTCCCTAAATGAAATGTAAAACTTGTCCCCTGTTATGCCAGGAAAGTTATTGGGGGTGTTTTTGTCTTGGGTTTGTTCCTTCAATTTACTTGTCCCCAAGTGCATTCTGTATGAAGGAGTAAATTACAGCTAGAATTTTGGCCTGCTGCCACACAGTAGTGATAGTATATTTATTGAGCACCCCCTGGGAGCAGTGCATTTGACTGAGCAGTTGTGAGGTACAAAACCAACGAGTGACACGATGCCCACATGGAGCTTACACTCTAACAGGGAAAAAGAAATAAAGGTATTTACAGACAGAGAAGTAAGTGCCTGCCTTCCTTCTTGAACTGTGGAGGTAGTCAGCACATGCTCCAGAGATGGAGATCACTGCCATCCAGCGCTTAGAACAGTGCTTGGCACATAGTAAGCACTTAACAAAGACCATAATTATTATGTGGCAGGCAGGAGCCGACCTGGGGTTCACTTCATTCCTCCCTGCAAGAGACGTTGTTGCTCAGCTAGAGTTTTGTTTTGTTTTTTCCCCCCGGGCACAAAAACCCCTGCCTCGTCACTCATGCTTGTATCATTTCCCAGGATACCTTTCTATAAATTAAGAAATCAAACCTTATTGATTTTGTTTTCTACTTGGAACGCTCTGAGCCTTTCATGAAATGAAAATGACTTTGAAGGCAAGCCCTTCAGTAGGGGCCCATGGGTTTCACATCTCTCTTCTTGGCTTTTGGAGAAAGAAGGTTTAAGAAGAATAATCACATCTAAGGGAATAGAGAATTACCGAGGGCAATAATACTTTTTATTAAGTACAGTCAAAAGAAACCAGGACTCTTTCCAAATTCTGACTCATTTTTCCATACAGCACCAAACACGCTCATCATCACTTTTTGTATGAAATGTCAGACCCTTGGTGTGTTTTTTTTTTTTAGATGGAAACCTGGATCAAAAAGGTATCTAAGAAAACTGCTACCTTAGACCAGTCCTAGCATGAGACACAGTCAAGGGGAATTGCTTCAGATTCAGGTATCTGTTCAGAGTAGATGAAGCATAGTCTGGAGTTCTGTGCCAATTTCTAGCCTGATAATAAAGGTGGAACTTTGAGAAAACAGGGCCAGCGAGTTCTCCCATATAGCTGGGCCTGGATCTTGTAAATGTTGAGGTTTTTCCTCTCGAGGGAAATGTTCAGTTCAGCCTTATATCTAAGCACTAAAAATTGCTAGTCTAGATTATTGTTTTACCAGCCTATTCTATTCCACATACAGTAAAATTGGCCTTTCTACCTTCCTGGCATACTCTCTTATTCATCCTGGGCTTGTATCTATTATTAGTATTATTATTATTATCATTGTTAATAATTGTAATAACAATACTAATAATTGTGGTTATAAGGGCTGATTATATGCCAAGCATTCGGGAAGAAACAGTTTGGACACAGTCCCCGTCCCACATAGGGCTCACAATATAAGGGGGAGGGAGAACAGATATTTAATCCTGATTGTACAGATGACGAAACTGAGGCACAGAATAGTTAAGCGACTTGCCCATGGCCACACAGCAAGCAAGTAGCAAAGCGGGGATTAGAACGCAGGTCTCCTGAACCCAGTCCTGCGCTCTTTCCAGTAGGCCGTGCTGCTTCTCACAGTGGCATAGTAGATAGGGTCATGGGTTCTAATCCCGGCTCTGCCACTTGTCTGCTGTGTGACCTTAGGCAGTCACTTCACTTCTCTAAGCCTCAGTTCCCTCATCTGGAAAATGGGGATTGAGACTGTGAGCCCCATGTGGGACAGGGACTGTGTCAACCTGATTTGCTTGTATCGACCCCAGCTCTTAGTGCAGTGCCTGGCGCACAGTAAGTGCTTAACAAATGCCACAGGTATTATTATTATTAATTGGTAAAGCTTTAACTCCTGATAAGGTTTTAACTCCTCCACTGTTCTAGGTTTTGGACGTGATCAGTGGCCATGTCGGTAGAGCAAGGCCAGAGTCTGAAAGGCAGATTCATCCATTCACTCGATTGTATTCATTGAGCATTTACTGTGTGCAGAGCACTGTACTAACAGCTTGGAAAGTACGATTCGGCAACAAGTAGAGACGATCCCTACCCAACAACGGGCTCACAGTTTAGAAGGGGGGAGACAGACAACAAAACGAAATAAGTAGACAGGCATCAATAGCATCAATAGAAATAAATAGAATTATAGATATATACATATCATTAATAAAATAGACTGATAAATATATACATACATACACAAGTGCTGTGGGGCCGGAAGGGGGGTGGAGCAGAGGAAGGGAGTCGGGGCTATGGGGAGGGGAGGAGGAGCAGAGGAAAAGGGGGTTCAGTCTGGGAAGGCTTCCTGGAGGAGGTGAGCTTTCATTAGGACTTTGAATGGGGGGAAGTGTGCTAGTTTGGCAGATGTGAGGAGGGAGGACATTCCAGGACAGAGGTAGGACGTGAGCCAGGGGTTGATGGCCAAACAGACGAGAACGAGGCACAGAGGAGCACCAGAGGAGCTGAGTGTGCGGGGTGGGCTGTAGAAGGAGAGAAGGGAAGTGAGGTGAGAGGGAGCAAGGTGATGGAGACCTTGAAGCTAATAGTGAGGAGTTTTTGCTTTGCAGATCAGTTGGTAGTGTCTGCTTCTCTGCTGTTACAAATTTCTTCTGGAGTAGTCATTATGGCTTGGGAGAGCACAATGCAGCAGAGTTGATAGACACGTTCCCCTACCCACAACAAGTTTACAGTATTAGAAAGACGTCATCCGGAAACAGTAGCATAGCACTACCAATTTTCCTCTATGGGTTTACTTAATCCTTGTGCATTGAGGGATATGGTGTAAAAATCTTGTGGATTAGGAGACAGTGAAGTGCTTTTAGGAATTGGGAGTTTGTTTCCTCCAACTTTCAACCTGCACCATGACATAAATTGCTTGGTTAATGGAGCAACAGATGGACTTTTAAATCTAGGCCAAATGGTTCCAGGAAAAATAGCAACCTGACATCTCTGTGAGAGCAAAGACCAACCAGATGCACGTCTCTCTTTGCCTCTTTCTGTGGCTCAATGCATTTTTTCCAACAAGTAGCCATTTAAATCTTCTGAAGTGTATCTTGCTAAATGGAAAAGGCTCTCCTCTGCTAGAAATCATGAATACATAGAATAGAAACGTATGAGCATGCTATCAATAGGCCTGCTTAAGACCATGTTTATAGTTTCTAATCTTGTGGCTGTAAAATATGTCACAGTTTGTTGACAAAAGTGCTAATGGACCATTTCTCTTTTGAGGTAATAAGACTTTTGTGGGTCTCCCCTTTCTTCTATTCTGGACAGTGAATCACTTCTATGACTCTTGTAGTTTCTTATTTAACCTTTATGACTGTAGAGCCAAAGAGAATGAATATCCCTAATAACATTATTTTATGAATACATCTCTGAACTGAGCTATTAGCATACTTGAGAAATGCATTCTATAAACACCCCCAGTGGGGTTGAAACTAATGAAGCCCACTGGGAGGGAAATATTTAACCATGAAATATGGGTTATCTGTCACCAGGTCCTGACAGTTCTACCTTCACAACATTGCCAAAATCCACCCTTTCCTATCAATCTAAACTGCTACTATCTATCCTGTTCCAAGCCTTTATTCTATCCCGCCTTGACTACCGCAACTGCCTATTTTCTGACCTCCCGGCCTCCTCTCTCTCCTCACTCCAGTCCTTACTGGAGTGGATCACTTTTCAACAAAAATGTTCAGTCCATGTCTCACCACTCCTCAAGATCTGTCAGTGGCTGCCCATCCACCTCCGTATCAAACAGAAACTCCTTACCTTTGGCTTTAAAGCACTCAATTGGCTTGCACCATCCTACCTCACTTCACTAATCTCCTACTGCAGCCCAGCCCACACACTCTGCTCCTCTAGCAGCAGTTTGCTCACTGTGCCTTAATCTTGTCTATCTCGCAGCTGATCCTTTGCCCATCTCCTCCCCCTAGCATAGAACTCCCTCCCCTTCCATAAATGTCAGTCCACCACTCTCTATACCTGCAAAGCATTATTAAGGTCGCATCTTCTCCAAGAGGCCTTCCCTGATTAAGTCCTCTTTTCCCCGACTTGCTCTCCCTTCTGTGTCTTCTATGCATTTGGATCTGTGACCTTTAGACATTGGAAATTTGCCCCACCCCCCAAGTCCACAGCACTTATGTACATGTCTTTAAATTATATATGTTACATATTTAGTCATATTAATATCTGTCTCCCCCCTAGACTGTAAGCTCATTGTGGGCAGGGAATGTGTCTGTATATGGCTATTTTGTAGTCTCCCAAGCTTTTACTACAGTGCTCTGCCCACAGTAAGTGCTCAATAAATTCGATTGACTAAGTTCGTTATGGGCAGGGAACATATCTGCTAATTCTGTTGTATTGCACTCTACCAGGTGCTTAGTACAGTGTTCTGCACATGGTAAGCAATGAATAAATACCATTGATTGATAGATTGGTTAACTGTGCATCATTTTCCTAAATATATCAGATTCTAATGAAATGTTTTGAGCCTGAGCCTCGTGATTTTAGGTGGGATCCCGTCCCCCACCCGCAACACACACACACACACACACATACACACACACACACACACACAGAGTTTAGTTAAGATTGGTCATACTTCCCTACTGACCAGGAAGTGAGGTGAAACAGGGATTAGGGTTCTAGAGCTCCTCAACTCACCAACACCACCTTCCTTTAGTCCTCTTAGACTCTCTGATTCATGCCTAAGTGTTAGTGTGCAATACATCACGTGGTCTTCTCTTCCATCAGAGCTTAACCAGGGTTTACTGCTGGTAGCACTATTCAAGTGGCTTAAGGGTTCAGGCCAGGGCTGCCAGCAGTGCTATCTTTAGCATGCCATGGTAGAAAAAAGAGGATGTCAGGAATATTCATAATGGGGGAGGCTGTATGGCCTAGTGGAAAGAGCATGGGTCTGGGAGTCAGGAGACCAGGATTCTGATTTCAGCTCTGCCAATGACCTGGAGTTTGACCATTTGCCTCACTCAGCTTCTTCCGATGTACAGTGGGAATAAGGTGCTTGTTGTCCTTCCCTCTTAGTTAGCCCCAAGTGGGACAGGGTTTGGGTCAGGTCTGATTATCAAGTCAATACTCCAGTGTTTGGCCCATAGCAAGTGCTTAAATATCATCATTTTTAGTGATAGCAGTAGTAATTCCTTAAGGATAAGGCTAGGGATGAAACTATTAAGGCCACTGCCATCATTCTGTCCTTTAATGTGGTTCTGGGTTGGTTTTTTTTAATGGTATTTGTTAAGCGCTTACTATGTACTAGGCACTGTTCTAAGCACTGGGGTAGGTACAAGCTATTCAAGTTGGACTCAGTCCCTGTGCCACATGGGGCCCACAGCCTTTATCCTCATTTTACAGGTGAGCTAACTGAGACACAGAGAGGTGAAGTCACTTGTTCAAGGTCTCACAGCAGACAAGTGGCAGAGCTGGAATTAGAACCCAGGTCCTTCTGACTCCCAGGCCCGGCTCTATCCACTAGGCCCCTCTGCTTCTCTAGGGTGTTCCTAGAGTTGTATTGTAATGCTTCCTTGGGACAAAAAAACATTATTTTTCTTTTTCTTGCTTTCAGCTTGATTAATTTAGGATGGAGAAGTGAGCAGAGCCAAATACCTGAAGAAGATGAACAGCATGCTAGCTTCTTTATTTCCTGGAAGGTGGAACCCATCTCCGTATGGGCCTCGGGAATCCTTGTGGAATGAAGGAATGCTATTACCAATGCCAGTGGCATTTTGCGGGGTAGCACTGTTTTGGCCAGTATAGTTGTTGGCATGTCAGGTATGAGAATGAGATCATTAAACTAATAGGTAATTATCTTCATGAGAAGCGGCATCCTCTAATGAATCGAGGCCCCGAAATAGCCTTTGCTTCCATTATTGGCTCTGCTAGCTAGTGACTCACTCTGTGACCTTGGGCAAGTTCAGGCAGTCCTCAACTTAAGATGTTTCAAGTTGTGCCGAATGGGGCTTACACTCTTCTAAATTTACACCGTTTCAACTTTACAATATATCGATTTCAACTTTACCACACTAACCTCCTTTAGAGGACTATCTCCAGGGCATAGGCGGTATGGGGAGGAGATACCCGATACCCGGGAGCCAAGGGAACACGGGGAGATCATTTCCAAAGCTGCGAGGAATGGAGAAAAAGGAAAATGCTTGAATGATGGGGTGGGAGTGGGAGTGGGGGCAGGCTGGAGAGGGAGGGGCAGGGAAAAGGTTTACCTGAACTCCAGGCAGAGATACCAGGGAAGGTCAACATGACCATTTCATTTCTGGTCTAATGGCTAACTTTTCAGAGAACATCTCAGTGTCAATCTAAATCCATTAATGTAGTTATATCACTCTTCTGTGGTTGAGTACACTCAGTTCTAACACATGTTTTCAGTCAATCAGCAGTCTTTATTGAGGACTCACTGTGTGCAGAGCACTTGGGAGAGTACAGTAGATTTGGTTTACGATGCACGTCGAATGCATTAGGGAATTTGGGAAACATTTTCCCAGGACTAGGTGTGCTGTATTACCTGAAGACATTGCTTGAGTACATGGCAACGGAGTGTTCTACAGAGCACATTTTCCTTACCGTTTGGCTAATGTAACCCTCACATTATAGGAGAATTGGGTCTACACGTTTCTGGGTCATTTTGGTAAGAATGAGGTATCTGACCTCGGCTTGGAAATTGAACCCCATTTATAATATTGCTCTGGAGAGAAATTGATTTTGATTCCCAATATTTCAACTTAAGATGCAGTTTTCAGGAATTAATCATCAATCTCTGTCTCCCCCACTAAGCTGCCCTAGTCTTTGAGGGCAGAAAGCATGTCTACCAAAAATATTTTATCTCCCAAGCACTAATACAGTGTTCTGCACAGTGTGAGTGTTCAATAAATGCCATTGATTGATTGATTGATAGGACTTGGAACAAACTGGGACTGGTCAGTAGAGTCTGCTTAGGTGGTGATAGGTCTCCCAAAATCATTCATTTCTGGGAGGTAGCCAATCAGGGAAAAATACCCAAGCATCAATCAATCTTTCAGTGGTATTTACTGAGTGCTTACTGTGTTCAGAGCACTGTACTAAGCGCTTGGGAAAGTACAGTCCAGCAAAGGGAGTAGACACGATCCCTATTTGGCTCTTAACCCATACTGGCAGGAAAAAAATACCAAAGCCAAAAGGGCCAGACATGGGGATGGAAAGGGTAGGTAGCAGATTTGAAAGTCTGCTATTGCACAAACCCAGAAACTTCCCTTCCAGACCCAGAATATTATGGGTCTACCCTCTACCTTCTTTTTTTAGTTCTTTCCCTTTTCTTCTTCCCCTTCCTCGCAGATAATGTGGCCTCTCCTGGCCCCACCCACTTCCTTCTCAAAGCTTCGCTTACTGGTCACTCATCATTCACTCCATCCTGAATGATTGTGCCAGTGTCTGAGCAATAACCAGTGGTGGCAAGGTAAGAGGAGTGGAGGGGGGAAGGGAAGGCTAAGGGAAGGTGGGAGCAGTAAGGGTGTTTGTTGATGTGTGGTACCTGAAGGTGTTGGTGCACAGTTGTGTATTGCACCTATGTTTATGTCTTGGGATTGCATATGTGGGAGCGCGGAGAATCTGGTGTGACAGACTGGGCGATTTGGTTGGGCCCATCGAAGACTTCGTGGGAAAGTTTGAAAAAATGTACCAGCCTGGAGACCTCTCTGTTCAAACCTATCATTCTTTTGATGTAGTCAGTCATTCGATCAATCGTACAATAAGCACTCAATAGATACCACTGATTGATTACTGGCAGAACTGTCAAATTCAAATTATTCAAGTTGCTGGATCGCCAAATCGTGGATCATCCAGGGCCTATGTTATTTTCTCCTTTTATTCCTCTCCTTTTCCCTCCTCCTTCAACCAGGGAGGGAGGTAAGAATAACAGTAAACCGAAGGAGAGGGTAGAACTGTTGGTTAAAATCAATCAGTGGTATTTATTGAGTGGGTGCAGACCAGGCAGTCAGTTGTATTTAATGAGTGCCGAGCACTGTACTAAGCACTAGGGGGAGTATGATATAACACTTAACAGGCACATTCCCTGCCCACAACGAGCTTACAGTCTAGAGGGAGAGATGGACGTTAATATAAATAAATTACAGATATGTAAATAAGTGCTGTGGGACTACTGTATTAAGAACTAGGGAATGTGTAATTCATTCATTCAATAGTATTTATTGAGCACTTACTATGTGCAGAGCACTGTACTAAGCGCTTGGAATGTACAAATTGGTAACAGATAGAGACAGTCCCTGCCCTTTGACGGGCTTACAGTCTAATCGGGGGAGACAGACAGACAAGAACAATGGCAATAAATAGAATCAAGGGGAAGAATATCTCATTAAAACAATAGCAAATAAATAGAATCAAGTGTAATGGAGTAAGTAGACATGGTCCCTCTGCTCAAGGAATTTACAACCTAGGCGGAGGAGAGTTAAATTGAAATTTTTACATTTTGTGGATTTCAGTTATGTATTATTTTGGTTATTCCTTCTGAGCCCCCATTAGCCTAATTAAGCGAGAGGTGTTGACTGCCCAGGTACTCATAAAATGAAATCAATATTCTTTACTATTCGCCTGGTTGATTGATATTCCACCTTAGTAAGTAGATATTTGCAAACTATTATGTGTATACAAAAAACTCAATTTGGAATTGGATATTTTTAAGTAATTCAAACTAGCAATTTGGAACCGGTCCCAGAGAAAACACATTCCTTAGGGAAAAGACATTCTTTTAAAACCTGAAGAGCTTGCCTTTTCAGGATTTTTTTTTGAAGAATTTAATCCATTAAGTACAGTCTCCAGCTCAAACAGTATCAAAGGGGTGAGCAAGTGACTACCTACTTTGACTTATTTAACTGTGCTTTTCATATTATCTGACCTCAAAAAATATTTGTTTTAAGTCAATAGCATCCCCCTCCAACTTACCTCCCTGTCTCAACTAGTGCTCCCCTCTTCAAATGTTCCTCAATGCTCTATCCTTTTGTTTAGCATAATGCAAGCGACTCTTCTTATTTCAAAGTGGTTTTCCAACCCTGTGTGACTCTACCTCAATTGTGTTTTGAAATCCTGGGCCTCATGTGGCAGGCCCCTGGTCAGACAGTGAGTTAGAAGTAAAACTCTTAGCAGCATTGACTCATATTCACCTGCTCCATGTGACTTGATCTTCCAGCCTGAGAGTTAGCAAACTGGGGCGAATGGGACCTGGTGGAAGGGTGAGCCCAACAGCAGCAGCTAAGGGAGCCTGTCTGGTTCTGGCTTTGGGGCTAGGGAGAAGTTGGCAGCTACCTGTTTGGTCGTCCCCCCCCCCCCCAAAATAGATTGAGAGATTCAAACCACTGGTCTTTAGAATCCAGAGGACAGCAACAACTTCAGTGCAAGGAGTAAAAGAAAGGCGAATGAATACATAGCAACCTGCATTACATGCCTCCCTACATAAACCAGATTTAAACCTTTTTTTTAAGAAACTGTACCCCTGTGGACTCAAGGTTTTCCAGGAAGCTTTACCTGAAGGCTCTCCTTTTCCCACAGTTAAGGGAAGAGTCCAGAAAGCAATAAAGACCTAAATCGGGAAAGAACTGAGAATCATTTCTGGGAAATGCTGCTCTTCCCTTCGCCTTGGAATCCAGGACCCAGGGAAAGGCCAGGAATTAGTAACTAACAACTCTAAATGGAGATCCAGGGTATGAGTGCCAGATTGCTGGTGTACATATCTAAATATTATATATTATAAATTTTTTATACTAACATCTGTCTCCCCTTCTAGACTGTAAGCTCACTGTGGGCAGGGAATGTGTCTGCCAACTCTATTGTACTCTTCCCAAACACTTAGTACAGTGCTCTGCACATAGTGTTCAATAAATGCCACTGATGATGATGATGAAGGTGATGTTGGTGCTCATCAGGATCTAACACATGGAATCCAGGACCTTCTGCACATAATAAAAGACTCAGGGTGCAGGGGTCCAGGATACCGGGCGTGACAAAGGGGAAACTGGGTATAAATATAGATGTGAATGTGTGTTTGTGTGTGTGTTTGTGTGTGCGCACGCGCACGCGTGAGAAGGAGGAAAAGCGAAGTGATTGTTGGCCAGCATTTGAGAACTTAATTTTGGGGGGCTCATGGGTCTGTGCGGGTGGCAAGCGAGTCTTTTTGAGCACCATTCATTTCCTGTACAATTAGAATGTTCAGAATCCCACTAGTTACTTCCTCTACACTCCCTTCTCCCTCCTACCTTACACCCCTAGAGAAACACTAGAAATGGAGCTGAAGTAGTGGACCTGCTTCCACCAGAGCTGGTGAGAAGGAAAATTGTGCCTTAGGTGTCCACAAGTGCTGGCTCCAGAGAGTTTGTGCTTTCCGATCTGTGGGGCTGTTTAATGCTGTGCTCTTAGCAGAAGGCATAAATTGGTGGTTAGCAGCAATGGGAGTGGTTTCTTCTCTTACCTGCAGCTCAGTGTTGCTGTCCATTTTTCTTCAAAAACGTTCAGCCTATGTTTCCCCATTCCTCAAGAAACTCCAGTGCTTGCCCAACCACTGCCGCAGCAAACAAAAACTCACGATTGGCTTTAAAGCACTCCATCACCTTGTCCTTTTCTACCTCAGCTCGCTTCTCTCCTACTACAACCCAGGCCACACAGTTCCTCTAATGCTAATCTTCTCACTGCACCTCGACCTGGTCTATCTCGCCACCAACTCTGGCCCACATCCTACCTCTGGCCTGGAACCTCCCCTCCACCCCATATCAGACAAATTATTGTTCTGCCCCATTTCAAAGCCTTATTGAAGTCACATCTCCTCCAAGAAGCCATCCCTGGCTAAGACCTTCTCTCCTCCCACTCCCTTCTGTGTCACCCTGGCTTGCTCCTTTCATGCATTCTCCCTCCTATCCCCAAAGCACATATGTATATGACTGTAATTTATTTATTTATGTATATTAATGTCTGTCTCCCACTGTAAACAATGAACTCATTGTGGGCAAGGAATGTGACTGTTTGTTGTTGTATTGTACTCTCCCAAGCGCTTAGTAAAGTGCTCTGCACACATTAAGTGCTCAATAAATACAATGGAATGAATGAATGGATGGGTGTTGCTGCTCCTGTTGGCTTCTTGGAGATTTCTCTTCAGCAGGGAGCCCAGCAAGAGGCAGCTCAGCAGGAGCATGAACCCAAGCCTGCAGCCCTCTAATACTTTGAAATCTTCCAGGGAACTGTATCTCTTGTTGCAAACCTCTGCCTAGGGCCTTAATCTTCTAGTTTGAAGTCTTGGCGGAATGTAACATATAATGTACATTGTTTGGGACTCTGGTTTTTTGCTTTTGCTTTCAAAAAAGTCAGTTTTTTATCCTCCAAAAATATGATCAAGAGGGTCAAGGTTATAATCACTGTCTTGTATTTATATCAAAGTATAGATTGACACATAACTGTACATGGTAGCAACAGAGACTTGCACAAAAACCATATAACCAATTCTCACGTTTATAAGAGGTAGCCCAAAGTCATATCAGTTTACAATGGGGTTGAAGAAACAGCTAGCCACACGATGGAGGGGTGGGAGGGACTGAAAGTAGGGGAAGGAAACAACTCTTTCTCAAAGCTAAACCCACACGATAGACGCGCTGAATGAGTGTTTCAAACTTGCCGTTGAAACCACTGGAGAGTTTGGTTCAGTAGTTGCGGATTTGTCGTCTCCAAAATAAATTGGAGGTTCTTCCGTTGCTAGCTAAAAAGTTTGTGTCCATTTTTAACATGTGAATGTAATGCGTGGGCATATCTAAAAGGATTCACTTTAATGTTTCTTTAATGTTTCCCCTCGCCTGTGAACTCCCTGTGGGCCGGGGACATCTACCAACTCTGTTGTGTTGTGCGCTCCCAAGCGACTGATACAATGATAATGATAACAACAGTATTTATTAAGGGCTTACTGCGTGCCAGCCATTGTTCTAAGCGCTGGGAGGCTCTGGGCCTCAGTTACCTCATCTGTAAAATGAGGATTAGGACTCTAGGACAACCTGATCTCCTTGTATCGCCCCCAGCACCTAGAACAGTGCTTGGCAACTATTCATTCGATCGTATTTATTGAGCGCTTGCTGTGTACAGAGCACTGTACTGAAGTAAGCGCTTAAGAAATACCATCGTAGTTATTATATTACCGTACTAAGCGCTGGAGGGCACCGAGTAGTTTTCATTTATTTATTCCTTCATTCATTCAATCGAATTTATTGAGCGCTCCCGGTGTGCACAGCACTGTACTAAGCGCTTGGAAAGTACAATACGGCAACAGATAGAGACAATCCCTGCCCAACAACGGGCTCACAGTCTAAAAGCAGCTTGGCGTAGTGGCAAGGGCCCCGGCTTGGGAGTCAGAGGTCGTGGGTTCCAATCCCGACTCTGCCACTTGTCTGCTGTGCGACCTTGGACAAGTCACTTAACTTCTCTGTGCCTCACCTATCTTCTCTAGAAAATGGGGATGAGGACTGTGAGCCCCCCGTGGGACAACCTGATGACCCTTTATCTCCCCCAGCGCTTAGAACGGTGTTCGGCTTGCCCAGAGTCACCCAGCTGACAAGTGGCAGAGCCGGGATTCGAATCCACGACCCCTGACTCCCAAGCCGGGCCTCTTGCCACTGAGGGTGGCTTTGCTGTCTGTCCCCCCCACCCTCGTTTAGACGGGGAGCTCGTCGTCGAGCGGGGGTTGTCTCTGTTGCCCAATTGTCCGTGCCAAGCGCTTAGTCCAGTGCTCTGCACAGAGTGAGCGCTCAGTAGAGAAGCAGCGTGGCTCAGTGGAAAGAGCCTGGGCTTTGGAGTCAGAGCTCATGAGTTCGAATCCCAGCTCTGCCACCTGTCAGCTGGGTGACTGTGGGCAAGTCACTTCACTTCTCTGGGCCTCAGTTACCTCATCTGTAAAATGAGGATGAAGACTGTGAGCCCCACGTGGGACAACCCGATTCCCCTGTGTCTACCCCAGCGCTTAGAACAGTGCTCTGCACATAGTAAGCGCTTAACAAATACCAACATTATTGTAATTATTATTATTAAATACGATTGTGAGCGGCCCGGGCCTCGCTCCGCTGGGCCGGCCGAGTTCCGTCAACAAAACTCGCCGTCCCTCCTCCTCGGACTATACCACCTTCGCCCGAGAGGGGGGACGGCTCCCCACAGCCGGTCCCCTCCCCCGCCGAACAAGTCTCCCCGCCACTGAGAGTTAGAATCGGGAGTTGTTTTAGGACTAGAAGATGGACTAACCTTCGAGGTCTTAGTCGGGGGTCCCTAGGGCCGCCCCCCGGGGAGCCCCTCCAACCGTCCCCCCCCCCGCCAAGGCGAGCTGGGCGGTTCCGGGACCGGCTGCGAGGAGCCGGCTCGGCGGAGCCCTTTAAAGCCGGCGCGGGGGCAACGGGGCGGCCGCACTGGGCCCGCCGCTCCGCCTCCCTTCGTCTCTTCTACCTACCTCTTCTACCCTCCACTCGGTGGGTATCCGGGGGTGGCGACGGGGCAAAGGGTTAAAGGCGGGGGGAGGGGCACGAGAACCTCCTGGCCCTGGCTTCCCCCTGCCCCGCTGAGGTCCCGGAGCGGGGCGGCCCAGGGAGGGAGGGAGGAAGGACTGGCCGGGCCGGGCCGGGCAGGGCAGGGCAGGGCAGCGCAACGCAACGCAACCCCCGACTAGGATTTGAGGATCCGTTGGCCTTTCCATGGTGCTGGACCGGTGCCAGCCTTGGAGCTACCGGCTGCTTCCCCAAATAAACAGCGGGAGGGGGAGGAGCCAGCGCCGGGCTCTGCACCCCTCCCCTTTCTCTCCTCTCCAGCCCTCCCCTCTCTTCCTCTGCCCTCCCCTCCTCTCTCCAGCCCTCCCCTCCCCAACCCTCCCCTCCTTTCCTCCCAACCCCCCTCCTCCCTTCCCCATCTCTCCCCTCCTCCCCCTCCATCTCTCTCCTCCTCCCCTCCATAATGTTGGTATTTGTTAAGCGCTTACTATGTGCAGAGCACTGTTCTAAGCGCTGGAGTAGATACAGGGTGATCAGATTGTCCCAAGTGGGGGCTCACAGTTTTAATCCCCATTTTACAGATGAGGGAATTGAGGCTCAGAGAAGTTAAGTGACTTGCCCACAGTCACGCAGTTGACAAGTGACAGAGCCGGAATTCGAACCCCTGACCTCTGACTTCCAAGCCCGGGCTCTTTCCACTGAGCCACTCTGTTTCTCCATCTCTCCCTTCCTCCCCTCCATCTCACCCGTCCTCCCCTTCATCTCACCCGTCCTCCCCTTCCATTTCTCCCCTCCTCCCCTCTCTATCCCTCCCTTCCCCTCTCCATCCCTCCCCTCCCCATCCTTCCCCCTCCATCCCTCTCCAGCCCTTCCCTCTCCAGCCCTCCCCTCTCCAGCCCTCCCCTCCTTCCTCTCCATCTCTCCCCTCCTCCCCTCTCCATCCCTCTCCATCCTTCCCCCTCCTCCCCTCTCCATCCTTTCCTTCCCCCTCCATCCCCCTCCTCCCCTCTCCATCCCTCCCCTCTCCATCCCTCCCCTCTCCATCCCTCTCCATCCCTCTCCATCCCTCCCCTCTCCATCCCTCCCCTCCCCAACCTTCCCCTTCCATCCCTCTCCATCCCTCCCCTCTCCATCCCTCCCCAACCCTCCCCTCTCCATCCCTCCCCTCCCCAACCTTCCCCTTCCATCCCTCTGCAGCCCTCCCGTCCGGTCCGGTCCCCGCATCCCTACGGTTTGTTTTGCTAGGAAACGCGCTGGCGGCGGGTGCGTTGCGGGTCGCGGGAGATTTTTTTTTTTTTGGTGGGGTCCGTCCCGCAGTCGCTCCCGCGGCCTGGCTTAGTGGCAAGAGCCTTGGCTTTGGAGTCAGAGGATGTGGGCTCTAATCCTGGCTCTGCCACTTAGTAATAATAATGGTATTTGTTAAGCACTTACAATGTGCCCAGCGCTGCTCCTAAGCACTGGGGTGGATACAGGATAATCAAGTTGCCGCACATGGCGCTCACAGTCTTCATCGTCATTTTACAGATAACTGAGGCACAGAGAAGTGAACTGGCTTTTCCAAGGTCACACAGCAGACAAGTGGCGGAGCCTCCTCTGACTCCCAAGCTTGTGCTCTTGCCACTAAGCCACGCTGCATCACTGTGTGACCTTGGGCAAGCCACTCCACTGGGCCTCAGTGACCTCATCAGTAAAATGGGGATGAATAATAATAGTGATTATGGTATTGGTTAAGCGCTTACTATGTGCCAGGCACTATAGTAAGCACTGGAGTGGATGCAGGCAAATTGAGTCGGACACAGTCCCTGTCCCATGTGGGGCTCACAGTCTCAATCCTCATTTTACAGATGAGGTAAGTGTGAGGCACATAGAATTGAAGTGACTTGCCCAAGGTTACACATCAGACAAGTGCTGGGATTAGAACCCAGACCTTCTGACTCCCAGTCCCATGCTTTGTCCACTCTGCCATGAAGACTGTGAGCTCCATGTGAGACAACCTGATCACCTTGTATCTACCCCAGTGCTTGGTACAGTGCTTGGCACGAAGCAGCAAGCTTAGTAGAAAGAGCCTCGGGCTTGGGAGTCAGAGGTCGTGAGTTCTAATCCCAACTCTGCCACTTGTCAGCTGTGTGGCTTTGGGCAAGCCATTTCACTTCTCTGTGCCTCAGTTACCTCATCTGTAAAATGGGGATGAAGACTGTGAGCCCCATGTGGGACAAACTGATTACCTTGTATCTACCCCAGTGCTTAGAATAGTGTTTGGCACATAGTAAGCGCTGAACAAATGCAATTAATATTATTATTATTATTGGTTTTATTATTATTATTATTCAGTATCCTTGAACTCATTATCAGACTGGCAGGGCAAGGAGCCTGGCTGGAGCCACTGGCTCTCTATGCCTCCTGCTCCTGACACCCGGAAACTTGGAAGAAGGCACCAGAGATGGTTTGCCCAATATTTCTGCCCTGGCTGTTTGAATAATTCCATTTAGCCTCCTCTCCCTTTTCTCTCTCTCTTTTCAACTCTTTTCTTTTGCCTCTCCCCCCTTTCTCCGCCCCCCCTTCCCCCACTGCTCTCTCCTCTCTCTTTTTTTCCTCTTTCTCTCATTTTTTAATGGCCTTTGGTAGTAATAATAATAATAATAATTGTGGTGTTTGGTAAGTGGTCACTGGGCCAAGCACTGTTCTAAGTGTCAGGAAAGATCCAAAATAATCAGGTCAGATGTAGTCTCTGTCCCACAGTGGGCTCACAGTCCAAGTAGGAGATGGAACAGGTATTGAATTACCATTTCACACTGAGGCACAGAGCAGTTGAGTGTCTTGCCCATGGTCACACAGCAAAATGGCAGAGCAGAATTAAAACACAGATCCTCTGAGTCCCAGGCCCATGCTCTTTCCACTAGGCCATGTTGCTCCTCTGAAGCACTTATGTAGCTTAAGTGGTCGTTAAGGGCTTACGATGTGCCAGACACTGTAAACGCTGTAGAAACAAGATAATCGGATGGGACACAGTACCGTTCCACATGGAGCTCACAATCTTAATCCCCATTTTACAGATGAGGTAACTGAGACACAGAGAAGTGAAGTGACTTGTCTAAGGTCACACAGCAGAAAAGTGGTGAAGTGGAGATTAGAACTCAGGTCTATCTTCCAGGCACATGTTCTATCCACCAGCCCACACTACTTCTCATTTTAACCACCTCCCCCCGTCACCTCCTCTCCTTAATTTAGGTCCTAAGTTTTCCAGTTGCCCTTGAGAGGGGAAAAAAGTCCTTTTCCACATAAATGAACATATTTCCTTTTCTTCCCAGCACAACTTGAAATCCTATCTACGACTTCATCCTTGAGGAATTTAATAAATTCCTCCAGCTGCTTGTCAAGTCTGCCTTACTTAATGTCTAGAGTCTCTTGTGAGAGTAAACAGCCCTAACTATATGAACAATCAGGAAAAAAAAAATCCCTAGAAATTCTGTGGCTGTTGGAGTGGAAACAGTCCTTGCCTGAAAGTGCTGAACTGACATCTGAGGAAGTGGGGAATCATTAGGGTTGGGAAGAGATGTTTCTCAAAAATATGTGAAGTGACTAGAAACTGTCGTGAGTCTTTATTTGTTCTAATTTTTTTTTAATGCCAGATTCTCAAGCTGAACTGTGCAGCTGAGGATTAATGTAGCATCATTAAGTCCCATAATTAATACACTCCCCTGCAGGGCTACCCAAAATGAAAGTGTTCAAAAATTGTCTAGCCAAGAAGAGTTCAAGTGATGGTGATTGAGAAGGACTGTTACCCTTTTTTTTTAACCAACCACTAGTGTTATACCACATTTCATATGATGGTAATAAGCATTAATAACCTAGAGTATAGTTCCAGAGCTAGGGCTTGAATCTTTCATTTTTATTAAAAATCTGACTTGCTTCCAGCTTGATTTCTTCCAGGCCATAGGCCTCTGTTTACCCGCATGCCTGATTAACTAGTGGTATTTACTAAGCACTTAACTGTGGGCAGAGCACTGTACTAAGCAGTTGGGAGAGTACAATAATAGAGTAGGTTGACACGATCCCTGCCCTCAAGAAGCTTCATGCATCATATGTCCACACAGAAACCTAATCGACAGTAACGTTAGTGTGTAAAAGGACCCGGAAATGTGACATTGATGATTGTCAAGGGAATTTTTTTTCCAAGACAGTTTAAAAAAATGATTATAGTGCAGTTGGGTGTTTGTCTCAGAGGGGTTGAAGTGAAGTGTTCGACTCCGTAACTGCTTCCCCGGGGAGCGGGTAGTTGAGGCCCAGTGGAAAATTAAGGAAATGGTTCGGACTGCTTTCATTCTCTGAGCTCTCCCTGGAGGCTGAGCCTCTGAATGTTAGGAATGGACACCCTCATTTTGTATATGGGGAGTAAATCTAGCACCGGTTTTTGGCATTGTGAATTTATTTTTAAAATCTTACATGTTCAGTTTTCAAGATGAATTGGACTTCTAAATCCCACCACAGGAAACCGCCATTCAGGTTTGCTGTAGAAAGAAAACCAGGGATTGTGGCCCAGTGGGGTATTGTGCTTAGGTGGAAAGTCAGTGCCCTGCCACCCATTTGGGTATACCCTTGGAAAAGTCTCAAATTTCATAATCAATTCCTTCTTCTCCAAAATGGCAAAGACTATATTCTTGCTACCCGGCAGCATTGAAAAGTGAATACGGTAATCTGTGATCAGAGAGCACAAGGGAAGGTGGAGAGGCTCAATGTAAAATGTGACTTGGAACACTGTTCCCTTTTCTTTGAACCAGTGCGCCAGTGAGAAAGAATAACAGCCTCCTTCTCTCCTCTGCCCCGCAAAAACCATTCGTGGCACCCTGAAGTCAACTGTCCAATAATAATAAACCTGTCTGGTAGCCAAGGTTCATTCAGAGCTGTAGAAATTCCAGGGTTCATTCAGAACTGTAGCAGTTTGGGGTGATTTTCTGGTTGCTTCCATGATGGATGACGGTCAATTTAAAGATGTCTAGAATATTTACATCTAGACAAACTTTTCTCCTTGTAATTCAGTACTGACCAAGCTTCCACTCAGACTTGCTGCTATCTGAGTCCTATCTGAGCGGTCCTAAAAGGGCATTTCTCTGGGATAAAATAAAATATAGGAGTCCTAGAACTCATTTCTAAAACTGAGCAAACCTCCTGCTAATGGGTGGGAATTAGAGTGAGTGTGAGAACCAGCATGGCCTAGTGGCAAGAGCTTGGGAGTCAGAGGTCGTGGGTTCTGATCCCGATTCCACCACTTGTCTGCTGTGTGACCTCTGTAAAATGGGGATTGAGAGTGTGAGGCCCAGGTGGGCCAGGGACTGTGTCCAACCTGATTAGCTTGTATCTACCCCACCGTTTAGTACACTGCTTAATGCATTTGTCTTATGCCGTCGAGTCGTTTCTGACCCATGGTGACAGCAGGGACGCATCTCTCCCAGAACACCCAGCTCTCCATCTGCAATCGCTCTGGTAGTGTATCCATAGAGTTTTCTTGATAAAAGTATGGAAGTGGTTTCTAATTGCCACCTTTCGCGGAGTAAACTTGTCTCCGCCCTCGACTCTCTCCCGTGCCGCTACTGCCCAGCATGGGTGAATTTTGATTTGTAGCAGATTGCCTTCCACTCGCTAGCCACTGGCCAAGCTAGGAACGGAATGGGTAGGCCTCTGCTTGACTGTCCTTCCCTTAGCTGAGACTGCTAGAGTACTGGAAACTCTCCAGGTACGACCCTGAGAGGGGAGCTTGATACAGAGTGAGCGCTTAACAAATACAATAATAGTAATGGGCTGGGCTCATTCATTAGAAAACCTGGATAGTGTCGATTTCTTCTCTTGGCCTCCCTGTCTCCTCTCTGCCTCAGGAGCCCAATTTGGCAAGTCTTTTCCCTGACAGTGCAGCTCACCAGTAGCCTGTTGGCAAGTCTGCTTACCTGACTGGCCCTGTTGGAGTGAGCCTATGCAACCAGTGGGGTTGGATCAAGGTGGCAGATGACTCGAGTTGGGTTCATGCTCCTTTTGACCTCTGGGTTAGGACTGAGGACAGACCTCTGTTACTGATTTGTACATTCCAAGTGCTTAGTACAGTGCTCTGCACATAGTAAGCGCTCAATAAATAGTGTTGAATGAATGAATGCACTATCCAGGGGAGAGTAACCACAGGGTACATCCAACCCGTTGTTCACTCCAACATCCACAACCTGGGATGTGCCCAAATCCTGTTAGCACATAATTTATCCATCTGCCAACCTGTTTAATCAAGCCTTTTTTTTTTTTGGAGTATTTTTTAAGCTCTTACCATGTGCCCCACCCTGTACTAAGTGCTGGGGTAGGTACAAGTTTATCAGGTTGGACGCAGCCCCTGTCCCACATAGGACTCACAGTCTTAACCACTCTCCCCATCCCTGGAGGCATAGAGAAGTGAAGTGACCTGTCCAAGGCCACAAAGCAGACCTTTCCTCTCGCTGTAGTAAAAACTGCTGATCTCACTGATTTTATAATGTACTCATCGTATATTGTCATTCTCCCTGGACAAGTGATCAGTTTGCAAGGCTGGGTTCTCCTATGGAGAACAACTGATGCCTATTCTTTACATTACTGTTTCCTAGAGTAAATTAATGCCTGATATGTCATCCATGTGGGGCATTAATAATGACAGAAACCCATTCAGGCCATCTAAGATATGGCCCTTCCTAGATGCAGAGAAATATTCTCCTGAGGTTCCCAACTATAAGATGTCATCAGCACCTGAAGACTTTCTTGAAAATTAATTGAAAATAAGTTTGCCAAGCTCAGAAGTACCAGGAGATGCAAATCTGTCGTTTCTCAAACAGGGTCCTTCTACTGAGCCAAAGCCAAGTGAGAAACCATGCCCTTCAATGACGAAAAGCATTCAATAAATGAGGACCAGACGAGTGATTCGGACTCGTCTCGTCTCTCTGAGAGCACCGCTTCATTCAGTGACTATGAATGCTCCCGGCAGAGTTTCACAAGCGATTCTTCAAGCAAATCCAGCTCTCCAGCCTGTAAGTTGGCAGTAAAAACGTTTTTGTAAAACTTCAGAATTGAGAATGGGAAATGAGCTAACCAAACTTACAGATTTGTTTTTTCCATAAGACCTGCCAAAATGGCTGTGCACACACAGGATGGAAGCCAGCTATTTTAAATAACTCCCACAGGAACAAATCATTGTGAATCTTAATTTAAAAATCTTCCAAGTTTTATTCTGGCCTGGCTGCTTAAACACCCCTTCCATTCCTTCTCCCCACAGAAACACCCCTAGTATCTATCTCCTCCTGCTACTTCTATTAGAGGGTCCGGCTAGAGAAAAGTATGTAGTAAGTGAGATACTTCCCCAGTGAAAGGATTGGGAGGTCTCTCTGCATTCCTACCAAATGTATTCCCTACCTTTCACTTTTCCCTAACACCAAAGTAGAAAGAAAATTTCCCCTTTGAAATCCATTTCTTGACCTTATCCTGGAGATAAGTTATTGTCTTCTACCCTGTAGATTACATTGGATTAAATTTGCCTAAAGCAACATTCTGTACACGAGATGAAGTCACCAAGAAGACTTTGACGTAAGCAGGGAAGTGTTTTGCAGATCCCTGAAAGACACATCCTGATTCAAATGGTTTTGAATTGTTTAGTTTAATAATTGTGGTATTTGTTAATAGCTTACTATATGCCAAGCACTAAACACTAGAGTGATAGAAGATAAACAGGTTGGACACAGTCCCTGTCTCACAGGTGGCTTCCAGTTCTAGTAGGAGAGAGAATATGTATCTCAGCCCCATTTTTCAGATGGGGATACTGAGATACAGAGATGTTAAGTGTCTTGCCCAAGGTTATGCAGTAGGGTAGTGGCAGAACCTGGAGTAGAACCCAGATACCCTGATTCCCAGGCCTGTACTCTTTCCACTAGGGCAAGGTGCATATCCTACACCATGCTGGATGCAAAAAATCCAGAACCTGGCTTGAAACACACCACCACTTCTTTATAAACGTTCACAGAGTCTGTGAGAGTTAAGAATTTTTGCATCTTTAATTATCCTCTTTGGTGGCACTCATTTAGCCCAAACTAAGTGATAATATAGAGCACTGTATAGGTGCTTATAAAAACTAATTTCTAACTTGAAGGACAGTGAGGGCAAAAGTCAGGCCTCTGGAATTTTGTGACCATTGTGTGGCTCTGATTCTGTGTCTTTTCTTCTTCCTCCCTTCCCTTGCCTAACATTCTCTCTTCCCTTAACTCCTTCCTCCAATGTGCTCATTATTAGTAGTATTAATAGTAATCATGGTATTAAGCACTTACAGTGTGCCAAACACTGATGTAAACATTAAGGTAGAGTCAAGATAATCAGGTTGGATACATTCCCTGTCTCACAGAGAGCTCACTGATTAACTAGGAGAGAAAACAGGTATCCCCATTTTACATACGAGGAAACTGAGCCACAGAGAAATTAAGTGACTTGCCTGGGGTCACAAAGCAGGCAAGTGGCAGAGCCAGGATTAGAACTCAGGTCCTCTGACTCCCAGACCGTGGTCTTTCCACTAGACCAAGCTGCTTCTCTTAGCGATAGAATCTTGATCTCATCTATGTTACCATCGACCCCTTGACCACATTCTCCTTTTGGCTGAAACTCCCTTCCTCATCTTACATAGACCACCACTCTCCCCACCTTCAAAGCCTAATTCAAACCACATCTCCTCCAAGAAGCCTTCCCCAGTTAGGCCTTCTTTTCCCTAACTCCCTCTCTTTTCTGTCACCCCTGCATTTGGATCTGTACCCTCTAAGAACTTGATATTTACTCCACCCTCAGCCTCACAACACTTATCTACAAATCCATAATTCATTTTAAAACCAATCTGCCCTTCTAGACTGTAAGCTTCTTGTGCTCAGGGAATGTGTCTACCGACTCGGTTGTTTTGAATTCTTAGCGCTTGTACAATCAGGGTTCTGTACATAGTAAGCCCTCAAAAAATGCCATTGATTGAACTTGGCTCCATGATTTTGTCCACCTCCTCTAAAGACTGATAATTAGCAGAGCTTTTATTTATCTCTCATCAGCAGAAGGGTCTCATTTCATTTGCTTTGAATATACTGCCTTTGAGCTTCAGTGAGAACTCTCCAATTCTGGTACTGTGGGATTTGGTGAACAAAAGTTCTGGTCTCTCCCTGGTCTTCCCCTTTCCTAACCATAAGCTTCAGTCATGCCCCCTGTCAGCCTTTGACTAACTCTTTCAACTGTCGTCATATGAAAGCCTCTCCATTTCTCTCAACAGAATCATTGCTATACATATGGCAGCCTTTTAATTTTTTTAAAGGCCTTTTACTTTTTAAATTTTTTTATATTTGTTAAGTGCTTTCTAGGTAACAGGCTCTATACTAAGCGTTGAGATAGATACAAGCTAACCAGGTTGAACACAGTCCATGTCCCACATGAGGCTCATGGTTTTAATCCCCATTTCACAGATGGTCACTGAGGCCCAGATAAATGAAGTGACTCGTCCAAGGTCACACAGCAAACAAATGGAGGAGCTGGGATAAGAACCCAGGTCCTGCTGACCCCCAGACCGGTTCTGTGCTCTATCCACAAGGCTACACTGCTTCTGGCCTTGTAACCCTCAAGGGGGGATTTTTAAATAGTGAAATTGTCTCCAGAAGGTTTTAGCAGCCTCTGGGTTTTTTATAGCCCCTTTTTATTAATATCATCCCTTTCAGTTATTTTTCTTTTTGGGGTCCACATTCTTAATTTTCTTTTTTAAAGTAAAATATCTCTGAGGGGTTTTTTTTGTATGTTTTTATTTTTGTTTATCCCTCCTTCCCTCTCCCCTTTCTCCTCTCCCCCTATCACCTGAACCTTTGAGAGCATGGTCCCCTTTCATTTCTCTGATGACTGCTGGGAGTGACAAGAATTTGTGTTCTGATGGGCAATATATCTTTCCTATATCAACCACCTTTTCTTGTCCTTCTCCCTTTCCCATCCTTTGCAGCTGGAAAAATGCATCCTTTTGCACCCCCAGTGGTTCTGCACCTTTTCTTCTCAGGTGTATTTTCCATTTTCATTTGCAGTTCATACATGGGTTTGTACTTTAGTTTTCTCATTCGTAACAAGATTTTCTTCATTATCCTACAAAACCTCTTCCTGGCCCATGAATTTCCCCAGCTCTGCCATATTTTCCAAGTGAAAAACCTTGGGATGGAGACTGTCAGCATCCTGAATAAGTACAGTAGTAACTTATGAACCTGATTGTTCACTTTTATTCAGATTATTACTTGTCCAGAACTTGCTTTCCTTCCGGATGAGTCATCAGTATATAGTTGTGGAAATTTGTATGACATTAGAACAGTTGTTTTTAGTGGACAATCCTGGAAGAGCCTCACTGTTCTTTCGGATCACGAGTAGAACCGTTTTTAATGTAGTAACTTCCTTGCTTATATCAGCCAATCAATGGTATTTATTTAGTGCTTACTGTGTGCTCTACCTAACATTTTGGAGAGTACAATACAACAGAGTTAGTAGACGTGTTCCATACCCATAAGGAGCTTACAGTCTAGAGAGGATTTAAATCAATCAAGGAAAAGAATAATCTGCATGTCTGATTTACATTCTCATTGTCAAGAGAACCTTCTTTGGTGACTGTTATTTCTCTTCATTCCAGCCACAAGTCCTCCCAAAGTTTTAACATTTGATGAAGTAATGGCGGCAGCAAGGAATTTGTCAAACATGACTTTGGCTCATGAAATTGCTGTAAATGAGAATTTTCACCTGAAACAAGGAGCCCTCCCTGAAAATAGGTAAATATGGAGCACTTGGGGGGTTTAAAAAAACGCAAGGACACTCTTAGGGGAAGAGGAGAGGGGAGAACTCAGGGAGTATTTTCTTGTTGGGTGTTTTAGCCTTTTTGTGGGCAGAACATGGGTTTTGTCTCTGTTGTATTTCCCAGGCACATAGTATATGTAGCACGTTACATTCAGCAGGCTCTCTGTAATAGCACTGCTACTTCTATTAATGTAAACCTCACGTCCTTTGATCCCACACATGCACAAAACTGCACAAACTGGGCTTTTGAGAATTATCTAGAGAAGAGCCTTGCCCCTAAATCATAAATCATTTTTTGCCATATACCATAGGAAACTGGGCTTCCGTTATGTACGGTGACTATGCTTTGATCCCAGGCAGCTAAGAAAAGATAATTTTAGAGTCCTGTTTTTCTAAGGTCTCAATTGTGGTCTGAATTTCATCAGTGCTGCGGTAGTAATGACTCAGTGGCCTAAAGTAATCTGTAATTTCTAATCTTAGATTGACCAATTCAGATGAGGAACTTCAGGCAAATAAGCAAACCTACCTCCGTTTCAGTTCCCTTATCTTTAAAATGTGGATGATTCTTCAAAGGAAATTGGGCTAAATTTGTTTTTCTAAATTACCCTAGTGGGCTTTGATTTAAATATAAATAATATTAATCTTTTGCTTCTGTAAAATAGTAATATGGAAATTGGAATTTACTATAGGGCTATCTCAGAGGATACACTGCCTAAGGAAGGTGACAGCACAACTTTGAGGTTTCTCTGTATAGCAGAGACAACTATTTGTAATGCGAGATGGACTGTTGAAATCTCTGCTGTGATGAGGACATAGCTGAGAAAACACAAAAACATAACATTAGTTTTATGTAAAAGTAAAGTAGCTTTTTGTTAGTGTAGTCATTCAGGTTGCCAAAAATAGTAGTAATGTTTTCCACTGTAGGTTTTGCTTATATATTTATGTTTCCGAACCTTGTTTAGGCACTGGCATGCTCTAGCCCACAAGTTTACAGTCTAATGTGGTAAAGAAACAAAAAATATTTACAGGTAATGAAAGCAGGAGGAAGAACACATTTAAGCAGGAAAAAATATAAACAATTAGGATGTAACAGCCAAAAAATTGTGTGTAGATAAATCTGTATATGTAAATATATCCTCACAAATGCTGAAATTATGATTAAGGGGCATAAGTGCCACTGATGTTGGTATGTAGGATGCACTGAGAGGCATTGTGGCACAATAGTTGGAGTACGGGCCTGGGTGTCAAAAAGGACCTGGGTCCTAATCCTGGCTCCGCCACTTGTCTGCTCTGTGACTTTGGACAAGTCACTTAACTTCTCTGTGCTCAGTTACCTCATCTGTAAAATAAGAATTAAGACTGTGAATCCAATCTGGGACATGGACTGTGTCCAACCTGATTACCTTCTATCTACCCCAGAACTTAGTACAGTGCCAGGCACATAGTAAGTGCTTAATGAATTCCATTAAAAGAAAATTGGGGGCAATAAGAATTAATCAGGGAGGGCTTCCTAGGTAGGTGGAATTTTAAGAGGGTTGGTTTCAAATCTCATAGTCAGCTGGTAGACAAATCAGATTCCATTAGCACCTTTCAGTCAATGGATTCTGTGAAAGTTTTTCAGGTGTCAGATTCAAGCTTTGGGTTGTAATTTTGATTGTTGATGAAGTGAAGCCCCA
This sequence comes from Ornithorhynchus anatinus, assembly GCF_004115215.2. Lineage (NCBI taxonomy): Eukaryota > Metazoa > Chordata > Mammalia > Monotremata > Ornithorhynchidae > Ornithorhynchus > Ornithorhynchus anatinus. The sequence goes on from NC_041741.1 coordinate 40,861,658, forward strand.
CTAACACATCGTTTTTTTCCACAGCTTAGCAGGCCGAGTAAAAACTATTGTTCACCAGGCATTTTGGGACCATTTGGAGTCTGAACTGAATGAAGATCCTCCAGAATATGAACATGCAATCAAACTTTTTGAAGAAATCAGAGAGGCGAGTTGGTAGTTTGCCTTCTTGGGAATACAAGTTGTCTCTCAAAGCTCGAATGCTATCTCAAAGCTCTCTTTTTACTTTTCGAAACTCAGCAATGATTGGGTTTTCTTTCTGTCTTGCCTCACTGGAAAAATACACATCTGCCCTCTTTTTAGAAGAATACCTCTAGGCAAAATAAATTGGTCTTATTTTCAGTTCCCCAAAGTGCTGCTTTTGAACCTAAACCCTCCAACTTGTTTTTGAATCTCTGCAAGCTTATCTTCAAACTTTTTGAAATGTTTCCAGCAACTCTGTTCATTCTTAGTCTGCTGTTTTGCTTCTTACTGTTTCAAGCACTTATATCAGAGTGGCACTCTGGTCTAGCTGATAGAGCATTCTTTTAGGAGCCGTGCTACCTGGTCCCTGTTCTCCACTGTTACCGACTCACCTCTTCTTTCATAACCAGAGATCAAATTTGTCACCAAATAATATTGGTACAGCAGTTTGAGATTCTGAGTTAAAAACAAAAATAATGACCATTGTGCTGTTTCTCTTCTCTTCCCTCCTCTCCAGATTCTCCTCTCATTTCTGACTCCTGGTGGAAACCGGCTTCGAAACCAGATCTGTGAAGTTTTGGATTCCGACCTTATCAGGCAGCAGGCTGAGCACAATGCCGTTGATATTCACGGTCTCGCCAATTATGTCATCAGTACAATGGGAAAACTTTGTGCTCCTGTACGGGACAATGATATCAAAGAGTTGAAGGCAACTAGCAACGTTGTGGAGTTGTTGAGGTATTTCTTTTTGAATGCCCTTTGGGCTTAATAGTGAAAGTTTCTGTATCCACCTGCCTGGAAAACTCAATTTTACGTAGAGTATTTATTGCTCTACCTTAATCTCCAGGGTACTGGGGTTTAATATTGAATCTTTATACATCAGGCCCTTTGGTGTCTCTTCAAGAGTTGAATCTCTGATTCACAACATTCTATGCCTCCATTCAGCCCCGATATCAGAGAAGTAGCTAGGTAAATCTAGACTGAGCCTTCAGTCCTGGGGTCACTGGAAGATCAGTGTCCTGTCCTTTCTATCCTGATCTGTCCTTGAGATGGATTTCTGTCCTTGAATGACCTCCCCCCTGCCCTGCCCCGCACAGGTTGGAATACAGAAGTTGGACTCAATTTGCCTGACTGTATGAACTAGCATTGATAATAAATATTTCAAATAATTGAAGTTGTTTTTTTAAGACCCTGGAGGGTTGGGATCATCTTGAGTTGTATCTTTTTAAAAGGTTTTCTTTATGCCTGAACTTTTAATGTGCAATACAGATGTGTTAAAATTGTATTTAAAAAACCCATTTATTCTAAAGAAACCTGGATGTGACACTATCAAAAGTTGTGGTGTGAAAAGTATTTAGAATTCCCAAAAATGTCTTTAAGCATTTTACTTTTTCCAGTTTGTGTGATTAATATGAAAAAGCAACAAAGTTTTAAAATTGTAATCCCTAGTTCTTTCTTTCAGACAAATATTTCATGTTTTAGACCTCATGAAAATTGACATGGTCAATTTTACAATCAAGAGTCTTCGACCACACCTTCAGCGCCAGTTGGTTGATTACGAAAGAACAAAATTCCAGGAAATTTTAGAAGAAACACCAAGTAGGTTCAATAATGCATACATTAATTTTGGAGGTCTAACAGTTCAATAAGACCACAGCCTTTTAATGTCTCAAAAGTGATGTCCAATGTTTAGGAATATTTCCACTGGTTGCAGGATCAATTTTGTTATAGAGCTTGGTCTCTCTTTTCCAGAATTAGTCCTTCATACTTGACCAGCAGAATTTAACTACAGTTTGCCCTTGAAGGGTCCTACGTGGAAACTCAATCGTTTTCTAAAACTCTTTACTTTGCACTGGTGCTGGAAACTTCCTCACTAAGTTTTGGGCCTTTTTCTCTCTCACCTTAAATTTTGAGACCAGGGATCATGACTCTTCACTGTACGATAGTCTCCTAAACACCTGTTACAGTGCTCTGCTCATAGTAGGTCCTCATTAAATACGTTAGTTTTGGTGAAAATAAAATTAAAGTTTGAGTTTGTAGACCTGAGTCATTTTTAAAAGCAAAAGGTTAGTCAGCTGTACCCTTTGGAGTCTTTTTTTTTCCTTTTCAGTTTAAAAACATTCTAGCAAAATTAGATGCCTTTTCACATCAATCTAGACTGTAAGCTTGTTTTGGGAAGGGATGACATCTGGCAACTCAATTATATTGTTCTCTCCCAAATGTTTAGTACAATGCTCGGAACACAATAATCGCTCAGCAAATATGATTGATCAATTAGTAGTATTTGTTGAGCATTTATTCTGTGAAGAGCACTGTACAAAGCACTTGGGAGAGTTCAACAGTATTAGTAGATATGATCCCTGCCCTCAAGGAGTTTGCAGTCTAACAGGGGAGATAGACACTAAAATAAGCTACAGGTTGGTGAAGCGGAGGATATAAAGATTTGTATGTAAGTGCAAGGGAGGGTGAGTGTGGGTACCCAAATACTTAAGTGATGCTTAAGTCAATACATTAATGGTATTTGGTGAGTGCTTACTCTAAGCAGAGGCCTGTATTAAGAGCTTGGGAGACTATAATGTAACAAGAGTTGGTAGGCATGTTCCCTGCCCTCAAAGAGTTTACAGTCTAGAGGGAGAGACAGACATTAAAATCAATTATGGATATGCACACGAGTGCTGTGGGCCTGAAGATGGGGTGAATACCAAATGTTTAAAGGGTGTTAATCTAAGTGTATAGGCAATTCAGAAGAGAGGGGGAGAAGGGGAAATGAGGCCTTAGGGAAGGCCTTTTGGAGGAGATGTGATTTTATTAAAGCTTTGAAGGTGGGAAGAGTGGAGGTCTGTCATAATGAAGGGGAAGGAGGTTCCAGGACAGAGAGAGATTGTGGTCAAGGGGTTGGAAGTGAAATAGATGAGATTGAGGTTCAGTGAGTAGGCTGGCCTTAGAGAAATGAAGGGTATTCTCTGGGTTGTAGTAGGAAATCAGTGAAGTAATTTAGGAAGGGGCAAGCTGTTTGAGTGCCTTAAAGCCAATGGTAAGGTGTTTCTGTTTGATGTTGAGGTGGATAGGTGACCACTGGAAGTTCCTAAGGAGTGGGAATAACCTAAATTAACCTCAATTTCTAAAAGAAAGTCTCTGAAAAGACCAATTCCCAAACTATTTACACTATTGTTGGGTTTTTTGTTTATTTTAGATCACCTATATTAGGTTTGCCCTCCAAAGTGCTCAGGATATACAAAACCCTCTAAACAATAAACTGTTAAAAGAATTAAAAGAGTAAGGCTAGAGAGGGAAGAGTATGCTTTATTTTTCCTTTGTTACTTTCCATCTGTAACAGTAGCACACTAGATACTTTCTTCATTTGCCATTATGCAAAACAGTTTGCTTTGTGGTTTGCATTCGCTTATTATTTAATTATGTCTATTGTTTGCACAGTTGTCTATACCTATATATCCTTTTATGTTTGTTTTCAGCCCTGTTGCCCATATTAGATAATAAAGAGAGTGTTGGGGCCAGTGATGGTGAATGATTTTGCTGATGTCAGGACTCCTAAGCAGAAAGGAAAAGGGACAAGTAGTTTAGAATTTAGACATCTGCAGTGAGAGATCCAGTGCTTCCAATGGGGACTCTCCAAGCACTGAACCCAGGAGTCTGGGTGTCCTTTGGGAGTGCTGTGTGTCCAAAATGGCTTTGCAAGGGTTTGAGCTTCCAGATTTATTATTAATAATAATAATAATTATAAGAAGAAGAATTGTGGTATTTGTTAAGCACTTCTGTGTGCCAGGCACCCTATTGAGCTCTGGGGTGGATACAAGCAAATTAGGTTGGACTCCTGTCCAATGTGGGGCACACAGTCTCAACCCCCATTTGACATATGGGTAACTGAGGTACCGAGAAGTGAAGTGACTTGCCCAGGTCACACAGTAGACAAGTGGTGGAGCTGGGATTAGAGCCCATGACCTTTTGACTCCCAGGCCCGGGCTCTATCCAGTACTTATTAAATGCTACACAGGTGTGAATTAGACACAGTCTCTGTTCTTGGGGGGCTCCCCGTGTTCCCTAAACTCCGTGGCAGCTGGCCCATTTGCTTCCGTGAGATTTCCGCCCCTGCACTAACCCTACGTCAGCTTGAAACTGCCCCAGTGGTCATCCTGTGGTGGGCCTGGGTGATCAACTGCCATCCATGACCATCTTGGAGAGGTCCATTTGGAGCTAAGTGACTTCCACCCTACTTTGGGACAAGGAATGTGTTTGTTATAGTGTTTTACTGTACTCTCCCAAGCACTTAATACTGTACTCTGCACACAGTAAGCACTCAATAAATACAATTGACTGACTAGAATGTTAGGTCGGGTTCTCACGGGCTCAGGGAAGAGGTGTGAGAACCTCCACAGATTTCTGGGGACTTTTCTTTTGTTTTTTGTACTCATGAATGCGTCTTTCCATCATATCTGAGTGACAAGTCAGAATCATATTTCTGCAGTTTTAAAAACTGGAACTCAGAAGTTAATGAGTACACGAGGAATTCTTTTAGCTCTTAACAGCTGCAGAATGTTTTTTCTTTTTTCTGTAGAATAATGAAGCTTGTTTACATATTGGTATCATTGTTTAGACTTAAATTTCAAAGCCAAGTTAGTTATCTATCAATTATGGTAATGAGCATTTGCATTCTGTTATACACTACTGTGTAATTAAATCCAAGATAATCTCTACTAGATAATACTACTGGGTGACCTTATTTAGTGGCTATGGATATTATTATTATTTAGTTAGAAAACAGTTAAAAGAACCCATTTGGGTGGTGATAGAGGTAAGGACGATTTTTGAGAAAAAACGTTACTTAAGATGAAATTCTAAGTTAGAGATGGTTTTCCAGGTCAAAGTTAGGCAAACTTTTTTTTTAGAGTGGAACAACAGCTGATACCATTTGTCTATACTCATACTGAAAGAAATTTGATATTGTTCATATTTTAAGACTGTATTATCTGGTGAACCCTTTAAAATTTAATGCTACTTTAAAAATGTTCCCATCTTCCTTTCACATCCCCCAGAATTTTATTCAGGAAAGGGCAAGTGGAACTTTTCAGAATGAAAACTTTTTTTGAACCATTATATACTTTTAGAAACCAATCTACCTGAAAATAGATCGGTTTGATTTTGCTGTTGCTTTGCTTTACCTTTATTACATTTTTTCCTGAACATAATAAACTAAACTCTGCAGCAATACAGTTCATCACTGAACATACTTCAGGCCTCATTACATGAGCTGCTCTGCCTAATCTGTTACACCTAGTGGGTAAAATGTCTCTGTTTTAAAGCTAGCTAGATTAGGAAAATACTTATCTTAGAAATGTGACATTGCCCCTATGTTATGTGACCTTGAAATGGAGTATTTTACCACCATCCTTTCCACTGGCTGACCTGTCCTGTGGAAAGATCGGCCTTTGTAGAACTGGCAATTTTTGTGTCGATTTGTGGAGATGGAAAGGGATTGGGGAGGGTTGCAGTGAAGCTGCTTTCTTTCTGGTATAACGGCTACTATTTTGTCCCAGCTATAAAATGCTGGTCATAAATCTGGGAGAAATACTAAAATGTAGGTTTACAATTGCCTTCTGGTCAGGGCAAACTGTTATGGAAATATGATGGAAAGAACTGTGGCTCAGAATTTATGAAAATATCTGGAGGGTAGGTTGTGAATTTATACCCCATTAAACTCATGCTTTGTATTTTAGATAAAATAATGGGAAAAGGAAAACTTGTGGGATAAAAACTCGTGTGTAGCTTTGTTTTCAAAGTGTTTGTTATTTCACATGGTTTTCAGAATTTTATACTCAACTAGCAATCAACTTGGCTGTGTGTAACTGATTAGAATAAAGGATAAGGAGCCAGGAATTTTCTTTGTGTATACTGTTCAGAAAAATGAAAGGGAGAGGAAAGGTTCAGAGTGCGTGATTCACCCTAATTTTTTCCCTTCCATACTTATAGTAGGAATTCTCCAGCCCAATTCTCTGCTTTCCTGGCCTCCCTTTTTTTCTTTAAAAATCTAAAGTGTTATCTTTTGTTAGCTATCCATTTCACTTTTTGATAATAGTGGTGGTAATTGTTAAGCACTTGATGTGTGCCAAGCACTGTGCTAAGAGCTAGGATACCTATAAGAAAATTGAAGTGGACAACTGTCCCAGCCCCATGGGGCTTAAAGAATATGGGAGAAGGTGAAGAAGTATTTAATCCCTTTTTTTTTTTAAGATGGCGAAACAGAGGCACAGTGAAGTTAAATGACTTGGCCAAGGACAAACAGAAGGCAAGTGGTAGAGCCAGCATTAGAACCCAGGTCTCCTGACTTTCAGTCCTCTGCCCTTTAGGCCACGCTGCTTCTCACTGTTTCAAAATGTCAAATATATTTTCAACTCTCCAATTAGCTAAGACCCTATAATGAGTCAGTAAATGAATTATTATTTGTGAGTGAAATAGCAGCATTGCGACTGGAGTATGAAGTCACACAGTTCACACTGTAATCATGGAATGGGGAACTTCCCGACTTAAATGTTAGGCCTTTTGTCTCAGCTAGACATGTACCAGATATTTTAATGAAAATATATTCTGGTCAGAACATTAAGAAGCTAAACTCTCCCTGTGCTTATTCAGTATATTCAGAACTCTACTGGTTCTTAGGGTGAAAACCACAGTAGAGGAAGCTCCCTGAGATGGCTTGGGATTAATCTCTTAGAAGTGGACACTCTTTCCTGACATCGTGGCTCTGTGATGTAACGTGCATAACTGCAAAGCCTGCCCTAGGTGGAGTTGTCCAAATTTTCATTTTGAATGCTGGGGCGAACTTGGAAGAGGACTTCTGTGGGAGGATAGAAGAGAGGCAGACAGATACATTCATTCAGTCGTATTTATTGAACACTTACTGTGTGCAAAGCACTGTAGTAAGTGCTTGGGAGAGTACAATATAATAATAATAATAATAATAATAATAATGTTGGTATTTGTTAAGTGCTTACTATGTGCAGAGCACTGTTCTAAGCGCTGGGGTAGATACAAGGTAATCAGGTTGTCCCACGTGAGGCTCACAGTCTTAATCCTCATTTTACAGATGAGGTCACTGAGGCCCAGAGAAGCTAAGTGACTTGCCCACGGTCACACAGCTGACAAGTGGCTGAGCCGGAATTCGAACCCATGAACTCTGACTCCCAAGCCCGAGCTCTTTCCACTGAGCCATGCTGCTTCTCTATAACAATATAACAATAAATAGACAAATCCCCTGCCCACACAAGCTTGCAGTCCAAAAGGGGAGGTAGAATTCTGGATCTGCCACTTGTCAGCTGTGTGATTGTGGGCAAGTCACTTAACTTCTCTGTACTTCAGTTCCCTCCTCTGTAAAATGGGGATTAAGACTGTGAGCCTCACATGGGACAACCTGATTACCCTGTATCTACCCCAGCACTTAGAACAGTGCTGTGCACATAGTAAGCGCTTAATAAATGCCAACATTTAAAAAAAAATTATAGATAAATTACAAATATGTAGATAAGTGCTGTGGGATTGGGAGGGAGGATAAATAAAGGGAGCAAGTCAGGGCGATGCCTGAGGAAGTGAGAGAAGAGGAAAGGGGGGCTTAGTGAAGGACCCTTGAAGGAGATGACAGATGTAAGAAGTTGGATCAGACGTCTGTACTCTTTTGGGCTGGGGCCCAAGAAGAGCCTCCTTTCCCCTGTGAGAAGCAAAGCAAGGAGTTTGGCTTTGCCATGGAATCAGGGAGGCTCCTCACCCGGCTCTGGGGCTTTGGAAAGCCCAGGTTACCTCTCTGCCACTTCTGTAGGCCAAACCCCAAGAAGGCCATCGTCTACCATGAGTCACTATCTTAGCAGTGTTGACTTCCCAAAGTGGAGAGCTAACCACAGCTACCTACCCTGCCCAGTAAGCTGGGTAAGAATAAAGCTACCATAACTGTGGAGGCAAAGGGGGAAAGAGTGGGCAATTTCTCCCGTTGGTGATGATGATGATGATGGTATTTCTTAAGCAGTTACTTTATGTCAAGCACCGTTCTAAGCACTGGGGTAGATACAAGGTAATCAGATTGGACATGGTCCCCGTCCCGCGTGGGGCTCATAGTCTTAATCCCCATTTTACAGATGAGGGAACTGAGGCACAGAGAAGTTAAGTGACTTGCCCAAGGTCACACAGCAGACACATGGTGCAGCCGGGATTAGAACCCAAGTCCTTCTGATTCCCAGGCCTATGCTCTATCCACTAGATCATGCTGCTTCTCCTTTGGTCATTCAAAGAGCAGTGATTGTCTCTATCTGTTACCGATTTGTACTTTCCAAGCGCTTAGTACAGTGCTCTGCACATAGTAAGCGCTCAATAAATGCTATTGAATGAATCTAGAGATGGTGCCTAAATCTCTTCTTTTTATTAATGTTTGTAAAGCCTACCACTTGTCTATTTTTTTATCCCCTTTTTTTTTCCCAATCTCTGCATTGAAATTTACCTAAGAGGAAAGGGTTTTTTTTTGTTGGTCTTTTTAGTGATACTAAGCGCTGGGGCAGATACAAGGTAATCACATTGGGTACAATTTAAAATAATTCTCACTGATCTGCATTAGAAATATGCTGACTTTCATTATTTAGATGCCCTCGATCAAACAACTGAATGGATAAAGGAATCTGTAAATGAGTTATTGTCCATTTCTCAAACGGCTTCATCTCCTGGGGCTGAATGCAGCTCTAAATCAACCCTGAGCCCGACACTGGTGCTAAATAATAGTTATTTAAAACTCCTTCAGTGGGATTACCGAAAAAAAGAATTACCAGAGGTAAGTAACTTTCAATTTCTACATTTTTCTTACATGCTAACGTATCCCTCTGTACAGGGTATGTCATTGGAAGTCTGTCTCTCTCAGGCAGTGGTTACCCTTTTGTTCCCCTTGGACACTGATTCTCAATCAGTGACTGCCATCCACAGAAATCAGTTCCCTCAGTTGATTTCCCTGCCCTTCCTTCCCCCCATCCCTTCACTCCCCCACTTTCTCTCTCTTTTTTTCTTTGTCTCTTTTTTTTCCTCTTTCTTTCTCTCTTTCTCAGAGACAGAGTTCAAGACAATACCCTCACCTCATTCTCTGGTAGAGAAAAAAATCAAAGCAAATGAGAAAAAACAAACCTCTGTCACTCAGTGGACCTGTTAACCTTCAGCTGCCCTGTGGAGAAGAGAATTTAAATGAAAGGGGATAGGGAGGAAGTACCATGAACATGAGCTGGTTTCAACAGTCTGTTCCATGAGCCTCTAAACTGAAATGTGGCTGTTTGACAGTGGATAGGGTTAGGTTTGATGATCAACAAGCAGCCAAAGGTTATTAGTTGTAATTTTAACTTTAAAAAAAATGGTGCTCGTTTAAGCTGTTATTATGGGTCAAGCACTGTTCCAAGTACTGTGTTAGATACAAGTTTATAGTAGTAGTAAATCTATTTTTTTTGTTGACAATACTATGTTTCAATAATTTACTGAAAATAGACATTAGAGAACTTAACATGATGATTATTTGTAAATTTCAATTGTTAAAAGAAACACGGAGTAAGTGGCCTTTATTCCTTACCAGACACTAATGACAGATGGAACCCGTCTTCAGGAACTGACAGAAAAGTTGAATCAGTTGAAGATTATAGCCTGCCTCTCACTAGTAATCAACAACATGGTGGGTGCAGTTACAGCCGGTTTACCAGAGCTAACCGAGAGACTGAAAAGGATTTCAGCTGTACTACTTGAAGGAATGAACAAAGAGTAAGTTCAAGAAGTTTATATTATTCATTTTCCTTCACTGTGATCATTTTTACATTTTAGAACAAGAATGGCCTTGGAAGCTAAGATAGAGCATTTTGGACAGTGTCCTAGGGGTTGTTACCTTAGTCTTGTAGAGCATCTCTTAATCTCTAAAAGCCTTAGATATTCTTGTACCGGGCAGGGAGAAGTCTTTTTTTCCATGGTGTCAGGTGGGTGTTTCCAGTAAGAATCAGGTTGAGTTTGAACATGTCTTGGACTATTCGGTTGAAGAGCACAAAGCTTTGCTAGCTCAGATACCACTGAAGTTTATGTTCATCTTAATTTGTTTTATTTTACCATTATTCAAAAATGCTATTTTCAAGGAATTTGCATTTCGGTAGCTACACCACCTTAGAGTAATGGTAATTAGTTCTGCAGCAGCACGTACTCTGTGGTTAAGGGGTTTGTACACTTTGTTCCGCAGAGTAGTCAGAGCTGGTGCAGATTGTCCTGTCAGATCCTCTGTTTTGGAACCCTCTGTATTCAATTCCTGACTTGATGCCCAGGAGTTATTTTAAGTCCATCTATTTTGTGTGATCCCGTTATCTGCTGGCATCCATTCCCCGCTCTTCCTTCCAAAGTGGTTTCTCCAGCGTTCCGTGCCAGCCACAGTCATGTCCTGAAACCAGAGCACAAACATGAGCGGACGAGAAGAATCTTAGGGCAGCAAAAGGACTTTTGGAGGGAGCAGCACAGATTGTGTTCTGACCATACTACATCCCAAAGGCAGGAAGAAGTGGTGGCTGCCGTTATTTGGCAATGTAGAATGACTTGATGGGCCACTCTCCGGAATATATACTTGGGAGTTGCCGATGCTGGTAACTGGTCTTCTCAGTAATTATGACTGTATAACGAATGAAAATGCAATCAAGATGAAAACCCCGGCTCTAAAATTCTCTTACGCTCTGCTTTTAGTTGTTTTTTTTTTTTTTTTAATGAAATGAAACACAAAAAACTATGTGTAAAGGGACACAAGCACTGCTTGAAAATATATGGCTCAATTTACCCCACAGGAAAAGGACAATTATGAGAACAAATGGGTGTTTCTCTCTCCCTCTCCCTCCCCTTTGCCTTCCCTCCTTCCTACCTGCAGATATTTGAGTGCTAAGGACTCATTCATTCTTTGAGGTAGGTACTACCTTGTTAAAGTACCTAAAATGAGAAGTCAAAAGCATCCATCATCAATCTAGGCATTCAGAAGAAATGAAGATGAGAAACCTGACCAGTATCTGAACCAGAACTCTGCCTGAAACCTTTGAAGAATTGTAAAACTTTGATTATGTGTGACCGCTAACAAATCATATTTTAATCAGCTATTTAATTGGACAGCATGCAAAATTGCAGTTCAAATGGTGTCTTAAAACCACAAACTTAAGATTTGAACCAGAAAATCCCAAAGTAGGACTCTCACCCCCACTTTTCTAATTTACCTTTCAATCAGCTCAATTAGCGCCTGCTAAATTAGAGCTAGACAAAACCAACCTCCCTCTCTCAGAACCAGGAGAGGAGAGACTTTTTATCTCTGCCCCTTCTAAGAGAACTCTGAGGCCTTGGCTCCACTTAGGATCACACTTTACCGTGGCAAAGGTAGCATATCAACCCCTTTACTTCCTGGGAAATGTAGCTGTTTTTCTTCTTTTCTGAAATCCGCTGCCAACTTCAATAGAACCTGTGATTAGATGTTTTGAAAACATTCAGCTCTGGCCAAAGACTGACCGTAATACAACAGGTCTGCTCAGACAGTTGATAATTTTAATATTTTAGAATTATGTTGCCACCTCCAAAATCCATTTATAGAAAAGAAATCTTCTATATAAAAATTCTGAATGACCACAAAGGGAAATAATAGTTTGTTATCAACTTCTCAAGTACAAGCACAGGCTGATAAGTGAATCTAACATGCTGTTTTTCAGGACATTTAACTTGAAAGAAGCACTTAATGCAATTGGTGTTCAGACCTGTGTGGAAGTCAACAAATCTTTGACTGAGAGAGGCTTATCCACTCTTAATACTGAGGTTCAAGACAGTCTAGTGGGTCAGCTCTGTAGCATTGTTGAAGAGGAGAATCCCATCTACTCCCTGATTGGTAGGTATACAAGCCATTACAATTGGATTAAACCGGCACTGGTTTGTATGTGTGTATATAGGTATCCTCTTTTTTAACTTTGTAAATATTTGCATATAAAAAAACTGGTTTGCATGCACATTCAGTATTCGGTATATTTGCACTCTTCAATCCTTCAGTGGTATTGATTGAATGCTTACTGTGTGCAGAGCACTATTAAGTGGTTGGGATAATGCAATAGGGTTGGTAGATGCAATCCCTGCCCAAAAAGAGCTTATAGTCTAAAAGGGTAGCTGCATTAAAATAAAATACCAATAGGGGAAATGGGAGAGAATAAAGATACGTACACAGGTGTTTTGGGGCTGAGGGCAGGGTACAGATCCAAGTGGAACCCAAGACTAAAAAGTCCACTGTGGCTTTTAGACACTGTAACTCCCTTGAGTTGGGCTGGAATTTAAAGTGAATATTGAAGATGGGGGATTTGGCCAAGGAGGAAGGAAGGCATTTGTTTCATTTCTAGTAATTTTTGGGATTGTAGAAATGGCTAATCAGCTAAACAAGCTAGTAAGAACTAGAAGGACCCCTAGCTTCAAAGTTTTAGGCTTATTCTGCAGACAACTCAGGAATTTAAATTTAGAAGAAATATCACCACTGAGATTACAGCAAAGTAAATTCTACTCTACACGAGAGGCTTACAGAAGTGTGGAAAAATAGGGGAAAGGAGGGTTAATCATAGAAGACCTCTTGGAGAAGATGTGATTTTAATAAGCTCTGAAGGAGGGCAGAGTGGTGGTCTGTCAATTTATGACGGAGGGAATCCCAAGCTATAGGGAAGACATGGGCATGGGGACAGCAGTCAGATAGGTGAGGTCATGGTACAATGAATAGGTTGGCATTAGAGGGGTGGAGTACAGTGCTTTGCACACAGTAAGCATTCAAATACAATTGAATTTATAGTAGGAGATCATCAAAGTAAGGAAGGAGTGAGAGAGCTGATTGAGTCCTTAAAGCCATGGTAAAGGGTTTCTATTTGGTATGTAGATGGTGGGCAACAATTGGAGGTTTTTGAGGAGTGGTGAGATGTGGAATGAACTTTCTGTAGAAGAATGATCCAGGCAGGAGAGTGATTTATGGACTGGAGAGCAGAGAGATAGGAAGCAAGGAGGTCAGAGAGGAGGCCAGTGCAGTCAGTAGTCAAGATGGGATGTGGTAAGATTCTTGGATTGGCAAGTATGTTTCCAAAAATGACCAGAAATTCTAAAGTACGTGTATATATGTATGTGTGTGTGTATATATATATATATATTTGAATAACTATTAAGAGTCTGCCATTTTGACCACCTGGGCTCTATATACCAACAGAAAAGAAAAAGATTGGATTTCCCCACTGTGGTCCTGGAATAACAATGGGAAGTCTGAGTTGATACTAGAAGATCTCAGTGACTCCTGCTAATGCTAACTGTATCCCAACTTTCCAAGTCCTCACCTCTTAGCTGCTATAGCAGAATAGGTCTTTCCCAGCTAAATAAAGGGAGTTGGGGCAGCCATGTAATTGTGGAATAAATCACAGTTTATTCTTCTCGGTGAACATACATCTAGGCCAAGGAATTCCCAGTGCTTGGTGAAGTTAATGTGTGTAGTAAGCCTCTCGTGTAGAGTAGAATTTACTTTGCTGTAATCTTAATGGTGATATTTCTTCTAAATTTAAATTCCTGAGTTGTCTGCAGAATAAGCCTAAAACTTTGAAGCTAGGGGTCCTTCTAGTTCTTACCAGCTTCTTTAGCTGATTAGCCATTTCTACTATCCCAAAGATTACTAGAAATGAAACAAATGCCTTCCTTCCTCCTTGGCCAAATCCCCCTATCTTCAATATTCACTTTAAATTCCAGCCCAACTCAAGGGAGTTACAGTGTCTAAAAGCCACAATGGACTTTTTAGTTTTGGGTTAGACAAAATATAGCAGTTTGCCAACTGGTTGAAATGAGCAACTCTTGAATTACTGTTTCCTGCTGTAAATCCATCAAAACCTTTAAAACTCTTCTCCTCTATACTGTAAACTCCTTGTGGGAGGGAATGTGCCTGCCTACTCTGCTGTACTGTACTTTGCCAAGCACTGAGTACAGTGCTTTGCACACAGTAAATCCTCAATAAGTAATACCACTGATTGATTTAGAAACTTCTTTTTCCTCTCAACTGCTGTAACAGTAGGTAGGATTGATAGGTTCTGTAGCTATGAAAACCAAGCATTGAAATACACTGTTTAAGGCTTAGTCAAGCAGTGGGCCTAATGAGAAATTTAACACACGTCTTTCTTTTTTTTTTTCCCCTACTCCCTTTTTGTGTGGCTTCATGGGAATTGGTGTTTCTCAGGAAACTTATGTTCCCTTAGTCTGGAACAGTAGGGAGCAGTGGAAGGGAGCAAGGGTGACTTTGAGAAAGAGAAATTGGCGTTTGCATGGAGACAGAAAATTTTGCAAGGAAAACAGAATTTTGAGGGCTTAATAATTTTGAAAACTATTTGTAAGGCTGGGCTAGTCAAACAATACTCCCTTTCCCCACAGACTTGTATTTAAATTCTTTTTAAATGAGGTATAAAAAATTCCAAGAGGAAAAATGGGCTTCCATGGCCTTCTCGACTGGGTATGAAATGGTTGTAGATTACCTATTTTTTGTAGTCTTTTTAACACTAACATTGTTTCCTTTTCAGAGAAAAGAATCCAGCTTTATATGAAAAGCCTGCTTAGTCTTCCAAGTCTTCAAAAATGTATGCCTCCTGTCCCAGGAGGGCTATCTATTATTCAGCCAGAGCTAGAGACTATTGGCTCTCAGTATGCAAACATTGTGAACCTTAACAAACAAGTGTATGGTCCATTTTATGCAAATATTCTTCGAAAACTTATTTTTAATGAGGAACCTGCAAGAAGAGCAGAAGTTGAGCCCTCTACTAACTGAAAAAACAAAACCATGGAATTAACAGCGTGAATGAACATCCTAGCTGTTCAGTACCTAACCCTATCTCCTTTGTATGAATTACAAATATTTTGGTATACTTTATGTATCATGTAGAATGTTCCCCAGAGAGCATGTAACTCTATTAATACTAGAGTTATACATTATATGCATATCAGCCTCCTTATATAAGAAGTCTTTCCCTACAAGCTGAAAATATGGGAAGGAAATCAATTGAAAAATATATTTTTTAAAGCTAAAAACAATTTATAATATAACATGTTTGATTTTTTGAGGGTTTTCTTAAGCATTTAAATTTGATTTTTTAACATGGAAAGATTTGGATAGTTATCTACTAATCTTATGCTAAATTTTAATCAGTTTTATTTTGGAAGAGTCAAGGGAAAGATAAGAAGACTAAAGTTCTAAAGGTATATTTTAGCAAGTGATGCAAGGTAATACAAATGTAGCTCAGAAATACAATTATATTTTATGCTCATAAGAAAAGTTATGATTATATACTTGTCCCTAAATACAAAATCACAGTTTTCCTACCCAGGTGCCAGCATTTGTATGATTAATTATATTACTTTTTTGAAAGATTTAACAATTTAGATAAAGTCCTCAATTATTTTACTATGAAAGTAAGCTATGCATTTATAATACTTGGAGATCTCCTGAAAGCAATAACCCTATTATAGGTCATGTCATAGAAAACTTCCTTATATCTCAAGATTTTTGATATGGTCTTTGAGTGACTTAATTTTTTTTTAAGTGTAGCACTGATCAGAGTAGATTGGTATACCTGGACAATGTTACAGGTAACTATAATAGTATTCTATAACGTTATCAGGAACCTTGTCTTCCTATTAAATACATTTTACACTTTTTAAAATATCAAACTTTGGCTTGTGCCATCCAATTTGTGTCTATTATTCAACTGTAATGACAGTACTGTACACAGTATGTCTTTTTACCTCTTCTCCAGAATTAAAGCATTTTAAAAAGCTGAGCATTAATTGCATTTTGATTTTTAAATGATCATCTGTTACAGAGTCATGCATGTGATTTTTTTTCTCCCCAGATAGCAGGGCAAGCACTTAAATGAAGCATTTATTAAACTGAGTCTAACCTCTTGATTAAACAATAAATGGGGAAAAAAAGAGAAGTTTGCTGGTTTGGTTATTTCAGTGGGATCCACTGAACCGTCTTTGCCTAAAGAGATCCCTTTGAGTTTTCTCTTCACCCCCTTTTATCCTCCTGCGGCCCCCATTTTTTTCTTCAATCTTTCCTCAATAGTCTCCTTTCCTACCATTATGCCATATACTCTGATCTTGGATGTTTTTGCAGAGTTTCTAAAGTTGCATAAAATGGCAAAAGCAGCCTGGTCTAGTGGAGAGAGCATGGGTCTGGGAGACAGAAGGACCTGGGTTCTAATTCTTACAGACAATTGCTTGCCATATGACTTTGGGCAAGTCACAACTTCTCTGTGCCTCAGTTTCCTCAACTGTAAAATTGGGATACCTATATTCCCTCCTACTTAAGCTGTAAGCCCCATGCTGGACAGGGACTATGTATGACCTAATTAACTTGTATCCCAGTGCTTAGAATAGTGTTTGACACAAAATAAACGCTTAACAGCATTAAAAAAATGACTATTTTTCATATCCTGAAAAAATTAGAAAAAATTTTGAATCGGTCAACATAACTTTATCTAAATGATCAATGTAAAGGAAATCAGTAGTGGAAAGTGTAATTCTTTTATGTGATACAGGATTTAATCAGATTACTTCCTCAAATTTAGAGCCCTTAAAGTTCTAAAGAAAGTATCATTTACATCCTGAGTTGTGGAATTATTTTGTGTGTGCTTATTTTAATGCTTAAGAACACAAAGTGTATTTTAAGAGAAAAAAAAACTGTACTTGATAATTTCCATTTAATGGAATAATTTTATCTTCTTGAAATGATCAGTTCAATTTAAAGTAATATTGAATCCAGGTAGGATTCTTTTAAATACTTGACTTACATGATTTCTGCTGGAAAAACGACAAGCAAATGGAAATTTTTTTAAACTTTATTTAAAATGGAGAGCATTTTATTTTTTAAGTGGCAGAAAGAGAAATCTCATCCTAGAGTTTGTTTCTGGATTTAGATACCTATACTTGCTAACTTCACTCATATCTTTTGACTGCTGTTTATTCTAATATTGCCTAACTGTGTACTTTCCAGTTAAATTGAATATGTTGTCATTTGGCCTTGCAATAATTTGGATATAATTTAAGCGCTTTAATTATGCTCCAGTTATTTGTGAAAATCTTTGTGAGAAATCCTGTTTTATGCAAACTGGCATTGCGTGTTTCCACTAAAATATAAAGCATTCAAACTTCCTTCAAACTGCCTAGTGTCTTTTTTCCCCCCCATCAACTATAGCTATTGTTTTTCTGGCTTAAAAGTGGAGTGGTGTCTGGCAGAAATAATTTAATTCAATAAAACTGATTTTCTGCATGTGCAATCATTCTGTTTAGTTAAGGCCATCATACTTCACTATGAACATCTTGTTAATTTTCAGCATCTGTGCTTAAATCAAATAATGTATTCATTCATTCATCCAGGAGTATTTATTGAGCACTTACTATGTGCAGAGCACTGCACTAAGCGTTTGGAATGTACAATTTGGCAACAGATAGAGACAATCCCTGCCCATTGACGGGTTTACAGTCTAATCGGGGGAGACAGACAAAATGTATGTTTTTAGGAGTTGAAAGCTGGTAATTACATAAACCCCCCCCCCCCAAGCTTTCTACTAGGGATCGCTGTGAAATATTTGATATATTCAGTTAATAGTGAATGGGAAGTAGTAACGGGAAAAACTGGAACTAAAAATAAATATACAGACACCATCACGTAGGTGCTCCGATTGGGAGGTATTAATTAATTCATTCATTCAATAGTATTTATTGAGCGCTTACTATGTGCAGAGCACTGTACTAAGCGCTTGGAATGAACAAGTCGGCAACAGATAAAGCTGTGGGTGGAGAGGGAACATTTCCTAATTTGCTAGCTTCCTTCCTCTTAATTTGGGAAGTTTATTAGAGCTGAGATTACACTCACACCCTTAATTATACTTTGCCTTCAGTTATCATCCACTTTTAAAAAAATGGCATTTGTTCAGCACTTACTATATGCTAGGCACTGTACTAAATGCCAGGGAAGATTCAAGCTGATCAGGTTGGACACAGTCCATGTCCCACATGGCGCTCATGGTTTTAATACCATTTTAGAGGTGGGCAGGTCACTTCACTTCCCTGGGCCTCAGTCCCTCATCTGTAAAATGGGGATGGGTCTGTAAAGCCCATATGACACAGAGTAATTGATTAACAAACACCATTGTTGTTATTATTACAGATGAAGTAACTGAGAGGCAGAGGAAGTGAAATGACTTGCCTAAGGTCACACACTAGACAAGAGGAGGAGCAGAGATTAGAGAAGCAGCGTGGCTCAGCAGAAAGAGCCCGGGCTGGGGAGTCAGAGGTTATGGGTTCTAATCCCCGCTCCGCCACTTGTCAGCTGTGATACTTTGGGCAAGTCACTTCACTTCTCTGGGCCTCAGTTACCTCATCTGTAAAATGGGGATAATAATGCTGGTATTTGTTAAGCGCTTACTATGTGCAGAGCACTGTTCTACGTGCTGGGGGAGATACAGGGTCATCAGGTTGTCCCACGCGAGGCTCACAGTCTTAATCCCCATTTTATAGATGAGGTCACTGAGGCACAGAGAAGTTGTGACTTGCCCACAGTCACACTGCTGACAAGCTGGGATTCGAACCCATGACCAGGACTGAAGACTGTGATGAAGGGGATGAAGACTGTAGACCCACGAGGGACAACCTGATCACCTTGTATCCCCCCAGCGCTTAGAACAGTGCTTTGCACATAGTAAGCGCTTAACAAATACCAAAAAACACCTCAGATCTTGGGCTTTCCATTAGGCCACAGTGCACCTGCCAAAAATCCGTTTAATACTGAAGTATATTTCATTTAATACTGAAGTATATTTGGGTAATTTGTCGGTAAATAATTAGCCTAGTTATCTAGGATATATGAAGTATTAGATAAGTAGGCTAATTATTTCCTTATTTATTTATAATTATGAAGTTGGGGGGGGGGGCAGAGCAGCATTGGCTTCAGCCACATCCGGGTCTTCCATAGGCCCCGCTTGGAGGCGGAACTTGTGTGGCGCTCAGCGTTTGCGTCGGGGAGGGGGGGACCCATTAGGGCGGTGCGCGGCGGGTCCGCTCATTTGAAGGGGTCCGGCCGGCGTGGTGGGGGAGGGAGGAGGAAGGACCGGGCCCCGTTGCGTTTCTCCGCCGTCTCCGGGCGGCGCTATGGATGTGCTCGCTGAGGAGTTTGGGGGCTTGAGTCAGGAGCAAGTGGCGGCCCCCATTCCTACGGTGGAGGTGAGTGAGGGCGGGGCGGGGGGCGCCCACCCCAACGGGCCTTTCCTTTGGGGGACCAACAACGGGGAGAGGAAGAGACCGAGAAGCCAGCGGGGGAGCGCGCATGCGCCCCAAGGACACTGGCCCCGGCCCCTTCAAGGCGCATGCGCAGATCCCTCGGCCCCTCCCCTCCCTCCCCTCCCTCCCCTCCCCCCTCCTCCCCCCTCCCCCCTCCTCCTCCCCCTCCCCCCTCCCCCTCCTCCTCCCCCTCCCCCCCTCCTCCTCCCCCTCCCCCCCTCCTCCTCCCCCTCCCTCCCTCCCTCCCCCTCCCCCCCTCCTCCTCCCCCCCTCCCTCCCCCTTCCCCCCCTTCCCCCCTCCCCCCCCTCCCCCCCTCCCTCCCCCTCCCCCCCCTCCCCCCCTCCCCCCCCTCCCCCCCCCCCCTAGTCACTCCAGCAACCCCTTATCACTTGGGTGCAGCTGTAGTTCACCAGACCTGTTTACCTGCTACATATTCATTCAATAGTATTTATTGAGCTTACTATGTGCAGAGCACTGTACTAAGCGTCAGTCCGTGGGTTTCAGTTCAATCAAAAGAGAGGCAGGGTGGTCTCTTGGTTAGAGCACGGGCCTGGGAGTCAGAAGGACCTGCGTTCTAATTCTGGCTCTGCCACGTTTCTGCAGTGTGACCCTGGACAAGTCACTTAACTTCTCTGTACCTGTTCCCTTATATGTCAAATTAGGATAAAACCCATGTGGGACACTGTGTCCAACTTAATTAGCTTGTATCTACCCCAGCACTTAATACGGTGCCGGGCAGGTAGTAAGCGCTTAACAAATACCATTAAAAATACTCGCGATTAAGGATTGGTGGAACAAAATGCAATAACTTGAGCGTGAGTTGCTGAATTGTAACTGGCGCATAGTAAGTGCTTAACAAATACCATGATCATTATTATTTAGTACAGTGCTGTGCACATAGTAAGCGCTCAGTAAATACGAATGAACGAATAAAGCATGTAGATCTAGGGATGCCAGTTTCAAGCTGAATTAAAGGATCCCCAGCAACGTTTTCAGCTCATTAGTGTTGCACAGGGTATCAATGAGAACATTAAAGTGTTGCAAATTGATTCCTAATCCCATGCTAATGAACCACAGAAAAGTATCAGAGAATGTGGATGGTTGAAATAAGGCTTTTTCTCAGCAAGAAATTACTTCCTTCAAATTCTAGTGTTGAGCAGTGTAACTCAAATCCCTTTGGCTGCAGATGATTTTAGTGTTTACTCCATGGCGAGCGCTGTACTGAGCAGTTGTGCTGTACTCTAAGTACTTCGTACAGTGCTACAGCAGCATGGCTTAGTGGTAGAGTCCGGGCCTGGGAATCGGAAGGAGCTGGGTTCTGATGCCGTCTCTGCTACTTGTCTGCCGGGTGACCTAGGGCAAGTCACTTCACTTCTCTGGGCTTCAGTTACCTCATCTGGAAAATGGGGATTGAGACTGCCCGTTCACTTCTTTTGCCTGTTTACTTGTTTTGCTGTCTGTCTCCCCCCCTCCTAGACTGTGAGCCCGTTGTGGGCAGGGATTGTCTCTATTTGTTGTTGAATTGTACTTTCCAAGAGTTTAGTACAGTGCTCTGCACACAGTAAGCGCTCAAGAAATACGATTGAATGAATTGAATGAGTGAATGTGAGCCCCATGTGGGACAGGGACTGTACAACCTGATTTGCTTGTATCCACCCCAACGCTTAGTGCAGTGCCTGCAACATAGTAAGCACTTAAGAAATACCAGAATAATAATAATCATATTATTATTATTTCACAAGCCACAGATGTGGCTAGTTTCAGTCATTCTCCGCCCTCTTCCTCTAAGTCCAGTGTGGTATGTCAATCAGTGAATCATATTTATTGAGTGCTTATTGTGTGCAGAGCCTTATACTAAGCACTTGGGAGAATGCAATACAACAATATAAGAGACACATTTCCTGCCCACAAAGACCTTATAGTCTACAGGGGGAGACAGGCATTCGTATAAATAAATGTTACAGATACATACATAATTGTCCCTTGGGCCTGCTTTTGTCTTAAGTGGAGGAGAGTTGAGCTCATTAATATTATTAACTTGATTTTTACATTTTTTGCACATTGTAAGCCGGCTTCCCGAGTAACGAATAATCAATTCTTTTGATTGCATGTTTTGAATAAACATTACTTCCCATTGTTTTTATTCACAGGAAAAATGGAGGCTACTTCCAGCTTTTCTAAAGGTCAGTGGCATATATTTAAGTGCTGGGATAAACTTGAAAATTCTTCAATAGACAAAATAACTGCCCAATTGATGTCTTGCTGGGTAAATGCAGAGATGTTAACAGTATGCTTATTTTACTTTTTGTATATTGTTTTGGAAAAGCAACATGACCTAGTGGAGCACGGGCCTGGTACCTACTGTGTGAACTTGGGCCAGTCACTTGGCTTCTCTCTGCCTCCGTTTCCTCATCTGTAAAATGGGGATTCAAACCTGTTCTCCTTCCTACTAAAACTATGAGCCCAAAGTGGCACAGGGATTGTATCCTGCCTGATTATCTTATATCTATAACAGCACTTGGTACACAAAATACACATGGTAAGCACTTAAAAATGTCATAGATGTGGTAATTATTACTCTTATTATCATAATATTTTTATAGTGTAAAAACATCTTGAAATCAAAATAGATAGGGGAGATTTTAGAGCTAAAGTGGCCGCCCCCCATGAGTCGAAGAGCTGCAAATCAAAAATGTAGAGTTGCCGGGAGACGCTGAACAAAAACCAGCTGCAGTGGTGAGGGACAGGAAGAGGGTACACGGAAGAGTCAGTGAGTGAGGGACCAAGGGGTGCCAGGCCTGCGGGGGTGTCAGACCTGGGGGTGGGTTGGGGCCTGTCACCAAATTCCACCCCTCCCTGGTCCAAAAGGGCGGATCATCATCACTGAAAAACCTGGATGAGCAATGCTTGATACCTTTTTTTTTTTTTTATGGTTTTTGTTAAGGGCTTACTCAGTCACTGTACTCAGCGCTGGGGTAGATCCAAGTTAATCATATTGGACACAGTCCCTGTTTCACATGAGGCTCATAGTCCTAATCCCCATTTTACAGATGAGGTAACTGAGCACAGAGAAGTTAAGCGACTTGCCCAAGATCACAGAGCAGACAAATGGTGGAGCCGGCATTAGAAACTAGGTCCTTTTGACTCCCAGGCCTGTGTTCTAGCCACTAGGCTATGCTGCTTCTCATGCTTGCTTGGCAGGGGGGAGGGGGTGAATAATAAATAATAATAAGCGTGCATTGAGTAGCTTTTCACCATAGACCACACGGCCAGTTAAAAAGAGCTTCAAATGCCTCGCAAGCTACAGTTTGGCCACTGCTGTCTTAGCCTTCTCTGTAATAAAAAGGTCTCCCTTTCCTAATTGCCAGCTGAAAGGATATTGTCCAGTCACTTCTCATTCAGATAAGGTATCAGGTCTAAAGTCCTGTGAGAGCCTGTATAAACTCAAATTATATTTATTTTGGGGATTATAAAATGAGTCCATTACTGTCCTATGGGACATAGAGGCACCACACATCAGACACTCTGTAGTTTTTGTCTCTAATTTGAAATCCTCGTATCTGTGAGGATATGCTTGATTAAAAAGATGGGCTTGCCTTGTATTCATTCTGAAATCTAAAAATTGAGCCTTTGTTAAATCCAACTGGTAGCCAAAATGTGGACCTTTTATTCTCCCTCTTTAAAAGGAAGTGATGGAAGAAAAGGGCATGTGTTTGCTCCTCTGCCTTTTCATTGCGAATTCTGCTTACTGTGACAACTGCCATCTGCCTGGTCAACTACTGCTCTTCCCAATATGGCTAACTTGATTCTGGTTTACGTCTTTAAAGATTTGTCTGCAGGGACTGTTAAAATTGTCCAGGGGAGGGTGGTGGGAAAGAGTGAAACGATTCTTTCAGGAGGGAGTTGAAATAGGAAGCAATGATAGTTGAAGGGAAAAATGAGGACTTTACCAGACCTCGAGGCGGGTGAGCGGGGAACGAAAGCCCTCCTGTTAACCCCAGCTCCACAGCCCAGAGACCTTCCCAAGTGACAATCAGCACGGGCCCAAGAAGGGGAAAAATGATGAAATGTAAGTTTCCCGTTGCATAGAATAGAATCAAATCTATTAGTACCTTACTGCCCTGCTGATTCTAATGGTTGTCTCTGGTCTGTCTAGGTAAAAGGACTTGTGAAACAGCACATCGATTCGTTCAATTATTTCATCAACGTAGAGGTAAGCACCAAGACTTGAACGACAAACGGAATTACTTGGCAGTCTCTTTCTTCTCTAATTTTTCTCTTTAACCTTCAGATAAAGAAGATCATGAAAGCAAATGAAAAGGTCACAAGTGACGCTGACCCCATGTGGTACTTGAAGTAAGGAATAGGTTAAGTCTAAACGTTGTTTTTGAGTAATGCTGCTGCATTCAGTCATTTAATAATTCTCGTGGTGACATTTAAGTGCTTCCTTTGTGCCAAGCACTGGCACAAGGGTAGATTCAGCCTTGAGCAGATCATAAGACTTTTTTAGACTTCTTGGGAATCAGTCAAACAGTTGAGAGGGAAGAGGGTTCTGATGACTCCATACTAGGTGCCATGTAGAAAAGATAGTTTGTGGCTCCATTCCCCTGCTTTAGTGAAACTAACAGACTTAAATTAATAAGTTCAGTGAATATTGTCATATTGATATCCACCAACTTTTGAAGGTAATTCAAATGGATACTGAAGGATTATGCTTTTCCATTGAAATATTATATAGGAGGTCAGACGTTCTTTACCTCCAAAACAGTTGCAAATTGGAATTATGCCTGTGCCTTATCATTCATTTTACACTTCAGTGTTGATAAAAATGGCATGTTTCAAGGTATGGCCCTAGAACGGGAGAGGAAGTGAGCCCTTGATCTTCTAAAGTCATGAGAGAAATGAAACTGAGAGTAGAATTCTTTACTTTTCAGATACCTTAATATCTACGTGGGTCTTCCAGATGTCGAAGAAAGCTTTAACGTTACGAGACCAGTATCTCCTCACGAGGT
This sequence comes from Ornithorhynchus anatinus, assembly GCF_004115215.2. Lineage (NCBI taxonomy): Eukaryota > Metazoa > Chordata > Mammalia > Monotremata > Ornithorhynchidae > Ornithorhynchus > Ornithorhynchus anatinus. The sequence goes on from NC_041741.1 coordinate 40,886,201, forward strand.
AATGGCGGAGCCTAATTTTTGTTTTTCTTCCTGGTTGTGAACTGCACGTACAACCAACTGCACCTTTGTATTCCACCTTGGCCGGTGGATTTGGGCCTGTTAATCAATCCGTTTGGGAGACTGCAGTCACCTTCAGCTGCTGTAGCTTCTACTTGCCTCCAAACCAGCTGTTAATGCAGCCTTTAGTTACTAACCCTACTTAGTAATTGGGGCTGCCAACTGCATCTGCCAGGGCTGCCCCTGGCAACTCATGCCCACAGTTTAAACCATCCCCCATCTGCCTTAGTGTTCCATAAGTGATCTTCCAAAATAGTGACCCTTTTCTGAGTTCACCAAACTTAATAGGGAGTTGAATGTGAATGATTCCGGATAGATTGGGTTTTCTTTTATCTATAGATCAGTTCAGTAATCGTGGTATTCGTTAAGCGCTTATTGTGTACAAGCAGAGTACTAAGCACGGGGTAGCCCGCACACTTAGTTACTCTTATGCTAACCTTCTCACTGTACCTCGATCTCGTCTAGCTCACCGCCGACCGCTCGCCCACATACTGCCTCTGGCCTGGAATGTCCTCCCTTCTCATATTAGACAGATAATTGCTCTCCTTCCCCTCAAAGCCTTATTGAAGGCACATCTTCTCCAAGAAGCCTTCCTTGACTAAGCCCTCCTCTTCTCTTCTCCCATTCCCTTCTGCATCATCCTGACTTGCTCCCTTCATTTATCCTCCCTCCCACCTATTCATTCATTCACTTATTTCTTTATGTCTATTAATGTCTGGCTCTCCCTCTAAACTGTAAGTTTATTGTGGGCAGGGAAGATGTCCTGTTGTTGTCTTCAAGTCACCCAAGCGCTTAGTACAGTGCTCAGAAGTGGTCAGTAAATACAATTGAATGAATGAATGAAAATAGGTACATTATATGCAGATCAGATCCAGTCCTTCCCCCACATGGGGCTCACAGTGTAAGTGGGAGGGAGAACAGGTATTGAAACCCAGTCTTACAGATAAGGAAATCAAGGCCCAGTAAATGAAAATGACTTGCCCAGGGTCACATAGTTGGATTGGGGTGGGGATTAGAACCCAGGTCCTCTGCACTTATGGGTATAACCTTTTTTATTCCACACTCCAATCAACCTAACTCCTAAATGTTTCCTTCAAAAAATCCCTGGCAGGCGTTCAATTTAATGGGGAAATTAAAGTCATCTGTACGCTTACCTGATCCATCTCCAATTTTTCCGCCCCTTCCCACCCAAAAGTGAGCCATCTGGTGGATTCATTTATGTATCACATCAGAAGGAAAACACTCAACTGGAAGTTTACTTTTAATATCTAGCTTTCCTCAAACAACTTCTGGGAAATGAAGCCCCAAAAGTCCAATGAAAGACAAATAAGGATACCGAATCTTGGCTTATAATGTTATTATTTAGATTAGAAGTAGTGTGGCCTAGTAGAAAGAGCCTGGGAATCAGGAAACTTGAGCCCAGTTGTTCGAACGAGTTAATACAGTTCCCTGGGTATGCTGTCAGATCACAATCCGTCCCTGAAATACTTGTTTCCACAGTCAGAAGCTCTTCTTGCTTAGGTAGAGAGGGTTTTTTTATTATTACTAGTCGAACGATTTTCTCTCTAATCCTGGACCCGCTGCGTGACCTCGGACAAGATACATAACCTGTCTGGGTAACTGCTGTCCCCGTCTGCTCTCCTAAATTGAGAGTCCCATGGGGACAGGGACTTTGATCTGATTGTTTTGTATGCAACTCTTGGCCCAGAAGGAGGGCTTATTCACTACTGTAACTAACTACATAAAATGTAACCAAACAGAATGATCAGATAATCACGAAAATAATCCCAGCCAATTAAAAAATGTATATGCCAGGAGCCTTGACCCATTGCAAGAACTCATAGTACATGTGTGTCGATTTGTCATCTTCCAAAAAGAAATGAGTAGGACAATAATGTCATATTTTTACTTAAGTAGGACTGGCAGTGAACCCTGTTGTAGCTGGGTATATGTCATGAAGGTAATTTTCAAACTCTGTTTTAGCTTCCATCTTCACTTTACCCCATAGGGTTCTTCTTGCCAAACTCAGCCTCTAGCAATGGCCTATTTCAGTTTGCGCAAAATTTTGATTTTCTGTTTAGAGCATCATCCATTTATTCCTTTGCATCTTTTTGACTACTTCACTGTCAGTTAATCCCCATAACACTACTATTGGGTGGGGAAAGAAAGAGGGTGCTTCTCTTAATCAATTTTATTTATTTTTAGCAGGTCCATTAGAAGTTTTAGAGAGGAAACCAAAATTATTGGCTTGGATCATCTGAAAATTCCATTTATACATTTATTGCTGTTTCTTGTACTCCAGATAATGGATAATGAACCTCTGTTACTGATCTCTGTACTTCTTTACTCAGTCTCTTCAGAGCTTCCGTGCCTGTCTCCTCCAAATCCTCTTCAGCCCAAGTTTACTCTCTTTTTGGAAATTTAATTTAGGGCGACTTGGCAAGTTTCCTGCACCTTTTATGGTGTTATGTTTCTCTCCCCCCGCCCAGTTGTTCGAACAAGTTTCTACAATTCCTTGGGTATTCTGGCAGATCCACAGTCCATCCTTGAAATACTTGTTTCTACAGTCAGAAGCTCTTCTTGCTTAGGTAGAGAGGGTTTTTTTATTATTACTAGTTGATCGATTTTCTATGGACTCTGTATAAAGGCAAACTGAAGGCCCACAAAATGCTACGCCTCTTACGAGTCAGTCCTAGCAGTTTGGTAATGACACAGTGCCAGGTCATGAAGTAATGGAGTTGTAGATCTGGGTTTATTGCTCCACCCAAAGGTGGGCAGGGAGTGAATACAGTAATAGTCTCCCACCTTTGTTTTACCTCTCATGTTAAAAGATTGGGGAGCTTCATTGAGAGAAATTGCCGGACCCCCCAAAGCAGAAATCCATGGGATTCAGTTGCATTTATTAAACACTCACTGTGTGCAGAGCACTGTATTAAGCACTTGGAAAGATTAGGGAAGGAGGATTGACTGTGGGACTTGTTATTGCTTTGAAGAGGACTTCAAGGCCCTTGATGTCCTCCACCCACCTTGAGAGATTGAAATGTTTGGTAATTGTGATTTCTGTTTTAGTGCCGTTTGAGAGACATGACCTACTCTGCCCCAATTACCGTGGATATTGAATACACCCGCGGTAGCCAGAGGATTATCCGCAATGCCTTACCCATTGGCAGGTGAGAAACAGAATGGGGGTGGGAGATAATAAAGTGAGTGTCTGTGTTGGGTGTGTGTGTGTGTGTTGAGGGAAGAGGTGGAGGTTATATTTGTTAGAAAAATACATCTAATCCAAGAAATGTGACTCGTGCTTCTACGGCACTTTCCCAAGTGCTTAGTACAATAGCACCGCACCCATTGGATCCTCAATAAATACTGTTACTATCACTAAACCACGGGTGTTGCGTTCTTGCAAAACCCGACAATATAGAAAAGTAAGACTGTAGTCGTCTCGGAGTCCAACAACACATCAACGTGTGTGAGCGATTTCTTCTGACTCTTCAATGTCCTGGATCCAAACAGAGTCATGTTGTCAGGTGTTCCCTAGTTCCCTAGCATTCTAGCCCAAACATGTATGAAGATTCTCATCCTGGCAGAATTGGGTATACTGGGTTTGGTGTTAATGAAAATTAATTTTCCCCTTTTCAAGTTGTGAAGGAGACCTGGTCATTCACTAAGAAGAACAATCCTTTTTTAGGAAGCTTCTCTTGGGTCAACTCACTTTACTAGGCTTTATTTACACTTATTTAGAAACTTAACCAAAGATTGGAAACTGCCTAGAGATGCAGGAAATTTAGTTCACAAAGCAGATTATGGAAGGAAAGTTAGGAGGATCAACCCAGGAGCAAAAGCCACCATTCTTTTTGTAGGGTTTCCTTCTCCACTGAGAAAATCGAATGGCTAAAATAATCAAATGCCAGGATCCATGCCCTTATTTCACTCTTAACTTGGTTATAATATTTTTATGTCATGTCAAAGATGGGTACCAGGATTACATAGACAATCTTTTCATTTGACCCTTAAATCAGAAGACACCTGCAGTGACATCTGCCAGTCAGGCAGATAAGCTCATCAGATTTTGCGGAGTTGGACTGGTGATAGATAACTCTAGAAATATTGATCTTCTCTGAACTGTGCAGTCTCCACTAACACCTGCAGATCCTGATTTTCCAACCATAAATTTTTGTTCAAGATATATTTGCCTGGTACAGACGCAGTTTTTTAGTACCAACAGAAACAGTCCAAACAAATGTAGTTAAGTGTAAAGATTCAGTTTTTCTCCTTTTGGCCTAAATATAATGAGCCCAAAGACCTGGTTTTCGTACCTGAATTCCACCATTGGCCAGCTGTGTGACTTTACATATACTCTCTCTAGCAGCTTATCTGAAAAATGGGGATAATACAATTATTTCACAGGGACATTGTTAGGATAAACTGTAATGGGTGATGTAAAAACCCCTTGGAAAACACTTTCAAAAGAACGATATAAATTCCACATATTATTTTCTGGTCATTTTCAAACAGTCCTGAGCGTACCATGTTCTAAGGGTAGCAGAACTTTTGCATTATAGAATGGACAGTGAAGTAAGTTCTGGCTTGCTTTTAGTTTTCCTTTGGGGGCTGCATCGTAGTACATTTGCGTAAGGTAGAAATTGTTGTATTTTCAGTTTGTTTTGGTTCTTGGCAGTGAAGCCCAGTGAGATTTTCCTATTGTATTTTTCCCAATGTATAATGTAATTTGATTATGATGGAAGTTTTCCTTTTAAAAAACAGAATGCCCATAATGCTGCGCAGCTCAAACTGTGTTCTGACAGGGAAGACTCCAGCCGAATTTGCCAAGCTAAATGAATGCCCTTTAGATCCAGGTAGGTTTTTGTATTCCTTCGATTTTTACATAGCAATTGTTATTTTCTTATAAGGTTTCAAAGTGTTTCTTCCTAAACAAAGCAAAGCCTTTCTAGCTTATAATTGTCGGTGCCAGAACTCCATATCATTGGATTCAGAAATCCTAAAACTCGGGACGGTACCGCAGTCCTGCATTCTCTCCCCTGGAGAAGCATATATTGCTAGCTGCTTTAACCCATTGGTTCATTTTTCTTTTGGCAGAAGAATCTCCATGGTGATTCCTTTTCAAAATTTTGGTTTACTTCCAGTGGGCTGAATTTGTTCAGATTTCTCCTTACCGTTTTTGTTTCATTATTTCTTCCTCCGATTCCTAAAACTAACAAAAAATTCTTTTCAAGTACTCTACCCAACCTAATTTTAAAAGATTAAATTCCCTACACCTTAGATTAGCTCAACAGCTGTGAAGAAGCTGCTATATGACCCAGGGCAAAAATGCATGTTAAAGTTCTGTTCTTCCTTTAAGATGATTCGATCTAATTTTTTAAACACCTTGTATGTTGTCCAAGTCTTTTCTTAATTTCCTGGATTATTAGTACAGCCTTATTTTTTTTAACATTGCTTTGATATATTTTTGAGCACTGGTGCTTTTTTACAATCCTAGAAGATGTTGGCAAGGAGTATTATCGAATGTGAATTTATTTGGCTGGAATTGCAACAAAGTGATGTAATAAGGACACATGCAGTGAATAATTTTACATGCAATGTATGTAAACTTGTTACAATGAAGGACCATTTTCATACCTCCATGAAATACAGAAATGTTATAATGACGGCAAAATAGCTTACACTTAGTAGAAAGTCACTGTGGATGGACAAACTTTTTTCACCTCTAGCATTGATGTGTTATGTGACTTTGGGCAAGTCACAGTTGCGTGAGTCTCAGCCACTCCATCTGTGATGAGGTAACAGTCTTACCATCTGACTGCCTCAGTAGACTATTTTGCAGACCCTCCTTCTGTCGGTAAGGTAGCCCCTGCAACCACTTGACAGTAAAGATTTTGCACCAGAGACAATTGCATATCATTAGTGATGCCTCGCTCCTTAGCCATGAAGGCATACAACCGTCATACTTCATTTGCAGCCGCATTCATTCTTTTTAACTACTTTGGGCAGGTGGCTACTTCATCGTTAAAGGGGTAGAAAAAGTCATTCTCATTCAAGAACAGTTATCCAAAAACAGGATCATCGTGGAGGCCGACAGAAAAGGAGCAGTCGGGGCCTCCGTTACCAGGTACGTGTCATTTTCTAGGAAATGTAAAAGTTTCATTATAGTGATTTTTCTCAAGTACACAAATGCCAACTCTTTTATCTGAAGGCATTGGGCATCATTGGCTGCTTACATTTGTTTAATTAGAGTATTTGTTAAGAGCTTACTACGTGCCAGGCACTGTTCTACGTGCTAGTTTAGATATAAAATAATTGGGTTGGACAAAGTCCCTGTTTCAATCCCCATTTTACAGATGAGGGAACTGAGGCACAGAGAAGTGAAGTGACTTGCCCAAGATGAGACAGCAGACAAATGGCGGAGCCGGGATTAGAACTCATGACCTTTAGACTCCCAGGTCCGTGCTCTATCCAGTAGACCGTGCTTATTATTATTATTATTATGGTATTTGCTAAGCACTTACCATGTGCCAAGCACTGTTCTGAGCATTGGGGTAGATACAAGGTGATCAGGTTGTCCCACGTGGGGCTCACAGTCTCAATCCCCATTTTACAGATGAGGTAACCGAGACGCAGAGCAGTTAAGTGACTTGCCCAAGGTCACCCAGCAGACAAGAGGTGGAGGCGGAATTAGAACCCACAACCTCTGATTCCCAAGCCCCTGCTCTTACCCCTAAGCCACGCTGCTTTCCATAGTTAGTTTAGAGAACTAATCACTTGAAATGTAAAAAATCCTATTTTACATCAGACTATATAAGTGTAGGAATCCTTGAAATCTGGTTGCAGATTCAAGTAAAGATCGTGTTGAAATCTCAGATTAAAAGTGAAGAGCGCCTGAGGCTCTTTGCAGCCTCATGAGGTTTTAGGGCTTACCTTAAACACGTTCCTCAGAGGTTCGAGAACTAGCGTGGCCGATGTGTGGACAGTATTCCTTGCAGGGCGGAGAGATGAGTCATCTAGATGGGGTTTGGAATTAATTAAGGGCCCAAACAGAACACACTCTAGTTGATATTGCTCTACTGTATGGCCACTCCAGAATTCTCATCAGATCTTAAGAGCCAGAAGGAGGTCTTGGGAGCATCCAGTCTGACGCATCTTCAGGGAGTTGCCGGCACTGTTCATGCACTAGAGCTGAGAACGGTGCTTCCAGCCTGTCCAGAGGCCAGAGAACGCTTAGCCAAGAATTGAGAGAAGCAGCTCATAGGCAGAAAATATTCTTTTTTCAGGACGCAGTCTGTGTGCCAGGTCATCATATATAGGCTTTTTGGAGTTTTAACAACATCACAGATCAAAATTCTAAACGTATTTGACAACTTCCTGGTTCGTAATTTGGATAAAATTGTAAATAGCTAAATTTGGGAGCAGAGCGTGACCCGAAGGCTTTGCATTCTGTTGACTCAGTTTGCAGTGACATCTTGTTTATTCCCTCATCAAAGGTTGGGGGAGAGAGTAGTAGGATTGGGGGCTTTGTTTTTTCATCTGTTAGAGTGCAGGTCTTTGTAAGTGTTTAGTTATTATTTCTTGTTCTTGGATCTGTACCCTTTAGGCATTTGCTGTCTACCCTACCTTCAGCCCCAAGGCTCTTGTGTACATATCTGTAATTTATTTTCATGTATATTCCCTCTTCTAGACTGTAAGTTCCTCATAGGCGGGGACCATGTTTACCAACTCTGATGTATTGTACTCTCTCGTGTTCAGAGTACAGTGCTTGGCACAAAGGAAGCACTCAGTAAATACGTGGATTGATTTCTTGATTATATGCTCTTTTGTAGAGCACTTTCTCTCTTTGCACAGTTTTGGTCCTTGGTACCTAGATTTGATCCTGGATACCTGCCTCCTGCTAGACTGTAAACTCTTTTGAGAGCAGGGATTGTGTCTACCAACTCTTGTATTCACCCAAACTCTTAGTACAGTGCTCTGCACAGAGTATATGGCCCATAAACCTTTGCTTGATTGAGCACATTTAGATTGTGAGCCTCATGTGAGGCAGAGGAGCTGTGCCTAATCTGATTATCTCGGCTCTACTCCAGTTTTTGTAGAGTGCCTTAGCATGTAGTAAGTGCTTAATAAATGCCACAGAGAAATCAAAAGTGCAGTAAGGCAAAAGATGAGTTGGTGATTCTCACTCACTGTTACCACCAAAAGAATTTACGAGCATCTACTGCATAAGAAGCTGAGCGCTTGGGAAATGCACAGAAAAACATTCCCTGCCCTTGAAGATTTTGCCAGCTAATGGGAATGTTAAGTTCACAGAAGTAGACAAATATATGTGAGTTAAAAATTAGGAGAATAGCTAAAAATAAACAATTATCTATGACTACCAGTGGAGCGGCAACTTATTTCAAAGGTAATAAGAGATCGCTAAACAAAAGTTTAGTGGACGACGTTCCCATAAACATTCAGAGGAAATTCATAGAAGCAGGGAGATAGACCTGATGACTTATTGAAATCGCTTTTCTTCTCTGATTCTATGAACATTGTGGTTGGGTGTGGCCATACTCCTTGATTTTCATGTAAAAATGGGCAGGGAAGAAGGGTTTCAAAATACGTTGTGATTCCTGTGGTTGAATTTTTTTATGACTTCGTGGGGGAAATGGAATTATTTTTCTCTCTCTATATATGAAACTTAATTTAACTGTGTTTATCTGTAGTTCTACCCATGAGAAGAAGAGCAGAACCAATATGGCTGTGAAACAAGGAAGATTTTACCTGAGACACAACACTTTGTCTGAAGATATACCCATTGCAATCATATTTAAGGTAGCATACCTAATGTTCAGTTGTGCAAAGTGGATCCTTAACTCCTAATGTTCTGGCACACTTAAGCGTACTTTAAAAGTCGTTGGCAATTCATTGGATGGAATAGATTCCCAAATTCTAAGTGACAAAAATTAGGTCTAATGTCATTTCAATACAAAAGTCCTGTGTTCCAGTTGAGTTATGATATATTCTCAAAAGTACCATATGATAGGCTTTCTGGGAGAAATTAAGACTTTATTTTCTCCTGAGATTCCTTTTTATAAATCCTGGAAGAGAAGCAGTGCATTTATTTTCTCTAAGCAGTAGTATCCTTTTAAATGTACAAATTGTATATTATCTACTTTGCCAAACCGGTTTACACATTTTCATAAGTGCCAGGGGAATTTGCAGTTGACTGTTGAGAAGAGCAGGTGTAAAGGGCCTTCGATTTCGGAGTATGAAAGATCACCGTATTCTTTATCTCAACTGAAGTCAGCTGAAAGGAAATGAACTTAAATCAGTCCATTAATCGATTGCATTTATTGAGAGCTTACTCTGGGCAGAGCACTGAACTATATGCTCGAGAGAGTACAAAATAAACAAAATTATTAGGCACATTCACCGCTCACAAGGAGCTCCTAATTTAAGGAGGAGCTTAGTCAAATCTCGAACTATAGAATGAAGGGTTCGAGTTAGCCGTAATGTGCTTAGGGAGATTTTAGGGACCTTCCCAGCGAAGATGGCTTTGCGAGACCGAATTCTACTTTTCTAAAATCCTAGTCTGTAGATTATAGAACAGATTTACTAGCTAACCAGTCCCATCCTTTCGTTGACCCAAGTAATCTTTTCCCGTGAGCTCTTCAATATTTAGGGATTGGGTTTCCAGCAGAGGGCAGTACGTTCTCAAACATCAGCACAAGTCTTAAATGGCGAAATTGACACTGATATTTGGCAAGCCCGGGTTGTGCTTTTTATATCTAGTGTGTGCAGATCAATCCATTGTATTTCTAATAATGTTGGTATTTGTTAAGCACTTACTTTGTGCAGAGCACTGTTCTAAGCGCTGGGGTAGATACAGGGTAGTCAGGTTGTCCCACGTGAGGCTCACCGTTAATCCTCATTTTACAGATGAGGTAACTGAGGCACAGAGAAGTTAAGTGACTTGCCCACAGTCACACGGCTGACAAGTGGCAGAGCCGGGAGTTGAACTCATGACCTTTGATTCCGAAGCCCAGGCTCTTTCCACTGAGTCACGCTGCTTCCCCGAGTGCTTTATTGAGCGCTTACTGTGTGCGGAGCACTGTATGAAGAGCGTGGGAGCTAATAGGCATGTTCCCTGCCCCAAACCAGCTCACAGTCTGGCGGGGGACAGGTATAGTGATATATGTCATTCCTTTATTTTTGATATGCACACACGCATTTATCATTATCATCACCACTTCCTGAGTTCCCTCAGAGTGCTTGGCATCGTATAAGACCCTTAGGCCTTATAGAATTTGAATAGAGCTCACAGGCTCAATCCCCTTTGTACAGATGAGTAGCTGAGGCACCGAGAAGTGAAGTGATTTGGGATTAGAACCCATGACCTTCTGACTCCCAGGCCCGTGCTCTATCCACTGCTCCATGCTGCCGCTTTCCTTCTACACATTGCTTTGGTTCTTATTGCGGAAGTGAGTGGTACACTCATCAGTGGTATATGAAACGGGTTGAGGCCACAGGAGGGCTCGTGGCTGAGGAGGGTACCCAGACGTACTGCATGCCATGGTCGTAGACTGCCCCTCAAACCCCAGCTGGCCGACTCACAACACATCCCGTTAACCCCAAGAGACTGGACAGAAAGTGTGTCATAACACAGTGAAAATCTCAGGCAAGTAGAGAGGCTGAGGTTATGGTTGCTGGGCTGTTGAACGGGCAGCCCGATGGGGAAGCCGCATGGCATAGTGGTTAGAGCACAGGCCTGGGAGTCAGGTCATGGTTCTGATCCTGGCTCTGCCACTTGTCTGCTGCGTGACCCTGGGCGAGTCACTTCACTTTTGTGCCTCAGTTATCTCACCTGTAAAATGGATACGGAGACTATGAGCCTCACATGGAACAGGAACTGTGTCCAACTTGGTTTGCTTGTATCCACCCCAGCGCTTAGTACAGTGCTGGTACATAGTGCTTAACAAATACCATCGTCATCATCATCATTTAGCATTGCGCTTTTCACCGTAAATGGAGAAGACGACCTGGAAAGCGGCCCCTAAAAATGTCCTGCCTCTCTCTAATCAGGATCCCCAGTGGATTGTGACTTAAAAACAAAAAAAAAACTAGAGCAGTTGGAAAAATTTGACTGTACCACAGAATACTGAAACATGTGGGACAACAAGAGCAACAATCAGCCAGGAACAAAAACTTGTTATTTAGCCATTATTAGAGTATGAGCGAGGCTAAACTTAGTAATGACAACTGACCGAAAGGGTCAGGTAAACTGAATGTTGGAAAATCTCCTCTCCTATGAGCGAGTACTGTCTGACAGCTGTTTTACCATCGGACAACCATTTGCATCAGAGCTTCCAAACTTGCCCGGAGGCCTTAATGAACATCTAATGATGCACTTATGGCTCTGTCTAAAACAGAAGCACTGGAAATATCAGTAATGCATTTATCCTACCATAATGGATAACAGTGAAGAGCTAGAGGGATTGTACAAGAGTTTGAATAGACTCACTGCCCGGGTACCAACATCTGACAAGCTTGTTGTTATGGGAGATTTCAACACACATATAGGCAGCGATACTAAAACATGGAAAAAATTAATCAGCCCACACAGAACTGGAAAGTTAAAACACAGTGGTCTGTTCCTCCTTAGTAAGTTTGCCAAACATCAGCTTGTAATTAGTAGTACAATTTTTTGCTTCCCAATAAGTGAAAGAAATCTCGGTTGCTCCCAAAATCAAAACAGTGACTCTTCTTTACTATATTGTTGACCTACAGGAAGGCCTAGGATGTGTGGACTATTGATCTGACCCACTATTGGTATTTCTTATTGTTTTCATTCAAATGACAAGACAGAATCTAAAATACTGAAATTCTGGAATTTAGTCAGTGTACCAGGTTTTTGGCCATGTTTTGCACTGGGGCCTAGCTGTGTGATTTAACTTCTCTGGGCCTCAGTTAGCTCATCTGTAAAATGGGGATGGAGACTGCGAGCCCCATGAAGGACAACCTGATCACCCTGTATCACCCCAGTGCTTAGAACAGTGCTTTGCACATAATAAGTGCTTAAATACAACATTATTATTATTAAAAAGCATGGCCCTGAGAGTCGGGGAACCTAGAGTCTAGTCCCAGCTCAGCCACTTGTGTACTGTGTGATCTTGGGCCTTTCACTTAACTTCTCTGGGTCCCAGTTTCCTCATCTGTAAAATGGGGATTGAGACTGTGAGCCCCACGTGGGACAGGGACTGTGTCCAACCCAATTTGCTTGTATCCACCCCAGTGTTTTTTGTGGGTGGGGCGGATAGTATTAAAAAAAAAGCCTTGATCTTCAGTGAGTCCTTTATTTAATGTTATTTGCTAAGTGCTTATTATGTGCCAGGCTAATCAGGTTGGACACATGGGGCTCATAGTCTTCATTCCCATTTTACAGTTGAGGTAACTGAGGCATAGATTAATTAAGTGATTTACCCAAGGTCACACAGCAGACAAGAGGCAGAGCTGGAATGAGAACCCAGGTCCTCTGACTCCCAGGCCCGTGCTCTTTCCACTAGGCCATGCTACTTTATGCAGTAAGTGTTGATTTTGTAAGGAAACATACTTCTATATATTTAACTGAGGTGAAAAGATAAAAAAATTCTCATTTTTTGTCCTTTAGGAAAAGCACTTAGGAATGACAGGTTGGATTTTAGAAGTGTTTCAATAGAATAGATTGACTTGTAGATTCCTTACCTATTTTTGAGATTCACTCCATTCCACTTTTTCAGTCTACTAACCTTCCAACATAGGCATTCAAGCATACTTCAAATCCTTATTTCTCTTTCCTCTTCCTCTTGCTTCTCTATCTTTTGAAGCAATATCTCAAAGTACAGTCCTTTTACGGAGTGGATCTTTCCACCTACCGAAAAAAAAGTACTGGAACTGTAGATTTCTAGGTTTGTGTTGTCTGGGAGATCAGGTGGAGTTGAGATTTAGAGTTCTCGGAATTGTTCATTTCAGAGATCAGAACTGGAAAGCGTGGGGTAGTGTTTAAAGATGGTAAAATCGTGGTGGCTCCTCTGTCTTCCACTTTTTCCCCTAGGCCAGGTGTGTGTTTTCTTGCTGACATCTGCACATTTGACATCTGTCGTCTGACATTTGAACATTTGCTCTGTGTTTTTCACTGTGTTTTTCATCTGAGCTCAGTTTTGGTATATCCCTATTTTCAGGGAGAGTCGGGGAAGGCGAACCCTGCTTCTAATCCTTACATGAGGAGTATCTAAGAGGAAGTTGAGATTTCATGTCACTTTTGTTTAGAGAGGATGTGGGGCAGGACACCAGCTCAAAATCACACCCCATTTTCTTATTGAAATCATTAGGATGCTTCAGGCCGTGTGTGAGCTAATGCTGAAATGTAGTGGCTAGGTTGTTTCTGTTCGTAGTTACGTAGCTCCAATTTTTATCTCATTACTAGGGTGAAATTATTTGCAGTACCTGGGATATGAAGGGGACCACATAAAACTAGTTTTTGGAGGTCTAAAATATGAAAAAAGGTGAAATACTTGGGCATGTTGCAAGGGTTTCTATAGCAATCCGTATCCCTTCTTTGCAGCTTAGACTCCTGATGGCTAAATAGGTTGTAAAGTAGAAGTTAGGGCACTGGAACTGGAGACTCTTTGATGATAACCCAACTTAAGCGATCACCACTGTAGTTCGCTGACCAAATGTAGGAAGCGTTTAGTCCTTTTGGAATGGAGTGCTGGAAATACCCCCTTATTTTCCTGCACATATGGTGTCATTTACCCATTGTGCCCTGCTCATTTTTGCTTATAAGCTTAGAGATGTTTGATGGATCTAAGGAGACTACATCTCCATCAGCGGGAGCCCCTCCTAGCCGCAGAGCTTTTTCGAAATGAATGTAGTCTTCCGAGCGTAAATATAATGTGAGCGAAGGTCATTTCGAATCTCCACATAATTGTAAATTGAGTTTGGCAGTTTAACATCAATACATTCAAGCAGGCAGTCCAAAAAATCTTAGCTGTCGAGAGGGCACTCACTGGCTTTTCAGCAAGGAGCTGAGTTTGAGGCGTACGTTTTTCCCGATGAAGTTACAGGACACTGCAATTTATGGTCCACTGCAGAGTGGTTTGGGCTGCTTTAGAGCCCAGGAAACCAAAACGGCCATCAAACTGTAAGTGGATGTCTATTTCCTTAGCTCAGTCATTACAAGGTACATTTGATGGTAGGTTCTTATGACTGGACTAAGGAAATCTACATCAGCTTTTGGCTTCGGTTTTATGAATTTCATTTGGAGAAGGCAACTGCTCATTTCCAGAGGGTTGTTATTCTATTCTCTTGGAGACTCAGCCCTACGAACGTAATCAACAGAACTCAAAATTCCAAATTAAAGATCTTCTCTATTGCTCTGTTAATAAAAGATTATTCCCTTTGGTACCCCCAATACCATAGCAGATTTCTTCTAAATGCCCCAGTAGTCCTTCTGAAGCGTTTCTTAGTCTCCATAACAAGTCGCACTTATTTTCCCCTCTCAATTTTTCAGGCCCTCTATTATTAATCAATGAATTCCTCCCTCTTCTGGGGGTTAACATAGAAAATACGTAAAGTATTTTTCCATAATCCCTGTTTTTAAATATAAAAAGAATTATTAAGAAGTGGATCTGCCCAGTTTTCCTCCAGCTCCTCAGAATACTAAAAGAATATGGGCAGCAATAAGAAATCGATAAGCTATAAGACCTTGACAGTAATCAGATACTGAAACTAGCTACTATTTAAGGTTAAGTTTCCATCTAAAAGGATGTGCCTTTGATAGTTTACGTGTTGCCTTACAAATCATTAGAAAGCATCCTGAGGTCCTTTCCGAGTCTAGGATTCTATGAAAGTTAACTCTTTTCAATTTTAGTTTATACTTTAGGCTAGTTACTGAATTTATCTCCTTCAATGAAGAAAAACAAATTAAGTTGTCCATTTTTAAAAATATTAATTATGAAATTGTTATAAAAGTCTATACACCAGGGAATGAGATGTTCTTTATTTGAGTTGTGATGTTGGTTGGTATAAGCTTGTTAATAATTGTATTCGCAGCCCTTTTTCTTAGTGTGCCATCCAATATATTATTATTATTACTACTATTATTATTTGTTAAGCGCTTACTAATGTGAAAAGCACCGTTCTAAACACTGGAGTGTATAGATGCAAGTCAATCAGTTTGCGTAAGAGGGAGATCAGGTATTGGATCCCCATTTTACAGATGAGGAAAGTGAGACTCAGACAAGTGAAGTGACTTGCTCAAAGTAATCTCGCAGGCATCTGGCAGAGGTAGGGTTAGAACCCAAGTCCTGTGACTCTCAGACCCGTCCTCTTTCCATTAGGCCATGGTGTTTTGCATGAGAAATTTTCCAGCCCCCTTTTCAATTGGTTGGCCACTGCCCTTGTTTTTGTTTTGTTTTTTCAGTCTTGCCCTCTATGCCTTTTCTAACTATTGATTATCTTTTAGAAAAATGAAATCATTGATTTCTAAGAAATCATAGATCAGTGAGATTTTTGAGGAGAAAATGAATGGATGGTCCTTGCTTTTAGTAAAAGTTAGATAGCTACATTTGACTCTATTGAATTATGAGCCATAGGTTTTGGGAAACTTGCATATAAAGAATTATGATAGTTCATCTTGGAAACTTCCAACATGTCCAGGACTTGCTACTCTGAAATCTTAACTTGATTACTATTTGTAAATTATGCACTGTAGCATTCTGTTTCCATTCAACTTCATTTTTATTTCTCTTTCTTTTCCTTCTCTTTAAATTATATCGTTTTACCTATTTAGTTTACTGTCTCGTCAGACATGAACTCACATATTTTACTCTCAAGTGGAATATGGCAGTCATTTCAGCCATCAGGAAGCAGTAAAAAATGCTTTAAAATCCAGTGGACCATAACCTGCATATAGCTTAGTGAGAAACAACTGCCCTTCTTTTCTGGTGTCTCTTTTTTTCTATTTTTGAAGAGAATACGATAGCGTTTGTCTTTTTCCTACTGTTAAGTTGGTAGCTACACTCAGACTTACTGCCTGAACATTTTGTTTTGACTTGGGTCTATAGAACTATCTGTATATTCCTTTGGATCCAGTTCCAGATTTCCTAATAAGAATAATAATGTTGGTATTTGTTAAGCGCTTACTCTGTGCAGAGCACTGTTCTAAGCACTGGGGTAGATACAGGGTAATCAGGTTGTCCCATGTGAGGCTCACAGTTAATCCCCATTTTACAGATGAGGAAACTGAGGTACAGAGAAGTTAAGTGACTTGCCCATAGTCACACAGCTGAGACGTGGCAGTAACGGGATTCGAACCCATGACCTCTGACTCCCAAGCCCGGGCTCTTTCCACTGAGCCACGCTGCTTCTCGTGATATACTCCTAATGGGTATAATGGGAGACTGATGCCTCAGAACTGTGGACCTGAGGGGTCAGCGTAGCTTCGTGGATAGAGCTCAGGCCTGGGAGTCGGAAGGACCTGTGTTCTAATCCTGGCTCTGCCACATGTCCGTTGTGTGACTTGGGTAAGTCACCTAACTTCTCTGAGCCTCAGTTACCTCATCTGCAAAGTGGGGATTAAGAGTGTGACTCCCATGTGGGACAGGGACTCTGTCCAACCTGTTTACCTTGTATCTACCCCAGCTCTCAGAACAGTGCTTGACACATAGTAAATGCTTAACAACTACCATGGTTTAGTGAAGACCAATGGTCTTTTGAAAGCAAAAAAGACACTGGATCCTCTCCCTCCCCTTGGAGTGTGGATTTCTGTAGCTCCTGGGAGGTCTCATCCAGTTTAATTGTTTGAATCTTGCACTTCTGTCCTCGAGCTTGTCGTGGTCAAACTGTTTGAGGATTGGTGGCAGTGGTTTTTAGGAATGCCTTATGAAGTCCACGCAGGCACATCCATTTGGGACTCACACAGTGGGGGGGTATTTCATTCTCATCTTGTTCCCCAGTGGTTTGAAAGTCTACAGAAATCACTCATCGGAAGTTTATCCTTAATAATTTTCATGTATGTTAGGTATTTCATGGCAAGCATTGTAATGAGTACTGGGGTAGTTACAAGATAATAAGGTCCGACACGATCCCTTTCCCACACTGTACTCTCAGTCCTAGGGGAAGGGAGAACAGGTTCTCAGCTTGAAAAAATTGATTGCCCTTGCACTTGGATTTACATCCTTTCTTCACCCCCTCCCTCAGCCCCTCAGTACTTACGTACGTTATTCATTTATAATAATAATAATAATAATGTTGGTATTTGTTAAGCGCTTACTATGTGCCGAGCACTGTTCTAAGCGCTGGGGTAGACATAGGGGAATCAGGTTGTCCCACGTGGGGCTCACAGTTTTAATCCCCATTTTACAGATGAGGGAACTGAGGCACAGAGAAGTTAAGTGGCTTGCCCACAGTCACACAGCTGACAAGTGGCAGAGCTGGGATTCGAACTCATGAGCCCTGACTCCAAAGCCCGTGCTCTTTCCACTGAGCCACGCTGCTTCTCTAATTTATTTATATTTAATTAATTTATATTAATGGCTAACTCCCCCTCTGGCTTGGCACTGGCAGGGAATGTGCCTATCAACTCGGTTGTATTGTACCCACCCAAGCACTCGGTACAGTGCTCTGCACAGAGTAAGGGCTCAGTAAATAGCCCTGTTTGAAGCGCTACATTCCTAAGGGAAAAACACATTAGCTGTGGCCGATTTTCATTTGCCCTTCTTATTCACTTTTGGGTTCTAATCCCAATGGTTTGTCCACTCAAGCTTGGTTAATTTGATATGCCGAAATAGGATGTCACCAAATTTTGGTATACAGCATGCCCTTTTCAGATAATATTGTAAACTTCTTTGCCTAGAGGTGTTAGAGAGCTCCTTAGGCAAAATTCAGGCTTCTACGGTCTTACTCCCTTCTCTTTCACCCCTAGAGGATTCCCCAAATAGCAGTCATGAGGGGCCAGCGCCTCATCCTAACCAAGATATTGTGTTTCCTGTGTTAACGGGGGTGCTAGCGTTGAAACCTTTGGGACAAAGGGGAGGAAAAAAGCATTATTTTGTGGAGGAAACTCTGCCTAACATAGGAGACTTAGCTGGATTCCCACGAAGCAGTGGTTTCTAAACACATGACTTTAGCTGGCAGCCCTAAGTTCCTCCCTTCTCCCCTGCCACCAAACCAAATGTGTCTAAGGATGTCAGTCTGTGACCTCAAGATAGTGTCCGGCCAAGGACCTTCCCAACCCTCCCTCCAACACACCTTCTTTTAGTCCTACATAACTCCAAATGTGCTCAGTGTCAGGGGATGATTGTCTTCTTCTCTCCCAAAACTAAGCAAGCAGGACTGCCCTGGATAGAGAGAGTTGGGTTGAAAGTGAGAGGAGACAGAGGCACTTGTTCCCAACCGTGGCTTCTTTAGTGATTTTTTTAATCCTTATTTTCACTGTTTATGCATGAGCATCTTTATGTACGTTAATACAAAGGTTTTTTTCCCTCTCTTGCTTGAGGATCTAGGAATTTTCCCTTAAATTATTTTGAGCAATTGAGTTTCCATGAGCCCCTCAATTTGTGACAATGTTGGGGTGCTTCATGTACTCTCTCCCCAAGTTTCCCCTCTGCATCCAAGCCAGAATTTGTTTTTCAGAACTCTGTATTCATGTATGTATGCCGTGTTAATAAAGGGAATTATGTTTCTGAATAAGAACTGTAAATTAAGATGGGTGTCCAAAGCAAATGAACAAAAGAAGATCGTTGAAATGAGAAGTTGATTAAAATCACTTTGGCGCTGTGTTCTGAGTTTGTATTATGGATTTTTTTTTCCTGGGGGGGATTTGGGTTGTGTTTTGTTTGGTATGTGACTGAGTTTTCAATGAGAACCAGAGTACTAGTGTCTACCTAGGTGATTATTTCTAGCCCTGTTTTTTGCTCGAGGTGCTTAAGGAAGAATTTGAATGCAAACGTAACTTTTCCCCAACTTCTGAGCAGCAGATTATTCCTCTGCCAAATGAGGTTTAGTGGGATTATTCCCTGTTTCTTGATATGGCAGAATTCCAGACAAACGTGTGAACGGGCTAGTTTTAGCACCATCTGGAATTCACAAAGACCAGCACTGCTGGCTGCCACCTTGAAATACTTATTGATAAGAGAGATTTTCGCCAAACCTGTTAAGCGCTTTTCTTAGTTTATAAAGCTCATTATACATTATTCTTTTTTTAATCATAAAGTATTACAAGGTGCCCTTGCAATGGTGAAATAAAACGTTAACATGTTATTTATGTGAGATTCTTTTAGGGAATACCTCTTTCAATTCAAACATG